>NC_073259.2:46312348-46615378 GCF_029289425.2 Pan paniscus | reverse complement strand
CAGTGAAATACAAGTGAAATCTAAAATGAGATCATATATAAGCCTGTTAAGATGGCAGGAAAAAATAGGTACTATATGTAGTGTTTTCAAGAGTTTTGGGAGTTTAAACTGAGCTTTTGTGGCAATTTATTAAACTGGTAAAAAGCCTTTTAAAAACCACATGCCTTCTGACCCAACAGTTACACTTATAGGAATTTATTATGAGAAAGCAATTAAGAATGTGGGTAAGAGATTCAACAGTAAGAATGCTCATTGCAGCACTATAGCAAAAAGATGGAATCTACTTAACTATCCAATAATAGAGGATTTATTGAGTACATTATGGCACAATGAAACACCATGTAGCCATTTGAGAAATGTTATAGACATATCTTTATTGACTTAGAAAGATGTGTATGCTACATCTTGAATGGAGAAACCAGTTCACAGGAAATTGAGCATGGTGAGAGATGTACGAAAAATGTATACTACAAAATAGATGCAGTGATAATATAGCTCTAAGATAGAATTATTTTTTAATCTAATTTTGGCTTATTTGATTTTATGATTTTTCTGAAATAAATGTGAATTCCTTGTATAATGAAAGTTATTGGAAAACAAAATGCATTACGATGCAGCTCACATGCCAATAAGCCAAAAAATCTGATAGCCACTGAAATCTGATAAAGACTGAGTACATCCCACAAATTCCCTTATGTTAGGGATGATGACATTATCTGAGACAGTTGCAGAATCCATGTGAGTGAGTTCTACCCTGTTATCAAGGCAAAACCCTAGGAATAATCAGTGGCTTTGAGCAGTATTGGAGGGTGAGCCTTTCCACCCTCCTTGAAGCACTGTATTCCTTAAGGGTTTCAGTTAAGTTCTTGAAAGTCACTCTCTAAAAGCACAATAATGCTTATAGCTTTTCACTTGAAAAATTAATGAAATTGCATAAGAAAATAATTATGCCTTATTCTGTGTGCATGGAGATGAAATACAAAGACTCAGATCATTGGCCGGGTGCAGTGGCTCACGCCTGAATCCCAGCATTTTGGGAGGCCCAGGCGAGTGGATCACCTGAGGTCAGGCGTTCAAGACCAGGCTGGCTAATGTGGCAAAACCCTGTCTGTACTAAAAATACAAAAAAATTAGCCGGGCATGGTTGTGCATGCCTGTAATCCCAGCTACTTGGGAGGCTGATGCAGGAGAATCACTTGAACCCGGGAGGCAGAGGTTGCAATGAGCAGAGGTCACACCACTGCACTCCAGCCCGGATGACAGAGCAAGACTCCATCTCAAAAAAAAAAAGAAAAGAAAAGAAAAAAAAAGACTCAAATAATTGACAAACTCCAACACTGCACAATCTTGGGGAAATAGTCTGGCAAATACCTATACATGAAGAGGAACTGGGTAGCACTAACAGGAAGCCCATATACTTTCAAGTCAGGATGACCTGGATTTCAATCCCAGCTGGGCCTCTCAGTGGCTATGTGACCTTGGACAAGCTACTTAATTTCTCTCAGCCTCAGTTCTCTCATCTGCAAAATAGGAATCTAATAGTACTGTTTTCTTGGTGATATTGAGAAGTTATAATAAAATATACAGACACTCGGTAACATAGTGCCTGGCACTGAACAGACACTTAGCAAACAGGGGTTTTTATGGGGGGTTATTAAGACAAATATTTCTGTGGCTAGATGCTGGTGAGAGAAGAGAAAGGAAGAAACCAGTCAGGCAGGTAGTTAGGGTGGGTCTTTGGTTGAACTCTTTCAAACAAAAGAACAGCCTCAAAAATCAAGCTGCAGGCACAGGGGTGCTTGCCTAAGACATGCCCACAGCCGCACAGATAAGAAAGTCTACACAGGTGACTTGCCCAGACACGCCCACAATGGAAAATTCCATCCCCTGACACATGCACAGTAAGGCAACAAAGTAATATGGAATAACTTAAGCTAAGAGCCTGCATGCGCTTTAGGAAGACCAGAAATTTGCACCTTATGCAGATGAGATGCCCAGCCCTCACTGGTTTCTTATAAAAGCCTTTGCATTCAACTGCAAAAATAGCAACCCTCTTTCAGGCCCCCTCTCCACAGCAAAGAACTTTCTTCTTTTGCTTATTAAATTTGCACCCTTAGTGTTTGTGCTCCTTAATTTTATTGGTTGTGAAACAAAGAACTTGGGGTGATAACTCAGGCAACGAGAGACTGCTACATTGTGGTGCATTGGCAAGGCTGTAACCCTGGGCCTATTGAGTGTAAGCTCTGTGACTTTCATCTGGGACAATTCAGGGCTTAACACAGCAGACTCTTGGTGTTTGTTAAGTGAATTGTGCATCCCTCAAATTATTCTTACTCTTTGACTCACTAATCTAACTCTTTTGAATTTATTCTGGGGAAATCATTCAAAAGAATAAAAGAATTGAAGGTATCCATTTTTCAAAGCAGTATTACTAATAATGAAGAAAAATCGGAAATAATTCACACATCAAAAAAAGGGAGAATGGTTAAATAAATCATGATATAGCAGTGGTATGAAACATTATACCATAGCGAAATATGATGATTCTGAAATCTATGTAGCAACATGATAAATTAATAGAATGTAATAGATAAAAGCAAAGGGCTGAATTGTAGATGCACTATGAGTTACTACTCTAAAACATGCAGCATATGGGCAGGAAACTCAAAAGATGAAAACAGTTGGCATGTTAGAGGGTGGAACAGTGGGCGTTTTTTTTTCATTTATTGTTTTCATTATACTGTTTTACAATAAATACAATTCATCAGAGAGATAGGCAAAGTTACCATGTGGAACAACAAAGACATTGGGCGTTATTGTTCTTGAATTTCTCCGTAAGAGCAGAGTTCTACAGAAATGGGTGATGGGAACTACATATTGGGATGCAGGAAGGGAGCCAGGAAAGGCTTGGATCTGCAGGAATTTCTTGTAAAGCTGCCTCAGGGCGCCAGGGCAACATCAAATGGAGACGGAGGTAGATGAAGGAAGAGAAAGCGCCAACATTACAGAGAAAGCAAAACACTAAGAATGAGGCCCTAAAGACCAATTCCTTCTTTGTGACAATCTTGGCTGTCCTTTCTCTCCTTGTCTTCTGTACCAATAGGAGGGGAGGGACATGAGCTTAGTCCAACACCCTGCTCCTTCATGCCCAAAAAACATTTTCTTTTAATGGAAATGCCTTAGAAACAACTCATTATATAAATGCTGGGGGCTGGGGGCCACAACAGCACTTTCATTGTCCTCCAAGACAATCTTGTCATGAGAGTCAGCCTGGGCTACTCGTCTTCCTCCGGGGCTCAGCAAAGTCAGAGTCAAGACGGCATCACAGACAGAGGAACGACCAGAACTGAGAATCAAACAACCTGCAATCCAGGCCGGGCTTTGCTCTGTTTGGCACTTTGCCCCAGGACAGTTCCTGCCCTCAGTTTTCCCATCCAGAAAATAACATGGTTGGATGAGAATTTTGACGGTCTCAAGGAGCCTGCCAGAGGCAATATTCTGAGGGTTTAAATGTTTTCTAAATCTGTAAAATACAATTTATTACATATCTATTTCAGGGCCCAGAGGTGGCATGCCATGAAGTCACAACCATGCTAACAGGGACTGTAAATCTGAATGTCTTTTGTTCAGGCCGGCTGTCTTCCTTTTGTGTATGTGTGTGTGTGTGTGTGTGTGTGTGTGTGTGTGTGTGCCTTGCATTTCTATAATCATTGAAAGTTTATAAAGCATATCCATCCAAACCCACTATCACCCATTGTCGTTCCAAGGATTGTAAACACCCATTACTAATCTACTTTACAGTTGGAAAAACAGAAGATAAAGCCATTTAAATGGCAGAGTCAAGGCTCCAACCTAGGTTTTCAACTCTCAATAGAACCTTCTATTTATTATAAATTGGGGGTGTCGGGAATTAGAGCAACAGATGAATGTTTATGGAGAGCCAGATATACTAAGGACAAGAACTTTGGAGAAAGACAAGTATATACAAAAAGGAGGAAAGAAACTAAGCCAAAGAGAGAGTCCAGAGAGGAAATCAGGGATGTTAGGGTGGCCCAGCAACAAAAAGACCTTGACTAACCTCAAGTTTTGTTTCCCAAGGGTTCGGGACATTTGATGAGCCAGTGACAGAGTCCTTATTGAATGGGTGATAATTTTGCAGAGGCCTCCTGTTGATGGAAAAATTGAGCACACGTTTTAAAAGCCTCAGTCTTTTCCTTTTCACATTTAATTTAACAACCGTGCAACATGTTCTGTTCTGAATCAGACACCTCATTGTCCCTTTGTTCAAAGGAGGAAATTAAAGTCTAGGAAAGAAGACAAGCTCTGATCTGCGATGTGTTTTCTATTTGGCCATAGAAAGGTCATTAAAATGCACTTCCAGCACCTGCAGGAACATTTACATTTGAGGTAAAGTTAATTTACTTCTCTGCCCACTGATTTTCATTTATTTCCATCTATTAATGAGCTATACTCTTGTGGTCTGCACTAGTACCTCACTCACTATCACCAGAAACTTTTGATAAACTCACTCTAAGATTGACAAAGCAAGATGTCTAAGGTAGCATGCTAAGGGGAAGCACTAAAGCACAGAATAGTCTGTATAACAGATCCTTTTTAAAGTAGGTACCTCAGCTGTATCCTAGTTCTCTGGCCTTTTGGGGCCACCTGTTCCTTTGGCATCTAATTAGAACAATTCAAGCCTCCAGCCTTAGAATGCTAGCCCCCAAATCCCAGTGACCTCCCTGATATTTCTGAAGATTATCAGTGAGTCCAGGCTTATACCAATCTCCACCCTGTAAAGACATCCTTTTATTTTATCATTCAAAGCAGCATAGTGCTTCTTAGGCACAACTTCACTGTGGACTGGGCTCTACACCTTCTCTCTACATTTTCAAAAACCCCACAAAACGGTTTCATCTTCCCAAGAAAATAGCAGTCTCTTTCTATTAGGTCGGTTAGAAAGTAATCGTGGTTTGGTTTTTGCCATTACTTTTAATGGCAAAAACAGCAATTACTTTTGCACCAACCTAATAGAACCATGGGCTCACACTGCTAATGGCTTTTGAAAGATCGAGTTTTTCCATCTCTGCTAAAACTATATATAGAGCTAGAAAATGAAGATTACATTTACATAAAAGACAGTTTAGAAGGCTCCCAGTCCTGGTGCTGGAGTTGCTGGTGTTGAAGATATCAAATCTCAACCATTTTTTACCCCTATGGATTGCGCAGAACTGATGAACGTAATTCAGGGTTATCTTCACACATTCTGATCTTCTCCATGACAGGCATCTCCAGCACTGAAGCACCTCTGCCTCACCGTCACTTATGGAGCACCAAAGCATTTGGATAAAGACTGTTATAGGAAATTGGGGGGGAAATGGCTAAGAGAGAACAATTCGTTTACAATTACAAGATATTAGCTAATTTTGCCAGGGGCTGTTATATACATATCTTCAACCAAGGTGTGATCTGAATTTAATCCACATTTGGTGTTGCAGATGAGTTGTAAAGCCAACTGAAAGAGTTCCTTCAAGAAGTTCCTCTAACAGGAAGCTAGAAGTGTGGAATGAAGTTTTACTTGAAAGAAGGACCTTTACATGGCAGCTAACAATGCTTTTTTGCTGACCGGGATTGGTTTATATGATTAAATTAATATTTGCTTAATAATACACTAAAAGTACATGAACAATGTCATCAATGCCACTTAAAAGTGAGAAAAAAGAATATACACATAATTTCTGATGGAAAACCTGTACCCTGATGCTGAATAATTAATGTATGTTGAATGTGGTCCCAGATTATTTCTGTAAGAAGACACTCCATGTTGTCAGCTTTGTACTCTTTGTTGATACTGCTTGTTTAGAGAAGGGTTCATATAAACACTCACTCTGTGTCTTCAACAGCATCTTTCTTTCCCCATCTTTCCATTTTCTGCACCCTCTGCTTGTTCCCTCATATTCTGTTCTTCCGACTCCTGCTAACACACACGCAACAAAAAAGGGAAGGGAGTGCTTATTTCACCTTGTGTAAGGACTGTGAAATCATGATGTCAAATAAACATGGTGAAACATTAAAAAAAAAAAAAAGAAGGCTCCAAGTCCATCTTTTAAAGCTGGTCTTTTAAATCTGGTGAGAGGCACTGAGGGAGAAGAGGGGAGACATGGACACTAATCTTTTATTTTGTACTTCTATATTGTTTGAATCGTAATAGAATGCAAATATTAAATTATAAGTACATTATTTACTATTTCCTTCTCCTTTCTTTTATGGAAATTGGGCCTAGAGATTGCACTATTTGGGGAAAGAAAAAAAAAAGGTCCTAGCAAGAGAAGTGGGGAGGGGGGAAGCAAGGGGAGACACTGCTTAGAGATAATGAAGCAGAAAAGGTGGAAAGAGAATTTGGGGCCAGATTTCATGAGATTTTGGAGGAGGGAAAGACCTCTAAATGTGATGAAGAGGCAATGAAGCCATATGTGGTGCTGTGTAACATCTTCCCCTGGACCCACCAGCAGGGTTTTCTCTTTTTCAAGAGTAGACATATTTCCTTTAAAAGTGCTCCAGCACCTGGGTCTGTCTGGTGGGAGTGGCAGGAATTTCACAAGGAGACACTGGCAGATCTACTGCAACCCTCCGGAGCTCAGCGTCTGAGGCAACACTGCGGAGTGAAATAGTGCTGTGCTGTCTTCCCATCAGTTCATGAAATGGGCTTATTTCTTTTATAGCCTCTAAGACAAAAACAAACGAGGGGAATGTGGTTGGAAATGCAGTTGAGTCAGCCAACCCCCAAGATCTGCCATATCAGCTCTTTGAACATTTGAAAATGGGAGTTTTCCTCAGATTGAAACAAACTCCCTTTCCCTTTACAGGAGACGTTATTTCCAAAATTGTAAGTTTTATACCCATAAGACCATTTTTCTCTCATGTTGCAGAAACCTTTCCCCTCTCAGCAGCCTCCAAGCCTATGAATCTTGGGGGAGCTGCTTAGACTGTGCACTCCATGTCTGTTGGGTTAAGACAAGGCCAGCTTCTTATGTTTACATAGCCTTTTGTAATTTGCAAGGCATAAGGTGTTCCACAAAAAGACAAGTAGCACAGGGGAACGTGGCAGGTGAATCTCAGGTGTGAGGGTATCCAAGCCTTTTTGAGATTAAAGTAAGAACACCTCATAGAGCCAGTCTGAGAACTAAGTAACAGGACATAGCTGAAACACCTGAGTCAATGCCTCACGCCCACAATTATTCATCACAAATCTCATAGTCACCCTTCTCAAGTTTACTCCACTTTCCAAGGCAAGGATCAAACCAAGTGGTCCGACCCTACACCAAAACTCTATCCACTACACAACTCTGGTTTCCCACATTTATCACTCAGCAAACCAAGAATCCATCCTGCCACATAAAAGGCATTTGGGTAAAAGGTCATGCCAAAGATTACTCATATGTTTGGTCCCTGAAATTCCCAGAGATAATAAATATCCCTAATATGTATTAGGCTGTCAACATTTTAGTAGGCAACTTTCACCAATTTAATGTGAACTCTATTAAGAAGACTTAAATTGATTTATCCAAGCCTCAAAAGACATCTGTAATTAATATCCTCCCATGTGAGATACTGAAAAATAGTCAAGATAAAGTAGCCTGTACATAGTAATCAGCCACTGTTACATCTCAACTTTGAGTAAGGCAGTGAAGTTGTATTTAACGATGTGAAAAGTGTTTTTTAGTGCCTCAGCTTAAAGACTCAGGCCGTCAGAACAACCATTAATTTTCCCCTCCACCCCCTACCACTGTTTGAAGTGGACGCTATACAGATGTTTTACAAAAATGCTTCTCCTTCTACTCTTTGTTGTCAGCAGTTTACGTGATTCAGGCAGCAGCTTCCAAAGAAACAAGATGGGAATTTTCCAGAACCAAAGAGGATGTTCCTGGGCCTTTCATGGGTCTGCCTCTGAAGCGGTGTGCCCTTTATAGAAACTACATGCCACAGGAAGCCCAAACCACTCTTGAACCTATACCTGCTGTCTCCATAGCTGAAAGCCTGCTATGTTTATTATTATTATTATTAAGGCAGCCCCTTAGGTCCAGAGCTAGAAATATGAGTGTCTTTTTCTCTAAGCTATTACTGTACCTCTGCCTTCCTGTAAGAACTGCCCTATTTAAAACTGTAGATCCAGGCAACCTCAACCAGAGGTGTGCACAAGGCAGTAAATGGTAGCCACAGTTAATGTCTTTTCAGATTTAGCCAGACACAGTTGGCATTAAAAGTAATTGTGACACTGCATGTGCCAACCAGGTTTCCCCACCAGCACACAGAAATCTTGATGGAGGAAAGGGAGGAAGAGAGGGAGGCAGTTGAGCATTTGCTGACTATTTGTTGACTCTTTACTGAAGCCTTTTGCATGTTCCATTTGACACTTACAGCACGTATGTCGCACACCCAGGTCTTCCAGCCCCAGGCCCATGCTTTTTCAAACTCATAGGTTATTAAATAGGTTATTATGGTGTAGATTAAACGATTAATTTAATCAAAAGACATCTGTAGCCAGTAGATGTTAATTGACCTACAAAGCCGATGATTAATTTAACTCAATTAATTTAATTTAATTAATTTAAGCATCAGCTTTGTAGGTTAATAAATATTTATTCTCCCAAGACCTAATATCTTTAAATAAAAGAGGAAACCTAAGACCCCAACACAAATATTATTGCATCTTACTGAAGGAACCAGCACTAACCCAAGCCAATATGGGTCCTGTTGTGCACTAATTTGTAATCTTTCCTTAAACTAAGCTGAAGACTTATGCCCCCTCCTGATTAAGGGAAAATGGAAAAGACTGCTAGCTGCCACCCAATATCCTTCACAATAACAAAACACTAATTTTTTGTTGGGCATATTGCCATCCACCTAAGATTACTTTGTTGTTGTTGTTGTTTTTGAGACAGAGTTTCGCTCTGTCGCCCGGGCTGGAGTGCAGTGGTGTGATCTCGGCTCATTGCAAGCTCCGCCTCCCGGGTTCCCGCCATTCTCCTGCCTCAGCCTCCCGAGTAGCTGGGACTACAGGCGCCCGCCACCACGCCCGGCTAATTTTTTGTATTTTTAGTAGAGACAGATTTTCACTGTGTTAGCCAGGATGGTCTCCATCTCCTGACCTTGTGATCTGCCCGCCTTGGCCTCCCAAAGTGCTGGGATTACAGGTGTGAGCCACCGCGCCCAGCCAAGATTACATTTTTTAGCCTCCCTTGTAGACAGCTGTAGTTGTGTGACTAATTGTTGGTCGTGACATATAAGAAGCATTATGTAGGCCAGGAGTGGTGGCTCAACATTTCACATTTTACTTTTGTGTAAAGAGGCCTGGAAATAGCAAGTCTCCTTAGCAGCACTGTCTTCCGTCAAGCCTAGGGTTTGGCACTTGTTCTCTTGGTTGAAGATGGCTGCCAAAGCTTTAGCCCTCGGCCTTCACATCTGCATTCCAAGTGGAAGGACTGAGAAAGAGGAAGAGAAGATCTTGCCCCCTTTTTTAAAAAGGTCCCTGTAAATAGAATATAATCTTTTTTTTTTTTTTAGACTTCACTCTGTCCCCCAGACTGGGGTACAGAGGTGTGATCTCGGCTCAACCTCCACCTCCTAGGTTCAAGTGATTCTCCCACTTCAGCCTCCCAAGTAGTTGGGATTACAAGTGTGCACCACCATGTCCAGCTAATTTTTGTATTTTTAGTAGAGACAGGGTTTGCCATGTTGGCCAGACTGGTCTTGAACTCCTGGCCTCAAGTGATCCACCTGCCTTGGCCTCCCAAAGTGCTAGGATTACAGTGCTAGGATTATGTAGGCCACCATGCCTGGCCTACATAATGCTTCTTATATGTCATTGACCAAAAATTAATCACAGGACTAGAGCTGTCTGCAAGGGAGGCTAAAAAATGTAATCTTAGATGGATGGCAATATGCCCAACAAAAAATTAGTGTTTTGTTATTATGAAGGATATCGGGTGGCAACTAGCAATCTCTGCCATATTCCCTTAAACAGGAGGGTGCATAGGTCTTCAGCTTAGTTTAAAGAAAGATTACAAATTAGCGTGTCACAGGACCCATATTGGCTTGGGTTAGTGCTGGTTCCTTCAGTAAGATGCAATAATATTTGTGTTGGGGTCTTAAGTTTCCTCTTTTATTTAAAGATATTAGGTCTTGGAAAAATAAATATTAATTAATCTAAAAAACCAATGATTTTTGAGACAGGTTCTTGCTCATTGTCCAGGCTGGAGTGCAGCGGCACGATCTCGGCTCACTGCAACCTCCACCTGCTGGGTTCAAGTGATCCTCCTGCCTCAGCCTCCCAAGTAGCTGGGACTATAGGTATGGGCTACCATGCCGGGCTAATTTTTGTACTTTTTTGTAGAGATGAGGTTTCGCCATGTTGGCCAGGCTTGTCTCAAACTCCTGGCCTCAAGTGATCCACCCACCTCAACCTCCCAAAGTGCTGGGATTACAGGCGTGAGCCACTGCACCCAGCTGTAGTGTCAGAATTGAATGAAATGATTATAGACACACAGTTGGAAAATTGCTTGGTGTGTGGAAAAAACCTACACACATTTTGGTGATCAGGTGTCTTCTGTGCTGTGTCGAGCATGGCAGTAGGAAAAATAGTTTGGTCTTTCCTATTTCATACAGTAGGAGTGGGAATCAAGGAATAACCATCATCAGAGAAATTGTTAACATGTTACTATTGTAGCTATTTTCTTAAAAAATATTTTTACTTTAAAAGTTTGGAACTAAAATTTTTGATAACAAGAGCAAGAAAGGTGGAGAGAAAGGTGTATAATGAATACAAAATATGCTATACTTCTAGTTTTGTTTAAGCGGAAGATTAGCGTTGCCAGATCTAGCAAACAAAAATATAAAACATCCAATTAAATTGGGATTTTGGATAAACAACAAATCATTTTTAGCATGTCCCATGCAGTATTTGGGACATATTTATACTAAAAAATGATTTGTTATTTATCTGAAATTCGAACAACTGTGTGCCCTGTATTTTATCTGGCAGCCCTAAGAGAATAGAAACAATGTTACCCTTTGTTAGAAGTATATATATTAATTTTTTAATTAAAGAGGGATACTGAAAAAGTAGTGTAAGCCAAATTAAGATGGAAAGTATAAGGTTACTAATATATTAATTATCACATCATAATATATTAGTTATTAGTTACATTAGTTATTACATCAGAACTCATTAACAGTTGCATTCATTCTAATAGGAAGAGAGACACTAGAGTGATTCCAAACTTAAGGTTCAATTATTGATTTAATAAATATTATTGAGCATCTATTATTTAAACAGACCTGGGTTCAAATCCTGGCTTGTTTTAGACTTTATATAGATGGCAATTTAACCTGTACCAGGAGTCTCCCTATAAACCAATTTTCTTTCAAAAAGTTGTTCATCATTTATTAATAGACAATAATTTCTGCCCCATGTGTTAGATACATTTTTGTTCTGAAATTGCATTGCAGAGAAGTAGTGAAAAATACCTTTCAAAATTTCTTTTTATTTTGTCTTTCCAGACTGAAAACTAGGATACTTACTTAACCCAGGAAAACAACTAATTAATAAATAATAAAAACATATGATCCATATAATATAATATTGTAACTAAAACTACATAGCAATTTGGAGTTTATAAAGTGCTTCTCACCTGCATGATTTCAGGAAATCTGCCCAATAGTCTTATAAGGCAAGTATTATTTGTGTCCCCACTTGTCAAATAAGATGAGCTTAGGGCAGGTAAGAATGATCCACATCCACGTACCTCTCTAGCAACAGGACTGGCTCTGAAACCCAAATCCCCCGCCTCCATGCTATGTACCTAAAGCAGAAAGTGACTGAGGGCGCAAGAAGCAAGGATTTTGAGATCCAAGGATTGGGCTTCCCATAGTTTCTCTGCCATATTGTCTGTGTGAAAATGATAATATCTATTCAAGAGATGACTGTTTATATATGTAGTGTATATGTTCAGTTATCTATTCCTTTATGATCAATCAACCCAAAATGTAGTGGTACCGAACAGCAACATTGATTGTCTCACAGTTTCTGTGGGCACAGGTCAGCTGGATCCTTTGGTTCAATGTCTCTCCCATGCCTACAATCAAGATGTTGGTTTGGGCTGGGAAACGACATCCACTTCCCAGCTCACTCACATGGCTGTTGGCAAACTTCAGTTCTCCAAGGGGTGTTGGACTAAGGACTTCAGTTCCTTGCTGCTGGCTTTTGGTGGAGGCTGCCCTCACTTCTTTCCCACATGGCTCTGTCCACAGGGCAGCTTACAACATGGCGGCTGACTTTCTCAACAGGAGCTAGGGAGAGAGTGGGAGCAAGACGAAAGACGCAGTCTTCTGTAGCCCAATCTCAGAAATGACATTCCACTACTTTTGCCATATTCTATTCATTGTAAATGAGTCCCTAGGTCTGGCCCACACTCAAGATGGGGAGATTATACAACGGCATTAATACCAGGAGGTAAGAACCACTGGGGCATCTTAGAAGGCTGCCTGCCATGGCATGTGAATCTTACTCTGCCAACTCAGGGGTCCAAGCAATATAACCTTTATTTTCCTGTAACGCTTTCTAGTTTGAGCCCATTTTTAAATGAAGAAAGTTTGATCTTTGTTAATTCCGGGCTTTCTGACCCTTTCCTCAGGTTGAAGTTTCAGTGAGATTACAGTGGGGAATTAGAAGCATGCCACAGGGAGGGAGAGCTGACAAGCCCTTGATGTCATCTGTCTTCATGGGTCACTGCTGCCATTCCTGCCTTCACAGTCCTTCCAGGCCCAGCTGGCCTCCTGGAACCTCCTAACAATGACTCCAGCTCAAGAAGGGAGATGCAAAAACTTGGCATTCTGTATTTCCAGGCCCTTCTCAGGTCCTGCCTCCGCTGCTGAATGCTGACTAGAAGGAGCGGCACTGGCCCCTTCTCTAAAACCCACCTGATGTCTTTTCTCTCGCTCCCCAGCCTGATGATCTTTCTCCAGCCTTGGGAAGGAGGGAAAGACCTTCTCACTCCCTCCATATTTCTCCAAATATTTGCTTTATATCCAGAGTCCTCTCAGTAGCCCTCAGAGCTTAGACTTTTGAAAACCAAAGTCAAACAATTTATTTCCCAGCTCTTCATTCTGACTGATCTCTGGAAACAAGTTGCTCTGTACCTCCTAAAAGAAAGTGTGCATTGGGCAATACCAAAAAGCTGGGAAAACTACCCTGAAAAATCAGCCTAACACATACATTTGGTCATGAGAAGAAACTGAAATAATCAATGTCAACAAGTGACTTGGTGTGTAAATTATAACAACAACTGACATCTTTTAAGCATTGATCACATGCCAGGCACTATTTTAAGCACTTTACGTATAATAACTCACGTAATTCTTATAATATCCTTGAGATTTAGGAAGATTCATTTTACGGATGGAGAGACTCAGGCACAGAAATGTTAAGAGACTTGCCGCATGTCACACAGCTATGAGTGTTGGAGTAAGGCTTGGTGCCTAAGAAGTCTGGCACTGGAGTCTAGACCCTCAAGTACAGAAGCAGACGTTTGTTTGGAAGCTCCAGCCTAGAGTGAAGATTGCTAATTACAAACTCCATTGCATACTTTTATTTTTTATTTGGAAACATTTTAGATACATAAAGATATACACAATAACATCAAACCCCGTGCACCCACCAGTCAGCTTAACAAATAAACCAAATATACATAATGCCTAATTGAGACCCCTTGCCTTACTCTGTTGAGACTGCTAAAACAAAATATCGTAAACTGGGTGGCTTGTAAACAACAAAAACTTATTTCTCACAGTTCAGGCAACTGGGAAGTCCAAGATTAAGGTGCTAGCAGATTGCATGTCTGGTGAAGGCCCGTTTTTGGTTGACAGGTTGCTGTCTTCTCACTGTAACTTCACACAGTAAAAGGGGAAAGGGAGCTCTCTGGGTTCTCTCTTATGAGGTACTAATCCCATTCATGAGGGCTCCATCCTTGTGACCTAATCACTGTACAAAGGCCTCATCTCCTAATACCATCACCTTAGGGGTCAGGATTTCAAGATACAAATTTTGGGGACACAAACATTCAGTTGACAGAACCCCTGTTTTCTCTTCCCAATTTTATCCCCTCACTTTCTGCCAGATGTAATCACTATCCTGTTTTATATTTCCATTCCCATGCATATATTTTTTATTGATACATAATAACTGTACCTATTTATGGGATACATGTGATATTTCGAGTCATGCACACAGTGTGTCATGATCATATCCGGGTAACTGGGAGGGTCCCATGCATATCTCTGTTTTTCACTCTACATGTATGAATCTCTATGCAGCATATACTAACATTTTGCATGTTTTCAAGCTTTTAATTTGTCAGTACACATCCTTCTTCAACTTGCTACTTTCACTACATGGATAAAAACTTTAAATCAAAAATTTTTATCTCAAAAGAGGAGTTGCCAGAGAAGTGTCTACTCAGGATAATTTGCTGTAGAAACAGCAACACTAAGCCTTGCTGGCATGCAAATTCTTCTTAACTAAAGAGAAAAATGCAATAGGACTTCTCAGGGCCAGGTACATTCCCTCTTCTCCCTCTTACTTTGTGAGTGTTGTGAGTTGAGACCAAGATTCTGGAGAAACCAAAAGACATCTCCAGGCATGAACTCCCTTAACTCCATCCATCCTACCTCGAACTAATCTATATCTTCACTCATCCCCTGAGGAAAGGAAATCCAAGAAATAACATACCAACTTTGGAGTCATTCAATCATTTGATAAATATTTACAGTTGGGGTGGGCATGGTGGCTCATGTCTGTAATCCTAGCACTTTCTGAGGCCAAGGTGGGCGGATCATTTGAAGTCAGGTGTTCAAGACCAGCCTGGCCAACATGCTGAAACCCCAACTCTACTAAAAATACAAAAATTAGCCGTGCATGGCGGCAAGTGCCTGTAGTCCCAGCTACTAGGGAGGCTGAGGCATGAGAATCGCTTGAACCTGGGAGGCAGAGGCTGCAGTGAGCTGAGATTGCACCATTGCACTCCAGCCTGAGTATCAGAGCGAGACTCTGTCTAAAAAAAACAAAAAAAAATTTACAGTTGGACACCATCTTTCATTTGCACTACTATTTTAATAATTATGCACCCTGGTCTGTTTACCCTTTTTCTTTTCTCCTATATCTTGTTCCTCTCCCTCACTGCCACTTGAATGATATCTCCAAAACCCAGGTGCAACCCTATCACATCCAGAGTAAGGACAATTTCCTTACCAGCAAGACTTTCCTAACCAGCTTCTGCCACTTCTCCACAGCCTCCTCTCCATCTACTCTTCCTTCAGGAACCCCAGCTCCAGCTCTTCCCCAAATATTCCAAATCCCCATGCACCATGTTGTCTATGCCAATGTCTCTGTCTATTGTCTAGGTCTACAGTGCTCTTTCCTCTGCACACCAACACAAGCACTACTTTCCATCTCCCACGGATTCTTCAAGCCCAGCTCCTGAGTTAGTTTCTTGGTAAATCTTACCTGATTCTTCCAAATAGCGTTGTCTCTCGACCTCCCTCTGTACTGTCATGGATTTCCCACCTACCTACCACTAAGCTGGCAGTGATCATAGCACTCTGCACAGTAATTCTTTGCAGATCTGAATCCCCCGTGCCAGGCACTCCCTGTGGAAAAGGACTGTGTGCAGTTTTCCCTTGTGTCCTGGCTCACAGAATGGTGGCTGGCATGAGTCCATACTATTGAAGCTTGCTGCATTGATGAAGCCTGTGATGCCAGATGATGTCTGGGTAAGCCAGCTATCTTAAATGAGATTTTGGTATTATCCATGGAGGGGCCCTTAGGAAATGTTACTGAGGTCTCTTTTATAAAATGGCAACCAAATCACACCATTCCAGAGCACTGAAGATGGTTAGATGGTTGTGGTGAATAAAGTAGATGTATCAACAAAAAGCACACTATATAAAGGACTGGGCTTCTATGCACTTTTTTTTTTAAGGAAAGCAAGTTTATGAGAAAAGTAAAGAAACAAAAAAATGACTATTCCATAGGCTGAACAGCCTCCTATGCACTTTTAAAAACAGCTGTGTTGGGACCAGTACATTGGCTCACACCTGTAATCCCAGCCCTTTGGGAGGCTGAGGCAGGTGGATCACTTGAGGTCAGGAGTTCGGGACCAGCCTGGCCAACATGATGAAACCCCCAACTCAACTAAAAAGTACAAAAGTTGGCCAGGAGAGGTGGTACATGCTTGTAATCCCAGCTACTTGGGAAGCTGAGGCAGGAGGATAGCTTGAACCCAGGAGGTGAAGGTTGCAGTAAGCCGAGGTCGCGCCACTGCACTCCAGCCTGGGCGACAGAGCAAGACTCTGTCTCAAAAAATAAAATAAAAATAAAAACAGTTTTATTGAGATATTATTCATGTACCATAAAATTCATCCATTTAAAATGCACAGTTCATTGATTTTTAGTATATCCACAGAATTGTGCAGCCATCACCACAATCTAAATTTAGAACATCTTCATCACCCCAAAATGAAACCTCATACCATTAACAGCCACTTCACATTTTTCTCCTTCCTACCTAGGCCCCAGCCCTAAGCAACTACTAATCTACTTTCTATCTCTATAGATTTGCCTATTCTGGACATTTTATAGAAATAAAATTATAAAATATTCGGTCTTTTGTGACTGGCTTCTTCCACTTAGCATAATATACATGTTGTAGCAACTGTTAGTACTTAATTCTTTTTATGGCTGAGTAATATTGCATTGTATGAATATAGGACATTTTGTTGATCCATTTGATGGAAGTTTGGGTCATTTCTACTTTCTGGCTATTATGAATAATGCTGCTTTGAACATTCATGTACAAAATTTAGTCTGGACATATGTTTATTTATCTTAAGCAATTCACCTAGGATTGGAATTGCTGGGTCATTGGTTAACTCTGTTTAACATTTTGAGAAACTACCAAATTGTTTTTCTAAGTGGCTGCACCATTTTACATTCCTGCCAGCAAAATATGAGGGCCCCAATTTCTCCACATCCTACCCAACAACTGTATTTTTTAGCGTAGCCATACTAGTGGGTGTGAAGTGTTATGTCATTGTAGTTTTGATTTTCCTAATAATTAGTGATGTTGAGCATTTTTCCATGTCCTTATTGGCCATTTTTATATCTTGTTTGGAGAAATGTCTATTCAAACCCTTTACCCATTTTTTTCAATTGGGTTATTTCTCTTATTATTATTGAATAGTAAGTTTAATTATATATTTTGGATACAAGTCCCTCATCAGAAATATGAATTGCAAATATTTTCTCACATTATGCAGGCTTTTCTTTCACTTTCTTCATAACGTAATTTAAAGCATAAATATTTTAATTTTGATAAAATTCAGTTTTTGTATTTTTTGTCACTTGTGCCTTTGATTTTGTATCAAAGAAATCTTTGCCTAATCCAATGTCTAGAAGATTTGTTTTTACAGTTTTTTTTTAGGAGTTTTACACTTTTAGATCTTCTGTCAACAATTTTTAGTTTGTCTATGATGTGAGGTAGGATTCCAACTTTATTCTTTTGCATGTGAATATCCATTTGTCCCAGTATAATTTCTTAAAAATATTGTATTTTCTCAACTTAATTGGCTTGGTGCCATTGTTGAAAATCAGTTGAGCATAACTGTAAGGTCTTATTTCTGTACTCTCAATTCTATTCCATTTATCATATGTCTGTTTTTATGTCAGTAACACACTGTCTTGATTATGTAGGTTTGTAGTAAGTTTTAAAATCTGGAAGTGTCAGTCCTCCAACTTTGTTCTTTTCCAAGAAATTTTCAGTTACCCTAGGTCTTTTTCATTTCTATATGAATTTTAGGATCAGCCTGTCAATTTCTGCTCAAAAAAGCCAGCTGTGATCTTGAAAAAGATTGTAAGGATTGTGTTGAATCTATAGATTAGTTTGAGTAGTACTGCCATCTTAACGACGTGAGTCTTCCCATCCATGAACATGAATGTCTTTCCATTTACCTAGATCTTTAATTTCTTTCAACCATGTTTTGTAGTCTTTATTTTACAAGTTTTGCACGTCTTTTGCTAAGCTTATTTAAACGTATTTTATTCTTGTTGATACAGCCGTAAATGGAATTTTCTTAATTTAATTTTTGGTTTGCTCATTGCAAGTGTATAGAAATACAAGTGAAATCTGTATACTGATTTTGTGTCTTGCTTCTTGCTAAACTTGTTTATTCCTGCTAATATTTTTAGAGGACTCCTTAAGATTTTCTATATACAAGATCATGTCCCCTGTGGATAATAGGTATTACTTCTTCTTTTCTAATCCAGATGTCTCTTACTTCTTTTTCTTCCCTAGTTGTCCTGGCTAGAATCTCCAGTACAATGCTGAATAGAAGTAGTAAGAGTGGACATCCTTGGCTTGTTCATGACCTTAAAGGGGAAACATTTAGTCTTTCACCATTAAGTAAGATGTTTATACTGGATTTTAATAGACATCCTTTATCAGGTTGAGGAAATTCTATTCCTAGGTTATTGAGTGTTTTTATGATGACAATGTTGAATTTTGTAAAATGCTTTTTCTGTGTCCCAAGTGCTTTTGTATCAGTTACCTATTGCTGTATAACAAACAGCCCAAAACTTAGTGACTTAAATTAACATCCCTTTTACTGACTATTGATTTTGCACATCAGCAATTTGAGATGGACTTGGCTAGATTGTTCATCTCCTGGTCCTGCCTGGGACTGGAGCTGGAGAGTCTTAAGATAGCCCCTCTCACATGCAGACATGTGAACTACCAGAAGTTCATGCTGGCTGTCATCTGGATCTCTTTTCATGTGGTCTGTCATCTTTAAGGTGACTAGACTATACCTCCTTCCATGGAAGTCTCAGAGCAATGATGCCTGCAAGAAAGTGAGAGCAGAAGTTGCAAGTACTCTTGAAGTCTTGCTTGGAAATCATACGGTGTTTGTTATCCCACATTCTACTGGCCAAAGCTAGTTGCAAGTACAGCTCAGAAGAGTCCCAATTCATGGGATAAGGTACTAGGTGCCACCTCCTCATGGAAGGAGTAGCATTTTAATTCACCACATCTTTCAAAGATGTGGTCCACTGGTCTTTTATTCCCTCCTCCTGACACTGAATTGTATCTTTCCATAGTCATGCTTTCTCACTCTTCTTTACTTGGATTTCCGTGTGCAGCATTTTCTTGGATAGAAAAGAACCAGTAAAGATCATCTGCTCTGTGACCTCCTACCCAAAAGAGAGAAAGATGCTAAATAAATTTCTCTCTTAAAAGATAAGTGGAAACAATTAAGTGATAAAGTACAATTTGCTGTTTGGTACCAGCTCCCATAAACCCAATTGAGAAATATAATCTGGAAAGTTGTAAATATAATTCTGTTTCTTCTGTATTTTTTGTTGTTGTTGTTGGGAGCATGGTGTTCCTCCTAACCAAAAACATTTACATGATCTATTTGTTAATTGTTCAGAAGCAGCTGATCCATAACTCATGAAGACAATGATAGCAATTTTCATATTTTTTATTATAATTAAAGTTTCAGAAACAAGTTTGAGTTCTTACAGTGTACAGCAATATGTAAGACTATTTTACAAAATGTGCTCATGGAAAGTAAAGAATACTAACATATGGGTCTGTCCAATTGTCTAGAACCTTAAAGCTAACTTGAGTTTTAGCACTTTATTATGAAAAAAGGAGCAAATTATTAGAAAACATTGACATAATTGGCTTATTAAAAACAAAACTAAACTTTCCAGAAAGAGCATGCATGCAGTTTCAATCTCTTGTAATCAAAGAGAGGCACCTTAGGCCTGCAAATGACAAAAAGTTTCAATTTTAATCAGTATAAAGATGGATCAGGCATGTTTAAAAGATGTCATCATCAGAATGGAAACAAAACATCCTCTGACACTCAGTTAACCAGAGAAATCAATTAATCTTCATAGCCTTAATAATCCAATAATGCAAGTGAGTTAAGATTCATTCCTAATTAAAATAGAGCCAACCTTACTGCTATTGCTAATTATAACAACCATATAATGAACATTATCATGTGCTTTACTGCATCATATAAATTAGATGATTTTATCCTCTCAGAAACTCTGTAGATTAGTTAACTTGAGCTGTCATAACAAACTATCACAGACTGGTTGTCTTAAAAAAAAAAAAAAAGATGTATTTCTCACAGTTCTGGAGACCAAGGTGTAGGCAAGGTTGGTTCCTTTTGGGCCATGAGGGAAGGATCTATTCCAGGCCTCTCTCCCTGGTTTGTCTTCTCCCTGATTCTTCACATCATCTTCCCTCTGTACATGTCTGTGTCCAAACTTCCTCTTATTAAAAGGACACCGGTCATATTGGATTAGGGCCCACCGTCATGACCTCATTCTAACTTAATTACCTCTCTAAAGGCTCTATCTCCAAATACAGTCATATTTTGAAGTGCTTGGAGTTAGGACTTCAATATATGAATGGGGGGGCACAATTCAGCCCGTAGACATAATCCCCTTTTACAGCTGAAGAACTAGGCCCAGAAGGATTGCTACTTGTCCAGAGTCTCCAGTTACTGGTGGCAGAGTCAAGACAAACTCAGATCTGTTGGAATCCAAAGCCCTGCAGTTAACCGTAACACTACATACATGCCCTTAATAATAGTCACGTGGATCTTTTCCCATCAGTGTCCCCACGCAGTTGCAGGTTCCTGAACTCCTGAACACCACACACCCAGGAGCTCTGTAGCCAGGGGCTCTGTGACTACTCCTCTCACACTAGCCTCCAGTGATTCCCCTTCTCACCTCCCCGAGGTCTAACTGAATGTTCTAGCGAAGGCTTTCTTTCCATGAGCGTCTCTGAATGCCCCCCACCCCCCACCATTCCCAGTCCCACCAGCCCTGCTTCCAGAGCTATCATCACCACCTTCCAGGGACTCATAAGAGGGAGACCACCAGCAGCCTTTGCCTCATATTTACATTATATTTCACAAAGGTTCTCTGGATCTTCCAAGGTGTTGCCCAACTAGCCATAAATGAAGCTAAGATATTGGATTCAAGAGAAGATTTAAGAGTCCTCCAAAGTAATGTGTGCACTTACCACACACCCTTTCTCTCTCATGACACTTCCATTAAGTGGCTTTCCCAGCTGCCCACACATGCCCTCCCTTATGCCCTAGATGCCCCAGATAGACTTTTATCAAACACGTGCAATGCCTTATTGTGAACATTTCTCTTTATATCTGCCTCTCCACCAGACTGTGAGGTAGCAACATTGCCATATTTGTCTCTGAAACCCCAGTACTTAGCATTTTGCCTGGTACTCCCTGGTGAGTATTCAATAAGCACTCAATGAATGAACAAGTTCTTTACCTTACCCTACCCTACCCCTCAAAATGCTTTCCCCACCCAGCCAAATGATGCATAGAATTATAATATTAGACTTTCTGATATGGCATGTCCTTCTGATTGCAGTATGTCTTATTCAAGGACAATGCTTCTGTGGGGAGTAGTGCGGGAAGGCTCCTCTGTTGTCAAATCCTCATGTTGTGGAATGACTTCCTTGTGGCGGGGGAGGCAGATGGGGTTCGGAGGAGAGATAATCACTTGAGGTGCCTCATAAGGGCTGAAGAAAGGGGAAGACACAGAAAGATAGATCAAAAGACTCAAGGAGCTTTTCCTCTGGAACAGCTTTTCTGAGGAGCAGCTCTGGTTGCCATAGCAACGGCTGCAATTTGTGGTACCTCCTTCCAGCTTCCTACCTGCTGGTGAGAAGGAACTGAAAGCCACAACCTCTTAACCCAGCAGGGCATTTTCCTTGCATCCTTTGAAAGCAGGAGCTGGGGTGAGACCCAGGGAGACAGCAGCCTGGGCTGCACCAACAGGAGTGGTGAAGGAAAGAAGCCGAGAGGGGCGGGGGGTAGGGAGGCACAGTGCTGCCAGGAGGTGAAGGCTAAAGTGGGGGCCGAGCAACACAGGAATAAAGGAGTAAGCTGCCACCGTCGGCAAATAATCGCAGCTGGGGCGACAGTTCTCAGAGCTGATTACCTAGAGATCCTCTGGCTTAATTGATTTTATATAACCTCCTGGCTGCAAAATTGGGAGGCTCAAACAATAAGACAATTTTCAAAGGACAGCTGCTTGCTTAAATGGACACTCCACACAGAATTGTTTCCTGGAGCTTTTAATGACTTATTCTTCTCAACTGAGCCAGAAAATACTTTTCTAAAGAAGAAATAGGAAGAATGCCATATCTGTGAATAGGAGATTGTGCAGGAGGGTGTTGCTACGGTGTGTAATTATTAGTCTGCCTAATCAAATCAGCAGCCTTATTGTAAGATTTGCCCATTTCTGCAGCAGAAATATGATTTGGAAATGCTAACAGACAGTATCATCTTTCTAGGTTCTACTTTCTGTATAGTCTAAGTCTTCAGCATAAATCAACAGTATTTTTTTTGTAAGGTATGAAGAAAGGGGAGAATTAAAGGCAATCAAATTATATTTGATAAATTTATTTATTAATCACTTTTATTGATGAAGACCTAAATAAATTGTGAGTTCAGAAAAAATATTTGGGCTTAGCAAGATTTTCTTTTAAAGAGAATTATTTTTTCTTTCAACACCAGAGGGAAAGCTTATCCAAGCAATTCCTAGAGTCGATCATGGTTCGTTGAGGAACAAAACAGCAGAAACATGTAATTTCACAGCAGCTCCCACCAACTACAGCCTCTCATTACCAGCAACAAGCCAAATAATTTACTAAGCAACCCTGCTGCTGGCATTTAGCCTTTGCCTTTCTCACATCTGGTGCTCCAAGTATGATGCATTTAATAAACATGTTTATAAGCCAGTAATTTATTTCTGGCACTATTTTTGCTTTTTTACACCAAACTTCATTCGTAGGGAGGGAACATGTTAATTGTCCTATTGTTAAGTGACCTTTCTTACTATGTTGTTAGGAGATTTTACAAAGCCTGCAGATGAACATGACCTTAGAAATCAAGCCTAGTATAAGCCGTAGGTTTAGATCTTTGCACCACAATAATCAGAAGTGAAGCATCAAGCCAAAGTGGGGTGGGAAGGAGATCCATCTCAAAACATTCCCTCAGGCTTCCCAGAAAGTCAAAACAATGTCGGGAAATTACTCTGATGGATCTCATGACCTCTGGATGATAATGTGTAGGGTCTCATATTACTGCTACTAAGATGAAAAATCAAATAAAGTACATTTGATTTTGGTTTGTGAAAATTTTATGTAAAAAACAGGCAGATGGAGATGCCAGATAGTTACAGAACAACCAAAGACTGTTTGATATTTCTTCTAAAAAAGAGATTCATTTTACAAAATTTAAATAGATCTTCTTTGCCGAAGAATGCTCATCCATCCACCCATGTAGCCACAAATGACTCCCTGAGGGACAGAATGCACCAGAGGTTACTTTTCAGAGGACAAGAGGTCAGCTGGTCAAGGGGAAGACAGGCAGATGAGTTCAGTAGCAGAGCATTGTATCAAACACCTTGACCAAGAATAAGCAGCAGCCTAGGGGATGGATAGCCCATTTTCCTCGATGTGATTATTACATATTACATGCTTGTATCAAAACATCTCATGTACCCATAAATATATACACCTACTATGTAGCCACAAAAATTTAAAACAAATTTAAAAAACAAAAAAAAGCAGCAGCCTGACTCTACTCCTAGCTCTGCCACCAATTCTGTCACATAACCTAAGTCTCTGAGTCTCTGTATCAGGTGGCAATTGCCATGTAATGAACCACCCCAAAACATAATGGCTTAAAATAATAACTACTTACTATTTCTCACAAATATGTGGCTAGGTGGGTCTGCTGATCTGAGCCAGGCTCAACTGATCTCAGTGGGCCTTGGCCATCCGTCTGTGGTCAGCTGATGAGTTGCAAGGGGGCCAGTGGCCTCCGCTGTGACAACATGATTCTACTTCATGCAGTTTATCTCAGCCCCAAGTCGGCTAGTCCTGGATTGTCCTCATAATAGCAGAGAAGCAGCAGCGGGGGTCAGGGGAGGAGGAGGAGAGAGAAAAGAGATGGGAGAGGAAAGGAGGGGAGAAGATGAAGAGTGAGGAAAGTAAGGGAATAAGAGAGAGAAAGATAAGGAAAGAGGGAGAAAAAAATGAGAATGAGAAGAGAGAGAGAAACAGAAAGTGTGAGTTCTTGAGACTTGGGCTCAGAACCGAACTTTGACACATCTACCAAATTCTTCGAGTCTGCCCTTTTCACAGGGTTATCATGCTTATTAAATGAGATGGTTTCTGTGCAGCATTTCATAAATCACGAAGTATCATAAAGCAGATCTAATATAACAAGACGTCACTGACACAGCTGTTTTGGAGCTGTCCTTCACAAAATACCAGATTTAATCTGCTCACTAGAGATGAAGCCAGTAATGACATGTGGGGCAGAGAAGGTCATGTGAGATATTTTATTTATTTATATCCTTTGCCTTGTTCTACAAGGCTTTGAGATAGCTTGACACAAGAATACAAACACAAAAATAACAGTATACTATAAACAAGAACTAGGAAAAATATAATTGGAAGGAGACAATCAAGGCCTAGGCCTAGGAGTGGTAAGGGACTATCCCAAATATGCAAATGTTGCCATAAGGGCAATATCATGACTATACTGGAGTCTTATATTTGCCTCTATATTTCCTAGAAATAAAATAGACCAGGCGTGGTGACTCACGCCTGTAATCCCAGCACATTGGGAGGCTGAGGCAGGTGGATCACAAGGTCAGGAGATCGAGACCATTCTGGCTAACACAGTGAAAACCCGTCTCTACTAAAAATACAAAAAATTAGCCGGGCGTGGTGGCGGGCGCCTGTAGTCCCAGCTACTCGGGAGGCTGAGGCAGGAGAAATGCTTGAACCCAGGAGGTGGAGGTTGCAGTGAGCCGAGATCGCGCCGCTGCACTCCAGCCTGGGCGACAGAGCAATACTCCATCTCAAAATAAATAAATAAATAAAAATAAAAAGAGCTGTTTCCCAAAGGTTGTGCACAAGCTGATCTGGGCTGGTACAAAGCTGGCCAGCACACACCTACCTTCCCAACCATCAGCATAATACCTGCTGAGAAGCTCTTCAGCAGGTGCCAATCCAACGTCCTTCCTGTCCAAGGTGTCACCTCACCTCCCGAGTGCTGGTTATTTCTGGGTATTGCAGTGGGCAGTGCAAGAATCGGTCTGACCTCCGCTGCAAGGTCAGGAGAGCTCAGCCACAGGTCAACAGCAGGGACTGTGTTCAGGCCATGGTAAGAATAACTGATGTTCATGGACGAAGAAGAAGGAAAATAGTATGGATTTCTCCGTCCATGTCAAGAACGTGGTGTTTCCTTTTTAAATAAATTTAAGTTTTAAAAGTAAGTCCATAGAGTTACCAATATTAAGTAGATAAAAGTATAGATAGTATATAGGTGAAGCAAACCTGTGCCCGTATTATGTAGATGCCCAGAGTTTGGGACATCCATTCATGAGCAGCACCGGTTCCCAGTGAACTTCCCAGAATGAGTTAGTAGCAAATATTTCTCCAAATGGAGTCAGTACACCACAAGGGCCATGTGAGACTAGGATGCATGAAAAATATTAGAAGTTATCCCTATATTTATATGCAACAGTATGAAAGAAGGTAAACTTCAATACTGCTTACATATTCCAGTTGACACAGAGGCACCCCACCTGCTCAACTTGCAAGATGGTTACCTGCCCAGGTTGCCCCTTGCAGTTCTCTGGGTATCTTGAGGGAAAAGTGGAAGTTCCCTATGCAGAAGGTTGGCACATTTTTGTTCACTGTCACCAAATGGGCACATATTAGATTCAGAAGGGTCTAGTTAAGTGGATGTATGAAATATAACATCCAGTTTTAATGAAATGAGCTCTCATGAATGTAGAGGATTAAAGGTAGTATCAGTAATACAAGCTCAAGCAAACAGAAAGCTTGTCTGGCAGAGCCATACTTCTCCAATTCTTAGAACAGACAAGCTTTTTATCAGCGGCATAATGAGGAAAACAGTGATCTGATCATATCTGACAGAAAGTCAACCTCAAATCTGAAATTAACAAAAAGCTATTTAAAATATGGATTTACTTCCACTCTTATTAATTTTGATCCTCGCTTTGAGTGTGTATTTTGCCTATGATATTAGCTAATGAGAGCATGAAGCCATCAAGATTAGCAAGAGATTTTAAAAATGAAGCAGCCAGAATATTCATCATCATAAGAGTGATATTGTTCTATTAATAAATAAAATAAGAAAAATCATTTATTTCATTTTTATCTCATTTATTTAAATTGCTACTTTATGTATCTTTATAATATAAATAATATACTAATATAATAGCACTGTGTATCATTTATTAATGTATCCATATAGATTGGGAGAGCATATTGACACTTTCCTTTCACTAATGAGGTAGGTAATTTATGCTTAGCATTCCAATAATGGAAGGCTAAGCATGTGGGAGTTATTTATATCCTACTGCTCAAGGTTATCACCAAGGTCTGATTGCAAAAATTCAAAAAATTGCAACCTCAGGCATGAATGGGTTAAAACAGTTGGGATACTGTTGCTTTAAATAACTAAAAAAATTAGCTGGTTGAATGGAATTATTAAATTTAGGACCGTGACATTTGGGGAACACCCACCACAATAATTATTTTAATTGTAAAATTGTTTATCTAAAATTAGTCATTCTGGTAGTGGTCTCATCACACGATGAACCACCCACAGAGGCCACTTCCAGGCTGTGAAATTAATATTGGTATACAGAAGGAGACTTATTTGCCTATTTTTCCATAGCCAGGAGAAATTAATCAAAGTCAGTTTCAAATTATTAATGTTTAATGTGTAAAAAGGGGGCACAGAACACAGCCCTGATTTATGCCACCAGACAATATTAGCTGCATTATCAAAAGATGTGCCAGTTGATTCCAACTCTCACTGTCGTGTAAAAAGCTGATTTCTCTGAATACCAAAAACTATGAATCCACAAGGAGGTCATTCATGCTGACCCAAAGATGGCTACTGTCATATAGTCAAACGTCACGGAAAGGTCAGTCAAAGGTCAAGCTAGTTGGAGGGCACACAGGGGTCATGGAGAAGCCAGCACTGAAGCTCACTTGCTCCTCATGTAAAATGCCAGCCTTGGAAATGCAGACCTGCAGGCTTGAGAGAAGAAAGGCGAAACATTGAGATGCAACGCCTATAGCCCGTGACATGGTTGTCATATTTTAAAATGAGGTCCAATGTTCTTTGAGTCTAACCAGATGGGACTATGTCTATGAAGTACACTGAAGTTATGAGGTTGTTGATTGGTGCTTACCAGTATGAAAAAATGTTAGACTAGACCCAATGGCTAAAGACACTCATCGGCAATTTCATTTCCTTTAAGCAGTGAGGAAATGTTCTCAGCTGAAAACTGCAAGGGAGGCTATTACGCTTGAAACACTTTTCGCAGGACTTTAAAAAAGATGGGCCTCTTAGCGAAGCGCCAACTAAAGGAAAGTCAGTGAAAGAGAGTCTGTAGCATTTAAGACTTGGAAAGTGAAAGTGGGAAACGATTAAATGAAGGCGCTGTCAATGGCAAAGGCACACACAGATGATAGCCCACACCTAACAGAGAAAAAGTCAGAAAGTAAGAAGTAACAAAGAAAGAGGCTTTTGGTATTTCCTTATTCTCAGACCAAAATAACCGTAAACACAGATGAATCATAAATGATAAGTGTCTTTTAAGAATAACTCTTTTTGGGGGGTGGAGGGAGGATAGGGTCTCTCTCTGTCATCCAGGCTGGTGTGCAGTGGCATGATCATGGCTCACTGCAGCCTCCACCTCTCAAGCTCAATTGATCCTCCCACCTCAGCCTCCTGAGTATCTGGGACTACATTTGCACGCCACATGCACAGTTACTTTTTGTATTTTTTGTAGAGACAGGTGTTTGCCATGTTGCCCAGGCTGGCCTTGAACTCCTGGGCTCAAGTGGCCTCGGCCTCCCAAAGTGCTGGGATCACAGGGGTGAGCCACCACACCCAGCCAAAAATAGCTCTTATGAATAAGATCTCTTTGCTCTAATTCTGTATGCATTGGGCACTCTCTTGAGGAGCCTTTGGGCTCCTGAGCAGACACGTACGCCAAGAAGCGAATTCCATTCTCCAGCAGCTGGTGCTAAATATGGGCCAGGTACGGCTCATTATGAAAAAACAAAAAACTAGAACAGACCAGCCACCTGTATGTTTAATTATTGTGACTGATTCTCCCAAGTCTGATTTTCTTCACAAATGCAAATACGATGGAGCTTCTTACCCAGCAAACTGAGACTCCAAATCATCAAAAGATCATGTCCCTCAAAAAATCCGCCTGCTCCACCCATTTCCTCATTAATTTGTTCATTCAGCCACTCAGCACACATTTGCTGAGTGTCCACTGTGTGTCAGGCACTGTTCTAGGTGCTAGAGAGAACAAAATAGACAAAAATCCAGAGATAGACAAAAATACCATTAATAAGTGAATTGTAGAGTTAAACAACAATAAGTATTAGAAATACCAGGGAGAGGCAGAATATAAAAGAGGAAAAGAGAATGCCATTTGGGGAGGGAAAGTCATTTCTTTTTTTTTATTTTTTGAGACAGTCTCACTCACGTTGTCACCCAGGCTGGAGTGCAGTGGTGCCATCTCGGCTCATTGCAACCTCCGCCTCCTGGGTTCAAGAGATTCTCCTGTCTCAGTCTCTCAAGTAGCTGGGACTACAAGGGTGTGCCACCACACCCAGCTAATTTTTGTACTTTTAGTAGAGACAAGGTTTCACCATTTTGGCCAGGCTGGTCTTGAACTCCTGACCTCAAGTGATCTGCCCATCTGGGCCTCCCAAAATGCTGGGTTACAGGTGTAAGCCACTATGCCCGACTGGGAAGTCATTTTAAATAAAGTGGCCAGGAAAGACCTCACTGAGAAAGACACAAATTCCAGAAAGAAGTGAAAATTTGGGGGAGTGTTTCAGAAAAAGAGAGCAGCAAGTGCAAAGGCCCTGAGGTAGGAACATGCCTGACAGGTTGAGGAGGAACTCAAAAGAAGTGAGCAAAGCAGAGATTTATACATAAGGCATTGAAAGTAATGAGGCCATGAGGGAGTGGGGTGGGAGGAAGGCAGACCATGTAGGGCCTTGGGGGCCTTTGCTATCACCTTAGCTTTTACTCAGGGTGAGATGCAAAGCCCTTAGAGGGATTAAAACAGAGGAGTGAAGTGATCCAATTCAACATTTCTCATTTAACCATGGGGAGTCTGGGGCAGTAGCACCATGTAGAAGGAGATTACACTAATCTGGTGTGTATAGGAAAAACTCGATTGTGACTTAGACCAGAATGAGCGTAGTGGATGTGATGAGATGTGGTCAGACTCTGGATATATTTTTAAAGTACAGTCAGTCAGGTTTGCTGACACAAGAAGAGTCAAGCACAACCCCAAATAGTTCAGCCTGAGCAACTGAAAGGAAGGAGGTGCCCTGAGCTGATAGGGAGGGCCAGGGAAAGATCAGGCTGGGAGTTGGGTAAGATCAGGAGTTTGGTTCTGGACACATCAAGTTTGAGATGTCTGTTGGACATCCAAGTGGAGCTGCTAGGTGGGTGGGTGATATATGAGTCTGCAGTTCAGGAGAGAAGTCCAGGCCGGAGAGATAAATTGAAGAGTGTCCACATTTAGATATTAAAGCCACGAGATGGATGAGCTCACTAGTCAGTGTAGATGGAAAAGGAAAGAGGTCCGAAGACTGAGCCCCAGGGCCTCCCAGCACTTGAGGTGTCAAAGTAAGGAGAAGACAACAAAGGAGACTGGCCGATGAAGTGAGAGCATAATAAGGGGCTCCCCAGAGGAGGGGACGCCGTGCCAAAGCCAGAGGGGGCTTCTCAGTGGCCACTGCGTTTGGCAATGTAGAGGTCACAGGGCTCTCAGCAAGAGCAGCTTAGCAAAGCCTGAGCAGAGTGAGCTCGAGAGAGCAGTGGAGACGAGGAGTCGGAGATCTGGAATACAGAGAACACCCTCTCTGAGTTTTGCTGTAAAAGGGAGAAGAGAGTTGGGAGGAAGGTCAGGAGAAGCTGGCAGAAAGAGGGTGGGAGTCTTGTTGTTTGAGTTGGTTTTGGTTTTTAAGGTGGGAGAAACAACCACCCATGTGTATGCCAACAGAAACGACCCAATGGAGAGTAAAATTGATGATTCAGGCTTCAGAGAATTGCTGCAATGATGTCCTAAAAAAGATGAAAGGAAGTGGGATTCTAATAATATTAACAACAATGAAAATAATAATGCTAACATTTAACAAATGCTGAGTATGCACCAAGCACTGTTCTAACCACTTTACCAACATTATATCATTTAATCCTCACAGTGCCCTATGAAAGAGGAATAATTATTTCCCCGGCTTTAGAGGTGAAGAAACAAAGCCTCAAGAGCCTGCTCAAGATCATGCACTGTGAGGTAGAACCCAGCTTTCAGGATTCAGAGTCCAAGCCCCAACCCTCGGGCCACACTGCCTCCTTTTGTTTTAAGACCACATAAAGGAACTGTTTCATTTGTAGGGAGGTGGGTTCCAGCAGGAACCTAGCAAGCTGTCCTCGTCTGATTTCCCAGGAGTGGAGTTGGTGTCATGGGGGAGACTGGAGGTGAGGGGTCAGGGGGCAGGTAGGTTTGACACAAGGAAAGATGGGAAGGTGGTAGGGTGTTTGATGAATGGCAAGAAGACCCAAAGAAGATCCAAAGAGAGGAGGGTCCCACTGAGGAGCAACCAGAGCTGAATCGGAAGGGGAGGCTGGCTGGGCCAGGGTCAGAGGTGGCAGCCTTCAATGCCAGGCTGGGGGCTGGCCTTCATCCTCCAGGCCCGTGGCTTTCAAACTTCATTTATTTTGTTCTGCTTTTTAGCAGTGGAACTCTGTTGATAAAATGAAATATTGCATGGGGTGTCCAATAAATAAAACTGACCAGGAGCAGAGCAGATGAGAAAGCCTGACTTCCTGCAGATGTGGCCCCTCCCTGCAGGGAGCAGCATGGGGGCAGCGGAGGAGGCCTCAGGGCCAGCTGTAAAGCCCTTGAGTTAAAGCAGGAGAGTGAGAGTGAAGGTGGCTGGGAGGGGAAACTGAGGGAAAAAAGAAGCTGCTATGAATGAATGTTTGCTCACTCCTTCCCTTCTTCCCTTCCTCTCTTCCTTCTTCTTTCCTTTCCTCCCTCCCTCCCTCCTTTTCACTCCTTTCTTTCCTTCTTTCAAACAATTTAGGCCAGGAGGTGATAAGGACTTGAATACCAGGAGCCCAGCCTTTCTGATACTCACCAAAATGTTAAAACTATTGCTCTGAATGTACAAGTTTCAGAAGAAAGGAGTTGGTGGTGGTGGCCTCCTCCTCCTCATTCTTTTCCTCCTCCTCCATTTTTATCTATTCATTATTTTTCTGTCTTTTTTTAACATTAGTAAAGTGTCCAGTACTTACAAAGGACACACTGTCTTTTCAAAACAAGAAAGGCTTTCAACCTGTACCAAATAAGTCAGAAGTTCTTTCCTCTTTTCTCCAGAAGACTGGGATAGCACCTGCTTTGGGCCAGCATGTCCTGCAGCATAAGGACTTTCTCATCCCTTTAAGGGCATCCACACCGTACTGAAGAGTGCCACTGACAGGTCCCTGCTGCAGCCCAGGCTCCACATGGGCACTTTGCAAACATTTCTAATTCTCATACATGGCAACCTATAAAACTTACCACGAGGCCAGGCGCAGTGCCTGATGCCTGTAATCCTAACACTTTGGGAGGCCGAGTCGGGTGGGTTACCTGAGGTCAGGAGTTCGAAACCAGCCTGGTCAACATGGTGAAACCTTGTCTCTATTAAAAATACAAAAATTAGCTGGGCCTGGTGGTGCATGCCTGTAATCCCAGCTATTCGGGAGGCTGAGACAGGAGAATTGCTTGAACCCAGGAGGCAGAGGTTGCAGTGAGCCGAGATCGCGCCACTGCCTGGGTGACAGAGATGAGACTCCATCTCAAAAACAAAAACAAAAAAACACGAAACTTACCACAGCTTGTCACTCCTACCCACAGAATGTCTCCAGCCCTTCACCGTCTTCTGTACCCTTAACTTCCTTACTTGAGACGGTGGTCTCTCAATTACTGCAGCAGCCAGTCCATGAGTCTCCTTGCCTCGTCTTGCCCTTCCTACACTGACTCCACAACCACCTTTCTAAAACTCCATCTGATGTTATTTTTTGCTTAACACCCTCCCATGACTCCTTTGCCATACAGGATAAGGTGCCATCCTGAGCACCCTATTCTCTGAGAAGCCTTCTCTGACTTCCTCCCATGGGCAGACCAGCTTTTTCTCCTTGGAGCCACTACCGTAACACAGACATTCCACCGTGTAGCATCCGTCTCCTGTGCTGCAGTTACTGCCCAAGCATCAGTGTCTCTACAATGCTGTGAGTGCCAAGTGGGTAGAAGCCATGTGATATGCTGCTGTACCCTCAGGCCTAATACAGTGCTGGGCATAGAGTAAGTACTCAGTAAGTGGCTGTTGAATTATAAATGACATAAAAAATGGTATGTGGAATTCTTTAAAGTTTATTAACTTCCAATACTAAGTTCTTTATTCTCATATTTTAAAAAGAAAGAAATGACCGCAGCATTTCTCAGGTGTACAGTTCCTGATGACTGACTTTGCCATTCTCTCAGTCCAAGATTCTAATAACCAGTTCTGCTTTACTTCTACAAAATAATGGTTGTTTATATTCCTAGTCATGAGCCTGCAGTTCTGCAAAACTTTAAACCATTACAGGAACACAAATTACCTTCAGTGGAATTTTAGAGCTGTGCATTGCATTGTGCCTGGATTATGTTGATGATGACTTCAATGCCCCACTGAAGATACCAGACCAAAACTGAATGACCATCTGATATTGGCAGAGGGGACCCTGACAGCTGCAAAGTGAGAGAGGGGGCAACTAGATATTGTTGTGACCCAATAATTTAATATTCCATGGCCATGACTTATAATATTTTTAAATTAGCAATAAAATACAGCTGCTGTTTTTTATCAATAGGAATCTGGTTAAATATATTCTGCTCTCCCCACTGAATTCCCACACAAGGAAAGAGGTAGAGCTATATATATGGATATGGAGAGAAACCCATGACCTATTTTTTACTGAGAAAGTTACAGAAGACTATGTATATTGTAAATAATTTAATTTTCATTTTACAAAGTAAATTCTGCATTTGAGAGAAGAGTTTTTTGTTTTTGTTTTTTTGAGATGGAGTCTCGCTCAGTCACCCAGGCTGGAGTGCAGTGGCGTGATCTTGGCTCACAGCAAGTTCCGCCTCCCGGGTTCATGCCATTCTCTTGCCTCAGCCTCCCAAGTAGCTGGGACTACAGGTGCCCACCACTACGCCCGGCTAATTTTTTGTATTTTTAGTAGAGACGGGGGTTTCACTTTGTTAGCCAGGATGGTCTCGATCTCCTGACCTCGTGATACAGGTGTGAACCACTGCGCCTGGCCGAGAGAAGAGTTTTAAATGTGGATAGAAAAATCTGGATGGGTATGTACTGGGCTATTGTGATGATGAGCTCTGAGGACTGGGACTGGAGGAGGCCAGGAAGTGGTGGGCTTTCATTTTCATACACTTTTATACACATGCACAGTGTTTGGAATTTTAACAAGTCACTTCACCTATGAACCTTTATCAAAAGGATAGAACTGAATTTCCTCTGAAGTTCTTCTGAAACTCAAAATTCTTACTTAAAGAAGAAATAAACTTTATGTAAATGTCCACTGAAAAACTTTTATGTAAATGTCCACTGAAGAACTTGATTCACCTGCAGCTACCTAAATATAATGTTTCATTAATGATTCACACATTTCAAAATGGAAAGAAAAAAATTCACTGAGAGTATTTTTTAAATCTATTGGATGTTTAAACCCAGTGCTGATTTTCCAGTAAACATCCACACTCATTTGCCCACGAGACTGAACTTTCTCAGGTGTCCGATGCTATGTGTGGTTTGCCCAAAGTTACCAACAGCTGCAAAGTGTTCTTTCCCATAGCTTTCCACTCTGTGCATATTTATCACTTCCTGTCTGCTTCTGAAAATAAAATGTGGAGTTGCAAAAAGTTTCTTATGGGGGATATTTAACCAGCCATTAAGCCAAATAAACTTTATGACAAAATAAATGTTAGAAAGTAGGACAAAATGATTTTTTTAGAACCTAACTAAATATTTAAATATTGGAGCGGATGATATATCAACACCATGGGAACTCATATAAACCCTAGAAACCTGGAGATTATATTTCACTAATGTTTTAATAATAAATAAATTTGACTTTGAACTGGCTTAACAAATTGTGTTTGTCAGTCAGAGGAGGCATAACTAATAAATAAGACTGCTTAAATGCTCTTTTTAAAATGACTACTATGTGAAGAAATGTGGCCTGGATCACAGATATATTAAATGGTCAATAGCAAAATTAACATGGGGTTTCCATGAACCTCCATAAAGACAGGCACGTGTACTTCATCAAAGAAGGTTTGTAGACATTGGGATGATTAGGCTGGAATTGGAATTACACCATCGGGTTGAGATTGCACAGCCAGGACCACCCTTATTTGGGGAAAGCCCTATTTTGATGGCCCCACAGGAAAAGTAGAGTGGACAGTTCTGCTGCATGATCCCTGGCAGTTCTGGACTTTGGAGTGAGAGAAGACAGAGTTTAAATCCATCTCTTCCTCTTCCTAGGGCAAGCCACATAACCTTTCTGAACCTCGGTATTTCATTTGTAACATGGTAATGTGAAATGATAAATTGATAATACGTAACACCATAGGAATATGACCACACACAGTGAAAAAATCCAGGTAAAATAACATATTACTGATGCCTTGGACAGAGTAAGCACTCAATAAGTATCAGTATCCTTCCTTCCAAGCAGACTATTTCCAAAGCCACTGGATACCAGGGTGAAGGAACCATCTGATACTTCTAGTCTGATGATATTGCTGAAGCAAATTTGACTATCATGTGTTCCTAAGTAGGTTGCTTAAGCTCTCTAAATCTACTTTCTTAATTGTAAAACTGGAATGTCTCCTTGTCATTCTACTGCATAGGGATCTCATGAAGACTGAGGTTTTCTATTTTCTATTTTATTAGTAATGAAGTATTTATACAAGCATAAGCAGTCACATCATCATTACTGTGCCCTTCCAATGAAATGGAAGGTACTGCTTAAAACTCTTAAGAATCTTATAGAATGCATAACTCTTCCAGATTTTGCCATTGGAAAACTGGGTCCAGAGAGGTGAACTGACCTATTCATGACTACACAGCTTGTGAGGGGGAGAACTAATATTAGAACTTAGCCTCCTGAATCTCAGAACAGTGCAGGCACCACTGGATGGTGAGTCACCCCATAATAAGCCCTTACCCTCCAAACTCCATCTCAGAGTAATAGTAATAATCCAACCTGCAACATACAGCTACATACAGATGCTCAGATGGCTGGAAAATGTAGTATTTTCCCTGTGGCCATGTGTACCCCATACTATCCCCATAGTAGGCTTAGCATAATGTCTAATATATAGGAGGCATTTAAAAATACTTATTGAATGAATGAGAAAGTGATTGAATGAATGACATGAATCACCAGATAAAGGACAAAGAAGCCAACTAAATGTATTGGTTACATACCTATGAGTTCACATGAGTGTATATATAAACACTTTAGTTACCAATAATCAGAAATATATAAACTTTGTTATTAGAAACTCATTCTAATTTCACTAGAAAAAGGAAAGAAGAGAAGAAATGATAGTTTCAAAGTGACTTACCATATTTGTAAGGAAGGAAAAGAAATTTTTGTGTCTCATTTTCAATGAGGATTGCTCATACATCACACGACTAGTTGAGAAAAGATGTTTGTTTATTTACTTGTTTTTGCCAAAGCAGAGAGAATTTAGAAGAGAAGTCTGCTGTCTGCTGGGAATATTCATTCCCAGGGACAGAAGAGAGAAGAAAGCTCTTGTACTTTTCAAGACATGTGATATTCCAGTGACGTTTACAATGAAAAAGAAAGCAATTCATCCATAAAATGTATTTCACAAAGAGAAAAGTACTTACACTTTTTTCAGGGGGGAAAAAAAAAACAGTTGTCAGATTAGGCATTTAATGAAATACACATGAGCAAGGAGGAAAAGGAAGGGAGAACTGGGAGCAGTGTGCAAAAGAGTGCGCTAAGGCCACAGGGGCCCTGATGCCTCTGAGCCTCAGGAAGGAATTTGCTGGAGCCCAGCTGCAACCAATCCAAGGCAGGGAACTGAGTCAATGGGATGGAACACCCCGCACCCCCCAGCCCCACCCCCACCCCCACAGCATTTCAACATTGAACTTCTGCAGATAATGGCTAATGACAGAACTTTAGTACGATGGGCAGGGAAGATATTCAGGGACATGAGGGTCTCCTGGTGCCCCTTGGAGCAGCCTAATAGCCTCTACTCGTTGGGCACACAGCCTGCATTCAAATGAGCACCACAGGGAGAAACAATTGTAGACAGAATTCAAATTAGGAACATGGCCAAATAGCTTTTAGATGCAACAGACTATTTGAGAAACTTCCAAAGAGAAATAGCCTGTGCTGTTAGCTCCTTCTGGGAGGAGCCACTCTTTCCAGTGTCACAGGGGCCAGGAAGCTCACGCTTGGAAACCCCACGCCAAAACTAAACCTTCTTGCTGACATTCCATCTCAATTTGACTCTTTTATTTAATGTCCAGCCCAAGACTGACAACATGACACACTTTTGTTTTTGTTCCAGAAAGCAAACAAATGTAAAGCTTTGTACATGGAGAAAAAGGCCAAATGTGGCTATTATTCCTCATTAAAACTTCAAGTGTCAAGCTCTAAACCCCCAGGAAGATGGTAAGCAGGAATAGCTGAGAGACATTTACTGCCCGAGAGAGGAAGTGAAAGACAGACAGGGAAGGACAATACAATTGTGCTGTTCCCACCAGTGCTGCTATTTCCAGGGTCTTGCTGAGCAGAGCCTGGGCTGTAGAGTGAGTTCCAATCCCATGCCTCGAGCCATATCTGTCATCCTGTAGCCTCAGCTGCTGCCTTCAAGAAACACATCTCAGCCTCACGCTGGGAGGCAGGAGGTGGGTGTCCTCTCAGCACAGCTGTGCCTCAGATTCAAGACCTTATGTGACATTCCAGACTCATCACCACCAAGAAAAATAAAGATGCATGATTTCATTTAATCCTCACTACAATCCAATGGAAAGGTATTAATTTAATCCCCATTTTATGTGTAAGGAAATTAAGGTTTAGAGAGATTAAGTAACTTGAAAAGGATTAAAATTATGAAATGAGGACCTGGATGCAATCGGGATGCCTCCTGTCTTGAGAGAGAGAGAGAGAGGAAATGGCAAAAATGCATCCCTTTTATTTTTATTTAATTTAATTTATGTATTTATTTGAGACGGAGTTTTGCTCTTGTTGCCCAGCCTGGAGTGCAATGGCACGAACTCAGCTCACTGCAACCTCCGTCTCCCAGGTTCAAGCAATTCTCCTGCCTCAGCCTCCCGAGTAGCTGGAATTACAGGTGCCTGCCACCACAGCGGCTATTTTTTGTTGTTGTTGTTGTATTTTTAGTAGAGACAAGGTTTCACTATGTTGGCCAGGCTGGTCTCGAACTCCTGACCTCAGGCGATCTACCCTCTTCAGCCTCCCAAAGTGCTGGGATTACAGGCATGAGCCAATGTGCCTGGCCGCCTCCCTTTTAAAAAAGCTGACGTATCCTACATTTTGTATTTGCTCATCAGTCACATGAGAAGGTAGACGTGGAGAATATATGTGAGCTGTGGAGGCACAGTGGCATTAGGTCACATGTAGGTGTCACCATTACCTGGCACAGAATCCCTGTGAGAAACTGGTGTCTTCCCCCATTTACCCATGAAGAGACTAAGGCTTCACCAAGTCAAGATGGGCCGAAGCCATCAAGTTAAGAAGTGGAGACGCTAGAAGAAAAAGCTCATTTCCCACCCAGTCTAGACCCCTTCCAGCCAACTTCAGCTGCCTCCCAAATTCTTTCTTCACTCCTGTGGTGTGCTCCAAACTGTGCTGTATATTTATTATTTTATTTAATGCACACAACAGCTTGGATGGCATCATATTATTGTGCATTGAAAATTACCAGAGTTCCATCGAAGCTGGGAGTTGAGCCGTTGTTCTTGTGCACTGCTGCCATTGCCATTGACAATGCAGAACTTTGTGAACACCTTGACAGGTAAGACCATTACCCTTGAGGTCAAGCCCAGTGACACCATTGAGAATGTCAAGGCAAAGATTCAAGACAAGGATGGCCTTCTCCCTGACCAGCAGAGGTTGATCTTTGCCAGAAACAACTGGAAGATGAGCACACCATCTGACTATGACATCCCCAAAGGTCCACTTGGCACTTGTTTCTGTACTTGAGGGGAGGTGTCTAAGTTTTCCCTTTCTTTTGAGCTTTCAACAAATCTCATTGCACTTTTCTTTTAATAAAGTTGTAGCCCTACCCTCCCCCAACAAAAATTGCAAGTGTTAGAGCTTTGAGACTTTCAAATAAAATGCATGAAGCTTTACATTTCAATCCTTGTGTTGGTACCAAGGTTTGGCCACTCTGAGAATACACAGGCAGGGAACACATTATCCATTTCTACAGTATTTCAGTTCTGGGTCTGAAAAGACCTAAGTCTGAAGGTAGAAAAAAAAAATCATATAATGGAGGATAATATTGAAGTTTTTTAAAAAGATAGAAAAGCTTATTTCCCATTTGATCCACCAGCCCAGGTAACAAGCAATGCCTTGGGTCACCTTTCAACACAACTACAACATAATGAAGCTTCTGCAGACAGTCTCTCAGGGCCTTAACTTTACTCATTTGAAGCTGGTACTGAGGTATTTTAAATTATGTTTTAATTTCTTTATCCCACCATGACAGAATTATGTGTCTGGGAGATTCGTTGTGACATTATGTCCGCAGAATTAGCTGTGAATCAGGAATGAGTGTGCCTCCAAGCAGCTCCATTTACTTGATATTATAAAGTGAAAATGTCATGGCTAATAATGCATGTCTGAGTTGTACTCAGTTTAGTGAAAGTCTGAGGCTGAAAACCTTCTGAACCAAAGAAAAAAATTTAAGATCTCACTTTTGGGGGGTACAGTAGATAGAAGAATTTTAAGGGCAGAGTTCTAAACTTTGTCTCTGCTCCCTGCAATGGCATTCTACACGATACACTCTTGAAGGGGGGGCTTGTGCTGGGGTGGGGGTGGGTGGTACATGGGAGACTCTTGACTGGCTGGCAGGGTACTAGGTCTAGGGGGAGGATTACAGGGAAGGAGGTTACTTTCTAAAAATTCACTAAGCTGCTCATGTATTTAATGCAGTTTTCTGTGTTTGTGTTATTTTTAACAACTTTTAAGGTATTTTTGTTTTATTAAAGGGGCCCACTATGGGCAAGGCAGGGTGCCAAGCTCCATGGGTTTAAGATCCCCTGCATCTCTTTTGTTCACTGCTGACTCTTAAGCACTCAGAAAAGTGCTTGGCACATAGCAGACACCCAGTACATATTTGTTGAACATTGTTGAAGATCACACAGAAGAAAAAGACATTCATCATTAGATATTGTCAAAACCCACAGGATATACATCAAGAGTGAGCCCTAATGGAAACTAAGTACTTTGGGTGATAATGATGTCTCAGTTCATGTTACGTCATGGATTGTAACAAATGTGCCACTCTGGTGCAGAAATGTTGACCATGGAGAAGGTTGTACATGTGTGTTATGGGTATATGGGAAATCTCTGTAATGTCCTCTCAATTTTGTTGTGAACTAAAACTGCTCTAACAAATAAAGTCTATTTTTTAAAAATGTTAAGACATTAATTTATTCATTTCCTGCTAGAGATACTTGATAAAATGAAGACACCTGGTAGGACTCAGTCTCATTCGGTAAGTCAAGGGGCCTAGGAGCCAGAATTATTTTTAATTTTGTATTATGAATATTTTCAAACACATAGAAAGATGGAGAATTGTGGGCCGGACGCAGTGGCTCATACCTGTAATCCCAGCACTTTGGGAGGCTAAGGAAGGTGGATCACCTGAGGTCAGGAGTTCAAGCCTAGTCAACATGGTGAAACCCCGTCTCTACTAAAAATACAAAAATTAGCTGGGCATGGCGGCAGGCGCCTGTAATCCTAGCTACTCTGGAGGCTGAGGCAGAAGAATTGCTGGGACCCGGGAGGTGGAGGTTGTAGTGAGCTGAGATCGTGCCATTGCACTCCAGCCTGGGCGACAATAGCGGGACTCTGTCTCAAAAAAAAAAAAAAAAAAAAAAAAAGCCGGGCACAGTGGCTCCTGCCTGTAATCCCAGCACTTTGGGAGGCCAAGGCAGGCGGATCACCTGAGGTCAGGAGTTCGAGACCAGCCTGACCAACATAGAGAAACCCGGTCTCTACTAAAAATGCAAAATTAGCTGGGCGTGGTGGCGCATGCCTGTAATCCCAGCTACTCGGGAGGCTGAGGCAGGAGAATTCCTTGAACCCAGGAGGTAGAGGTTGCAGTGAGCCAAGATGGCACCATTGCACTCCGGCCTGGGCAACAAGAGCAAAACTCCGTCTCAAAAAAAAAAAAAAGAAAAGAAAGATGGAGAAGTGTCTAATGACCACTCATATATCCACTACCTAGATTGCCAGTTAACATTTTTACCATGTTTGCCTCAACTTTTTTGCTAAAGTATTTTGCACAAATTATATAGACACCATGAAAATAAGAACATTTTCCTTACTAAAATCAATACCATTGTAGAGCTAACAAAATTATCAATTCTTTATTATCCTCATCTAATACCTGACTCATATTTAAACCTTGCCAATAGCTTTACAAAAAAGTGTTATTCCCAGTTTATTCTTACCAAGATCCAATCAAAGTCCATGTATTACATTTGGTTGTTATATCTCTTAAATCACTTATAACTTTTATGAGTGCTCTCCCAACTCCCTGTACCCTTTATTTGACATAACATCAACTTGGTGAAGAGACCAGGCCAGATGTCCCTCAGAATAGCTGATATAGTTAGGATATTTGTCCCTGCCCAAATTTCATGTCAAATCATAATCCCCAGTGTTGGAGGTGGGGCCTGGTGGGAGGTGATTGGATCATGGAGGCAGGTCCTTCACGAATAGTTTAGCACCATCCTGATGCTAAAGTTGGTGTTGTTCTCCTGATAGAGTCCTCACATGATCTGGTTATTTAAAAGTTTATGGTACCTCCCGCTTCTCGCTCTCTTCCTCCTGCTGCAACCATGTGAAGGGCTGGCTCTCCCTCTGCCTTCTGCCATGATTCTAAGTTCCCTGTGGCCTCCCCAAAAGCTGATGCTGCCATACTTCCTGTACAGCCTGCAGAACTGTGAGCCAATTAAACCTCTTTTCTTTATAAATTACCCAGTCTCATGTATTTCCTTATAGCAATGCGAGAAAAGACTAATAAGCTACTTTCAGATTTTGTCCAACTGCTGAATTTGTAGTGTCATTTAATTTATTCCACTAACCCATGCATTCCTTACACTTAAATCTAGAGATTGTAAATTTACATTTTAGATAAGACATCACTACTGATGCTGTGTAATATTGCAACACATTGTGAGATGTGTCATATTTAATTGACCCATTATCAGTAAGCCAGAGACAGCTTCAGCCCTCCATTGTAAAGTTTCATTTTTTTTCAACCATCAAATAATCTATGGAGTAATACTTCAGCAGCACTAGTGTTTCCAAGTCTCCACTTATCTGTCACCTAATGGTTTCATCATCCACTGAATGATTCTTATCTCAATCAATTACTTCATTAAGGGTTGCAAAATGGTGATTTCTTCCATTCCTTCTATACTTATTAGCTGGCAGTCTTTAAGAGAGAGAGAGAGAGACTGGGGCTGGGTGCAGTGGCTCACGCCTGTAATCGCAGAACTTTGGGAGGCCAAGGCAGGCGGATCACAAGGTCAGGAGTTCAAGACCAGCCTGACCAAGATAGTGAAACCCCATCTCTACTAAAAATACAAAAATTAGCCAGGCATGGTGGCACACGCCTGTAGTCCCAGCTACTCAGGAGACTGAGGCAGGAGAATCACTTGAACCTGGGAGGTGAAGGTTGCAGTGAGCCGAGATCACACCACTGCACTCCAGTCTTGGTGACAGAGTGAGACTCTGTTACATAAAAAAAAAAAAAGAGAGAGAGAGAGAGTAAAAGAGAAGGAGAGAAATTTGTCTCATTAACTGCTTCTACTGAAAAGGCAAGGTAAATAATCATTAACTTTGAATTATCATTTTTCAGAATAAGGAGTAGGTGACAAATGATATTTTGTTTTCCTTTGTTCTCTGGTTTTCTCTTTTCTGAATATCATTTTACAGACTTGCAGATTTTTATACATTCAGTGTGTTTCATTCCATTGCAGTCATTTTTTTGAAGCTCAAATAGTTCCATCTTTAACCATTAAGAGCTCTTAATAAACTGGCTCTTTTTCTGGCACAAAGCAAGATGTCCCAGGCTCACCTTGTACAATCCCTCGCCCACACTCAAAATCAGCCATTACTCTAAAGACCCTGGTTTCTTTTAATGGGGAATGGTACTTAGTCATCAAAATCTAAGTGCTAGGAGTACTTACCTCTGTTAGGTTGTCAATGTTTCTAGGCCCTCCCTTTCAATGAACAGAGGTGAAGGGGGATATCTATGTATACATGTGTAGGTATATATATGTGTATCTATATATTATTTTTTTTTTTTTTTTGAGACAGAGTCTTGCTGTCGCCCAGTCTGGAGTGCAGTGGTGTGATCTCGGCTCACTGCAAGCTCTGCCTCCTGGTTCATGCCATTCTCCTGCCTCAGCCTTCCAAGTAGCTGGGACTACAGGCTCCCACCACCACATCTGGCTAATTTTTTGTATTTTTAGTAGAGATGGGGTTTCACCGTGTTAGCCAGGATGGTCTCGATCTCCTGACCTCATGATCCACCCACCTTGGCCTCCCAAAGTGCTGGGATTACAGGCATGAGCCACCATGCCTGGCCATATGTATATATTTTTAAATTATGTATTCATATTGAAATTTCCAATACAAATTTAATAACATGGGGGTTTTAACATTTTTTGTTTTTATACTTACATTGCTTTTCTCTTATCCTAAAAATGTTAGTGGTTAACAACATGAACATAGTACTTATTTTCTTATCTTGCAATATACATCAAATAGTTTCAAAATAAAAAATTCCAATATAACTTGCTTTAAGCTCCTGAATTTAAGACCTCTTGTCCCAAGAATATATCCCACTAAGCATGTACAGTTATTGTCTTCTAAAGGATTTGAAATAATTATTTTCTTGCTACGTTTGTTGTCAATTTGATCTATTATTAGATTTATTTATTTTCCATTTTAGGGACTTCTTTTTGAATATTAAAAGATTTACTTAGTCAAAACAATCAAAATTATCAAGTCTTGTTTCCGTCTCCTCCATCCTATAAATTAAAAAGTTAACATTTTTACACTTTTTCATATTCCTTCTCTTCCTCTCCTCTCCCTTCCCTTCCTGAACAATTCAGTCCTAATGCCCATAAGCAGGTCAGAGTAAAGCAGGTGGCTATGGCAGACAGTAGAGGGAACTGTGGTTCTCCACAGCAGGGGCCAGAGCCCAAGCTGGGTAAGAGGGATGTCCACAAATGGGGGTGGCTCAGCAGAAGTTGTCAGAGCTGTGATGGGATGAAGAAAGCTTCCACACAGTGTTTCCACCTGGTGCAAGTATCAGAACACAGGAGGAGTAAGGAGAGTATCTGCATGGGGAAGAGGGCAGAAACAGTGATGGAAGATTGGCTACATACAGGTGGGTTGAGCAAATAACTAAATATAGTAAGGAAAATGGGAGACAGGTTTCTCAGTATCCAAGAATGGAGTTACTAATATGGAAAGGGAGAAAACTAGAATGAATCTTGTGATATTAGATAGAAAGCAGAGGAATCAGGCTAAACTCTGTTTTCAAAATATGTGCATATATATAGAAATAAATGTAGATGCAAATTTATATACACACAAACACATACAGATATTCATCTGTCCACTGAGACAGCATGAGTGCAGTGACACCCCAATAGTAATGAGCACACCTATCACTTAAATCTTAGTTTCTAAACACCATTCTCCACTAAAAGGAACCAGGTGTCTTTGTAGAAATGACTGATTCCAGGGCTAAGGCAGAGGAAGTACAACATTAGTTTAGAGCATCTTGTACCAAAAAAATAAGGAAGTACTCCAAGAATAATGAAATCATCTCAAAAGGACACAAAAGCCAGCTTGAAAGGGCTCTCATAGTCAAATCTAAGACAATTTGGGCCTCAAAATAAATAACGATAGTGTATTTGGCCATTCTTGCATTGCTATAAATACCTGAGACTGGGTAATTTATAAAGAAAAGAGGTTCGATTGGCTCACAGTTCTGCAAGCTTTTGAGATGATGCTTTTGAGTTCTGTCCTTTTGAGATTATTTCATTATTCTTGGAGTACTTCCATATTTTTTTGGTACAAGATGCTCTAAACTAATGTTGTACTTCCTCTGCCTTAGCCCTGGAATCAGTCATTTCTACAAAGACACCTGGTTCCTTTTAGTGGCGAATGGTGTTTAGAAACTAAGATTTAAGTGATAGGTGTGCTCATTACTATTGGGGTGTCACTGCACTCATGCTGTCTCAGTGGACAGATGAATATCTGTATGTGTTTGTGTGTATATAAATTTACATCTACATTTATTTCTATATATATGCACATATTTTGAAAACAGAGTTTAGCCTGATTCCTCTGCTTTCTATCTAATATCACAAGATACATGGTGCTGGCATCTGCTCAGTCTTTGGTGAATCCTCAGGGAGCTTTCAATCCTGGTGGAAGGTGAAGGACAAACAGGCATATCCCATGGTGATGAAAGCAAGTGAAAGATGGGCAGGGGAAATGCCACACACTTTTAAATGACCAGATCCCACGTGAACTGAGAGTGAGAGCTCACTTATCACCAAGGGGATGGTCCAAGCCATTCATGAGGAATCCGCTCCCATGGCCCAAACACCTCCCACCAGGCCCCACCTCCAACACTGGGGATTACAGTTCAACATGAGATTTGGGTGGGGACAAGTATCCAAACTAGATCAGATAGTGACATTATAACCCATGAATACAATAGGAAATCATGATATTCATTAATCAATCAAAAGGTTGTTGAGGAACAAGATACTGTATTTACATGGCGTAAAAGCACCTTCCTGCAAATGTATATTAATTACAAAGGAGAAAAAGCTTAACTCCAGTGGAGGAGGACTCCTCCAAGTGATCAAGCTCAACATGGTCAGTAATAGAACAACCCAAAATTATGCACCACCTGATAAGGTGCAATAAGAACACACATCATTTCTGTGATATTCCTGCCAAAAATGTACAGCCCAAATGTAATCATGAGGAAATAGGAAACTTTTCAACATAACTGGCCTGTAATCTTCAAAATCTTCAAAGTGTCATGAAAGTGAAGACTGAAGAACTGATCCAGATGTTAGAAGACTAAAGAAACTGGACTCTAAATGCAGTGTGTGATGCTCAACGTGATCCTTTTGCACTAAAGGACAACACAGGCACAAGTGCTGAAACTGGATGGGGTCTAGGGATTCGATGGCAGTCATGTTTTGATGTTAATTCCCTGATGTAATGAGCATACTGTGTCCCCGAAAAAGGCACATTAAACATTTTGGTGTTGGAAGGATCACCATTTCAGCAATTTACTCAAAATGATGGTGAAAAAGAGGTATTTGTACCAGACTTGTAACTTTTCTTTAAATTTGAGATTATTTTAAAATAAAAGGTATTTTTTAAGTTTTAGATAGCTTTCTTTATTAGCTATTTTTATTAGTTTCTGATTTAACCTTTCAGTGATTGGCAGAGCAAATTTAAGAAAAATATACATAAATTCTTATTTCCTCCCTTCTTATGCAAACCTAGGATGTTCTGCAACCTCCTTTTAATTTTTTTCACATGTAACAATATATTCTGGATAACATTTCACATGAGTACATGTGGAGATCTTCCTCACTCTCTTTTATGGTTGCATAGTGCTCCATGCCCTCAAATGATGCTCATTTGACATATTTCCAATTTTTTCCTATTTAAAAATAAAAGCCACACTGAATGACCTTTGTGCATGAGTCATTTTGCACTTATTCAGGTATATGTCTAGAATACATCTCTAGGAGTGGAATTGCTGGGTCAAAAAGTAGGTGATTTTTTAATTTATGATATTGCCACATTCTCCTGCAGAGTAGCAGTTTGCATTTCCACAACCCCACAAATAGAATGGGTTTAGATTTTTGCCAATCTGACAGGTAATTTAAATTTATTTTACTGTGAGTGTGGTTGACAGTCTTCTGATATGTTTGAAGGTCACAGAAATTTTGTCACTCCCCAGAAATGTTGTTTCCTCCCCACAGGTGTCTGATGGGTGCCAGGTTTGAAACCTGGTTCATCGTATTCTATGGTTTTGGTAGCTAAGAAGGAACACAATTAATAAATATTGTGTTTAATGGTTTTCACTGGAGTTTAGACAGACATTGGAAGATAAGTCTAATATACTCAAATATTATCTCCTCTACGAAATCTTCCCCAACAGTATCCAGCTGGGCTTAGCACGATTTCCCTAGCATTTTGTACATACCTCTATGAGCACATATCTTACCATATTAAGCTTACTTGTTTAGATAATTATACTTACTGGGGTTTTGCACCTAGGAAGATAAAACACTATGCCTTATTCATTTTCCAATCCTTAGGATCAAGCCTAGTTTCTGGCACATACTCAATATGTGTGTGCCAATACAGATACCAATATAGATATTCAATAAGTATGTGTTTGAATAAATGAATAAGCAATTGATCAATAACCCCAGTGTTAAATTTATACTGAAATCTGCCGGGCATGGTGGCTCACGCCTGTAATCCCAGCACTTTGGGAGGCCGAGGCGGGCGGATCATGAGGTCAGGAGATCAAGACCATCCTGGCTAACACGGTGAAACCCCGTCTCTACCAAAAATACAAAAAATTAGCCGGGTGTGGTGGCGGACGCCTGTAGTCCCAGCTACTCGGGAGGCTGAGGCAGGAGATGGCATGAACCCAGGAGGCGGAGGTTGCAGTGAGCCGAGATTGCACTACTGCCCTCCAGCCTGGGCGACAGAGTGAGACTCCATCTCAAAAAAAAAAAAAAAAAATTATACTGAAATCTAGCATGTCACTTCTCTGTAAAAACACACACAGCCGAAAGGAAATGATTTTTCTTTCTTGGATGCCATGAACTTTGAAGGACTGTTTATTTCCAGCTTCTGATCTCTGCCTAGCTTTAGTTGGCTTCACTAAGAAAATGAGTCAGTCTCCAGAGTGTCTGATCCCCTTCTTTAACCAGTGAGCAAGTGTAGGAGTCCAGCTCCTTTCACAGAGACATTTTCTGGCGCTGCTCACAGGGAAGGCCCTACAATCTGAAGCCCTGCCTTAGCAGCAGCATCTATGACTAAAGTAAATAGAGTTGTCATGGGACGCCACTCTGCTATGTTTTTCTTTCCTCCCTCCATACTCTAAGGAGTTGTACTCTGGCAACTCACTTGATCTTTGAAATTTTCATTACATTCATCTTATAGCCTAATCTTTTGACAGAAGGTTCTAAGTATGATGTTCTGCCTTGACTACTGTGGTTCCATTTTTCTCCCTAAGGAGGGAGGGTCTTCAACACAAAACACTTGCTTACTAATGATGCACCTTAGGAAACCAAACTCAGTCCTAACAGTCTCCTTCTTAGTGGATGGTTTATGTTATTCTGAGAAATATTTTAACTCTTTCTTAGAAAACAGCCATGCTTCTATGACCAAAGACATTAGCTAGATTTCCAGTTTTGTCATAAAGAATGTTGGGCCATCTCATTTGAGGGATAAAAGAAAGTGAAATGCAATGAGGGGTAAAGAAAAAAAAGAAAGAAGCAGTGTGGTTCTGCCCCAGCCTGGCTCAGAGACTGGTAAGCCAACAGAGGGCTCCAACGTGGCTTCCTCCTACTGTCCTACAGGTCAGCAACGTTAGATATGCAACAGCCATTCTTTCCTCCAGCAGGCGGCAACGCTCTTGGAGAAGGGAAGAAACAACGTCAGGGAGCCTAGGATCTTCTTGCCAACACCTTGTATCATACGAAGCCGGAATCTGACAGCAGAGTGCTGTAGGCACAGGTACACACCCCCACGCCTCCTTCCACACACACACCTGGCACAGGATCACCAACACCCTCGTACACCGCCAGCACCACTGTGCTCACAGCACATACCTCAATCACGCCTCTGCCACTGCCCCGCTTGCAGTCCTGTGACTCCCACCGCCTCACCCTGCTCCAGAAATCTGGGAGCCCCTGCTTTTAGCTTCCCCCAGGTCTGATCAGGAACAACCCTGGGTTTCTGAGATATTTCAGAGCCTCTACCAGAGAAGCAGGATTCTCCCACCCATTCCAGAAGACAGCACCAACACTCTGAGGTAACTAGAGCTGTGATGCAGAGCCTGTGCTGGTCAAGCAACTTAATTTTTGGCTACCACCACCAAGTACAGATGCAGCAAGGACAGCAGAAAGTGTATGAGCTCCAGGAGCCTGGCAGCTTTTGTGCCACCAGTTACCAGGTGTATGGTCCTGGGCAAGTAACTTGATCTCTTTGAACTCCAGGTTCCTCACCTTTACAATGGAGATAATAAGAGCTATTTTCTAGCAAATCAGTCTGTGTGCCTAGTATATGTGATACTACTATCTAACAGCATCCAACAACAACAATAACAACTGTGGTTTGAGCTCCTAATATGAAATAGGCATTATGCAAAGCATTTTGCATCCATTATTTTATTTTATTCTCTAAATAAAGCTATGAGGTAAATGGCTTTGAATTGAATTACTGTCTTACAGATAAGGAAATGAAGCTGGGATATATGATGTGACTTCTTCCCCCAAAGTCACATCATATAGCTAACACCCCGTATCATAAGAAGCTGGAATCTGACATCAGGGTGCTGGAGGTGCAGGTACACTAGTACCTACTAGCTAGTAAGTAGTGAAGTGGACTTCCAGTGGTGTGCTGGTAAACCAGCTTATTGTGTGGAGGGAGGGGGGAAAAAGGCCTGACTTGTAGTAACTGTCAATTTCCATGGGGTAAATACTCCCACTACGGCTGATTTCTAGTTACCAATGATTTTACAACTGGCTTGCAAAATTCCTGTATATTTGACAAGCAGCTTGACAGCCTGTACAGGCTGGCTCCAGCACACCACTGCTTCAAATGCAAGTCTGATGCCAAAGCCCTTTCTGCTGAATATTACAGTCTACTGCCTTCCAGCAAACAAACACAGTGGCACATTATAGGTGTTTAGTGAGCATGTGCCAAGCTCTAAAGAGAGGGAGGTTTCTATTTTAAAGAGCACTCCTAAGCCACAGCCTCTCAGTGGTATCTCTTCTCCTTCTGGATCACTACAGACCAGCCCACATGGTGCACAACTGATCACTACAAAGCTGCTCTGAAAACCTGCAGATGAAATATGTGACTACAAAATCATGTGATTTCGTGTATTTTTATGGTTTTATCAAAATATGTTTAATCAGATATGGGTGAGACTCAAGGTATGATTCATCTGAGAGGAAATTCCTCTCCAGCTATGAACCTGTGAAACCAAACAAGTTATGTGCTTCTAAAATACAGTGGCTATGTGTATTAGTTCATTTTCAAGCTGCTGGTAAAGACATACCCAAGACTGGGCAACTTACAAAAGAAAGAGGTTTAACTGGACTTACAGTTCCACATGGGTAGGGAAGCCTCACAATCATGGGGAAGGCAAGGAGGAGCATGTCACATCTTACATGGTTGGCAGCAGGCAATAAGAGAGGGCTTGTGCAGAGAAACTCCCGTGTTTTAAAACCATCAGATCTCATGAGACCCATTCACTATCACAAGAACAGCACAGGAAAGACCTGCCCCCATGATTCAATCATCCCCCGCCAGCCCTCTCCCACAGCATGTGGGAATTATGGGAGCTACAAGATGAGATTTTGGTGGGGACACAGAGCCAAACCATATCTTTCCGCCCCGGCCCCTCCCAAATCTCGTATCTTCATATTTCAAAACCAATCACGCCTTCCCAACAGCTCCCCAAAGTCTCAACTAATTTTAGCATCAACTCAAAAGTCCACAGTCCAAAGTCTCATCCAAGATACAGCAAGTCCCTTCCACCTATGAGCCTATAAAATCAAAATTAAGTTAGTTACCTCCTAGACACAATGGGAGTATAGGCATTGAGTAAATATACCCATTCCAAATTGGAAAAATTGTACAAAACAAAGGGGCTACAGGCCCCATGCAAGTCCGAAATACAGCAGGGCAGTCAAATCTTAAAGCTCCAAAATACCTCTTTTGACTCCATGTCTCATATCCAGGTCATGCAGATGCAAGAGGTAGGTTCCCATGGTCTTGGGTGGCTCCATACCTGTGGCTTTGCAGGGTACAGCCTCCCTTGCGGCTGCTTTCATGGACTGGCACTGAGTGTCTGCAGCTTTTCCAGGCAAACTGTGCAAGCTGTTGGTGGATCTACTATTCTGGAGTCTGAAGGATGGTGGCCCTCTTCTCGCAGCTCCACTAGGCAGTGCCCCAGCAGGGACTCCATGTGGGGGCTCCAACCCCACATTTCCCTTCTGCAGTACCCTAGCAGAGGTTCTCCATGAGCACCCCATCCCTGCAACAAACTTCTGCCTGGACATCCAGGTGTTTCCATAAGTCTTCTGAAATCTAGGTGGAGGTTTCCCAAACCCCAATTCTTGACTTCTGTGCACTCACAGGCTCAACAATATGTGGAAGCTGCCAAGGCTTGGGACTTGCACCCTCTGGAGCCACTGCCCAAGCTCTAAGTTGGCCCCTTTCAGCCATGGCTGGAGTGGCTGGGATGCACAGCACCAAATCCCTAGGCTGCACACATTAGAAGGACCCCGGGCCAGGCCCATGAAACCATTTTCTCCTAAGCCTCTGGGCCTGTGATGGGAGCAGCTGCTGTGAAGACCTCTGACATGCCCTGGAGACATTTTCCCCATTGTCTTGGGGATTAACATTCGGCCCCTGGTTACTTATGAACATTTCTGTAGCCAGCTTGAATTTCTCCTCAGAAAATGGGTTTTTCTTTTATATCACATCAGGCTGCAAATTTTCCAAACTTTTATGCTCTGCTTCCCTTATAAAACTGAATGTCTTTAACAGCACCCAAGTTGCCTCTTGAATGCTTTGCTGCTTGGAAATTTCTTCCACCAGATATCCTAAATCATCTCTCTCAAGTTCAAAGTTCCACAGATCTCTATGCCAAAGGGAAAATGCTGCCAGTCTGTTCGCTAAAACATAACAAGAGTCACCTTTGCTCCAGTTCCCAACAAGTTCCTCATCTCCATGTGAGACCACCTTAGCCTGGATTTCACTGTTTATGTCATTATCAGCATCTTGGTCAAAGCCATTGAACAAGTCTCTAGGAGGTTCCAAACCATTCTATATTTCCCTGTCTTCCATATTTCCCAGCCCTCCAAACTGTTCCAACCTCTGCCTGTTACCTAGTTCCAAAGTCAATTCAACATTTATGGGTATTTTTTCAGCAGTGCCCCACTCTACTGGTACCAATTTACTATATTAGTCTGTTTTCAAGCTGCTGATGAAGACATACCCAAGACTGGGCAATTTATAAAAGAAAGAGGTTTAATTGGACTTACAGTTCCACGTGGCTGAGGAAGCCTCACAATCATGGCAGAAGGCAAGGAGGACCATGTCATATCTTGCGTGGATGGCAGCAGGCAATAAGAGATGGCTTGTGCAGAGAAATTCCCATTTTTTAAAACCATCAGATCTCATGAGACTGATTCATTATCATGAGAACAGCATGGGAAAGACCCGCCCCCATGATTTAATCTTCTCCCACCAGGCCTCTCCCACAACACATGGGAATTATGGGAGCTACAAGTTGAGATTTGGGTGGGGCAGAGAGCCAAACCATATCACCATGCTAGACTTCTTTTGCTGTCATAATCTTTGCAAAGGGGGTTTCAAAACCATGGGGGCATGGGGTGCCCAGAGGTGTGGGGGGAACATCCCTGCCAGGTAGAGCTGCAGGGCAGCACCTCTGCCCTAGTGTGTCCAGAGGTGGGACTACTGCCCCAGTGGGCCTGAAGGGTAGAACATGGAGTCAAAGAGGATTATTCTCAAGCCTTAAGCTCTCAAGGAGTTTGCCTTGCTACATTTTACACTTGCTTGGGACCCATTTTTTTCCTCCCTATTTTTCTTCTTTTCTTCTTCCTCATTTCTCTCTTTTGGAAGAGGAGTGTCTATCCTATGCCTCTCCCACCACTGTATTTTAGAAGCACATAACTTGTTTGGTTTCACAAGTTTAGAGCTGGGGAGGAATTCTGTCTCAAATTAATCATACCATGAGTCTCACCCATATATGAGTTCATCCCCAACCAATCAGCAGCACACATTCTCTAACTCCCTGCCTACAAACTTCTCCATAAAACACTAGCCTCTGAATTCTTGGAGACACTAATTTGAATAATAAACTCCTGCCTTCCATGTGGCTAGCCTTGCTTTAATTAAACTCTTTCTTTACTGCAATACCTCTGTCTCAATGAATCGGCTCTATCTGTGCAGTGGGCAAGAAGAATCTATTAGGTGATTAGAGTTTTGGGTGGCCCTGTCCCCATGGCTTTGGGTTGGGGCTATCTGGCCTGTGGAAAGCAAAGCAATGGTCCTCCCCTTTGGAAACCAAAGAAGCAACCCTGATGACCTCTGAGTTGCCTTCATGGTCCTTCTTCCCTTGTCTTGAAGAACAGTGCACGTTCACAGTTGAATAGCTCTATGATCCATACTGTTAAATATAAGTTTGACAGCCTTCCTTCCTTCTTTCCCTTCTTCATCCTCATCAGTTCAAACTGACAATTTTCCTGCTGGGGTGGCTGATTAGGTTCATGGTTCCCACCCATACTAATCTCCTTATCAAAGGGGATTTGGCCACACCACTGGTGTTCTCATTTTTTGCAATATGAACAGGCTGAGAACTTTCCAAATTTTTAAGTTCTGCTTTCTTTTTGCCCAGAAATTCTGTCTTTAAGTCATTTCTCTTGTGTCTTATTTTACTACAAGCAGTCAGGAAAAGCCAAGCCACATTTTTAACACTTTGCCTAGAAATCTCCTCAGCTAAATATCCAGTAAAATCTCTCACATGTTCTATCTTTCAAAAAATACTAGAATATGAACACAAGTCAGCCACGTTCTTTCCTCCTTTATAACAAGGATGGCCTTTCCTCCAGTTTCCAGTAACATAGTCCTCATCAGAATGGCCTTTACCATCCATCAATGTTCTCTTCAGGATTACTTAGGTATTCTCTAAGAAGATTGAGGTTTTCTCTCCAGCTCTCCTCTTTTCTTTCTGAGCTCTCACCAGAATGACCTTTAACATCCATATTTCTAATATGCACCTCAGAATTCTTCCAGCCTCTACCCACTATGCAGTTTCACATTTTTAGCTATTTGTTACAACAGTACACCCACTTTTTGGTATTAATTTTCTTAGTTCAGGCTGCTATAACAAAATACTATAAACGAGGTGACTTCTAAACAATGGAAATATATTTCCCATAGTTCCACAGTTCTGGAAGTTGGAAGTCTGAGATCAGGGTGCCTGTATGGTCAGTTCCAGTGAGGGTCCTCTCACAGTTGCAGATTGCTGACTTCTGTCAGCAGAAAGCAGAAAGGGGAAGCAAACTCTCCTGTTACTTCTTCTTTTTTTTTTTTTTTTTTTTTTGAGACAGAGTTTCACTCTTGTCACCCAGGCTGAAGTGCAATGGTGCAATCTTGGCTCACTGCAACCTCCGCCTCCCAGGTTCAAGCGATTCTCCTCCCTTAGCCTCCAGATTAGCTGGGATTACAGGCGCCCACCACCACGCCCAGCTAATTTTTTGTTTTTTTTAGTAGAGACGGGGTTTCTCCATGTTGGGCAGGCTGGTCTCGAACTCCTGACCTCAGGTGATCCACCCACCTCGGCCTCCCAAAGTGACAGGATTACAGGCATGAGCCACAGTGCCCGGCCTCTCCTGTTACTTCTTATAAGGGCACTAACTCCATTTATGAAGGCTCCCTGACTCATGAGCTCATCTAATCCTAATTACCTCCCAAAGGCCCCACCTACTAATACCATCATAACTGAGTATAGGGTTTCAACATATAAATTTGGGGGGACACAAACATTCAGTCCATAACCTATATATTCAAATGAGTTTTTCTCCCAACTTGTCATGTTGGGCAGACATTCTTCATCCAATGATGCTGTTTGGTGGGTGCCCACCCCAACAGGCTCTATGGATGCCCCACTCACAGTGATGCTATTCATAAGGGGTGCTATCTGGAACAGCAAATGGAAACAAGCCAAATAACCAAAATGCATAAACCACATATTACATTAAAATAACATAATTTATTCCCACTGCTTTCTAGTAAGACAGAGTAAAATTTTAGTTTATTAGCCTTTTTGTGACATCTTGTAAACAATACTTACTTTAACGTAAAAGTGTACACAAATCAGAATGGCTGCACTGAACTCAAGGAAACACATGCTGCTTATTTTCTGCCTGAAACCTGGAAGGAGGAAGGAGGGGTCATCCTCAGAGCCTTCCCTTACCTTCATTCCTGTGATACAACTCCCTAGTCCTGTGCACAGCACCTCCTTTGTAACTCTCATTTCCACCCTCTCCTCACTAAGACCTCATCATTGCATATCTAAATTATTCCAATTGTCTAATAATTGGCCTCCCTGCAGCCACTCCACAAGTCTCTCTGCAGTCATAAGCCAGTGACCTTTCTGTAATGCAAATCTAGGTCCATATCCTCTTCCTGATGCCACTTAATGCATGAAAGGCCTTCTCATGGCTGGCCTTTTCTACGTTCTCCAGTCTCATCATTTTTCACTTGTTCCACCCCCACCTCCAACATGCAATCTTTGCCCCAGCCCTACTTAAAGACATGCAGTTCCCCAACACATAATATGCAATTTGATTTTTTAAGTTGTGTATTTATTTGCTGATTCCTTATGGTCTGTCTCCCATCGTTAGAATATTGGGTAATGAGAGTGGGAAACTTGTCTGGTTTATGTATAGTGGTATTGCCAACATCTGGAATGACTCCTGATACCTGAAAGGCACATCTGTAACGATTTTTTAAATGGATGAATGAATTAATGAATACCTCAGTGCCTATGCACACACTGTTCCTTCCATTTAAAATGTCCTTTCCCACTGCCTTTTATGACTTAAACCCCATTTTTCTTCCAAAACTCAGTTTCAGTATCAATTCTTCTGGAAAGCTTTTGCTATATTTTCCCTTCCCTACCCACCACACACACACACACACATGCCAATGGGTTTACCTCTCTTCTGAGCTCCCATTACACCCCTACCCCATGCATAAGTCTCAGAAACAGTTGGCTCTTGATCAAAGACTGATGCTCCCCTTCCACAGTGCAAAGCTGTTGCCAGAAAGTGGCTACCTAGCCATGGCATTACATGAGGCCAAGAGGACTAAGCTCTAATGAATGGCTTATGGTCACCTCTTCCAAACCTATCCCCCAAAATCTTCCTGTGCCACACTCCAGTTTCCTCTTTCTGTCATTTGCTGACTGGTTGCAGAGGATCCAGAAGAGAACTTTGAGACTATGGAGATTGTTGGAGCTATGTGAGGACTGTCTGCCAAGCACCTGCTCTACTCTGTAATAGAGGATGGAAACAAACATCTACTATGCTAAATCATGGGGCTTTAGGAGCTGTTTGTTACAGAAGTTAGCCTACCCTACATTATACAGCATATCATTACCACAGTGCAGAGTACTGTCATAGTCCATGTGTCAGTCTCCTTTTCTGTACTCAGTGCTCTTGAGGCAAGGACTGTGAGTCACTTCTCTATATTACCAGGGCCTAATGCAGGGTCTGGCACATAACTATGTGCACTTAGTATGTCTGGCAATTGGCATGACTCCAGGAATAAAAAAAGAAAAAAACAGACAAAGCCAAACCTTGGTTTTCTCCCTAACAAGCTTTCTCCCACAAAATCCCTTTGCCATTTTCACAATAGGGAATTTCTGAGATGATGTTTTACCACGAGCAGCATTTGGACCCCTTCTTCTCTACTAAAACACTTTGTGTGAAGAGGTCCTCCTGAGAACCTCTGCCCTGTACATCTTATTACCAGACTGTTCAGCTGTCAACCACTACACAAAGAGCTCACTGATGAGAATTACTTTTGAAGGAGGAATCTATGCCTGTGATTAATTCCACCCTTCCCTGGAATGTTTGTTTGTTTCATTTTTGTTTTAATAGCACCTTTTCCTGTTAAGAATGAAATAAATGATGCCTAATTTTCCCTCTCCTTGCCAACCTAAACTAATCATGACTAATTCTGACTTAGGTGAATTTATCCTGGTGAGATCTACATCTAATTGAGATCCTAAAAAACCTAGGTGGAAGTTAATTACATTTCTGAAACAACGAATGAAATCTAAATGGATTCTGGAATGTAAAATGCAAATGGACTTTTTAGTTCTAAGCTAGTGTCCAGACTCACAAGTATTGTCTTCATCTGTTTGGTGCTCTATAACAGAATACCTGAGACTGGGTAATTATGAACATAAATTTATTTCTCACAGTTCTAAAACCTGGGAAGTCCAATATCAAGGTGCTGACAGGTTAGGGCTCAGTCTCTCTATTTCCAAGATGGCAATTTGAACACTGCATCCTCCAGAGGGGAGGAACATCATGTCCTCATATGGAAGTAGAGCAGAAGAGAGAGAACCTACTCCCATAAGCCCTTTTTATAGCAACAAGCTATAGTTTGGATGTTTGTCCCTCTAAATCTCATACTGAAATTTGATCCCCAGTGTTGGAGGGAGGCCATAGTGGGAGGTATTTGGGTCAGGGGGAGAGATCCCTCATGAATGGCTTGCTGCCATCCTCATGGTAATAAGTGAGTTCTCACTCTATTAGTTACTGCAAGATCTGGTTGCTAAAAAGAACATAATACCTTCCCCCTCTCTCTCTTGCTTCCTTTCTTTCCATGGGATCTCTGTACATGCTGACCCCTCTTTCCCTTCTGCTCTGAGCGTAATCTGCTGGAGGCCCTCACTAGAGGCAGATGCTGGGTACCGTGCTTCTTGTACAACCTGCAGAACTGTGAGCCAAATAAATCTCTTTTCTTTATAAATTACGCAGCCTCTGGTATTCCTTTATAGCAACACAAATGGACTAAGACATAAAATTGGTACCAAGGAGTAAAGTGTTACTGTAAAGATACTTGAAAATGTGGAAGCAGCTTTAGAACTGGGTAATGGGCAGAGGTTGGAAGAGTTTAGAGGGCTCAGAAGAAGATAGGAAGCTGAGGGAAAGTTTGGAAATTCTTAGAGATTGGTTAAGTGGTTGTGACCAAAATGCTGATAGAAATATAGAGAATAAAGGCCATGATGACAAGGTCTCATTGGGAACTGAAGCAAAGGCCACTCATGTTACATCTTAGCAAAGAACTTGGTTGCATTGTGTCCATGATCTAGGGATTTGTGGAAGGCTAAACTTAAGCATGATGATCTATCTTGCAGAAGAAATTTCTAAGCAGCAAAGCATTCAAGGCATGGTGGGGCTGCTTTTAACAGCTTACAATCAGATATGGCAGCAAAGGAACCTCCTAAAAGTGAAATTTATATTTAAAAGAGAAGCAAAGAGTAAAAATTTGGAAAATCCACAGCCTGGTCATGTGTTGGATAAGGAAAGAACATTTTCAGGAGAGAAATCCAAGGGTGCTGCAGAGCAACCACTTGCTAAAGAGATTGGCATGACTAAAAAGGAGCCAGGTACTAATAGTCAAGACAGTGGGGAAAAAGCCCCAAAGGCATTTCAGAAATCTTCGAAGCAGCTCCTTCCATCACAGGCCTAGAGGCCTAGGAGGACAGAATGGTTTAGGTGGACAGGCCCATGGTGCTGCTGCCCTGCACTGCTTCAGGATGCCATTCCCCACATTCCAGCCACTCTGGCTAGTATAGCCCAGGCTCAAATGGCCTCAGGTATTGCTCAAGCTTCTGCTCTAGAAGGTACACACCATAAGCCTTGGCAGCTTCCATGTAAAGAGTGTAGGCACCCAAAATGCAAGAGTGGTAGAGGCATAGAAGCTTCCATCTAAATTTTAGAGGACGTGTTGGAAAGACTGGGTGCCCAAGGCAGAAGTCTGTCCCAGGGGTGGAGCCACCACATAGAAATTCTACTAAGGCAGTAGCCTACTGGAGCTGTGAGAGTAGGGTTTGTGCCCTCTAGACCCCAGAATGATAAAGCCAGTGGCAGCTTGCAACCTGAGCCTGAAAAAGGCACTGGCATTCAACTCCAACCCATGAGAGCAGCTACATGGCCTGTACCCAGCAAAGCCATGGCCTTGGGGGCCCACCCTTACACCAGTGTGCCAGGGTATGAGACATGAATCAAATATATTTTTTTTATCATTAAGACTTAATGTCTGCTCTTCTGGGCTTCAGACTTGAATGGGTCCTATTACCCTTTTCTTTTGGCCAATTTCTCCCTTTTGGAATGGGAATGTTTACCCAGTGCCTGTACCACCATTGTGTCTTGGAAGTAAATAACTTTATTTTACAGGCTCACAACTGTAAAGAACTTTCTTGAGTCTCAGTTGAAACTTTGGACATTGGAGTTCATACTGGACCACAAACATACTTGATTACATTTCCAAGACATAAATTTTGGGGAGTATATTCAGACCATAGCATTCCACCTCTGGCCTCCCAAATTCATGTACTTCTCATATATGAAATACATTCATTTCATCCCAATGGCTCCAAAAATCCTAATTCATTCCAATATCAACTCAAAAGCTCAAGTCCAAAGTCTCAACTAAATCAGATGTCGTTGAGACTCAAGGCACAACTTATCCTGAGGCAAATTCCCTCTATCTGTGAGCCTAAGAAATCAAACAAGTTATGTGCTTCCAAAATACAATGGTGGAATGGTTGTAAAAGGGGAAATAAGCCAGAAGAAGGAGAAACAGTTTCCAAGTAAGTCTAAAACTCCACAGGGCAAACACTAAATCCTAAAGGTTGAGAACAATCTTTTTGTTCTCCATGTCTCACCTTCCAAACATCCTGGGGTGGGGTTGGGCTCCAAGCCCCCAAACAGCCATGTACCTAAAGCTTCACAGGGCAAAGTACATGCTTCAGCTCTCACACATTAAAGTCACATGCCTGCAGCTCTCCCAGGCTAATGCTGCATACTGGTGGCTCTACAGTTCTAGAGTCTTGGGCATGGCCCCATTCCCACAGCTCCATTAAGAATTGCTGTAGTGAGGCTCTCTCCAGTGGCTCTACCCTTGCTGCAGGTCTCTGTTCAAGGTCTGAGGCTGTCCAAAGCATCCTTTGAAATTTAAGTGGAGGAAGCCATGCCTCCAAAGCTCTTGCACTCTGAGTACCTGCAGAATTAGCATCACATGGACATCACCAAGGCTCACTACTTAAGCCCTCTGGAGTTGTGGCCCAAGCCATACTTGGGCCCCTCTGAGCCACAGCTGGGGCAGCTAAGGAGCACTACTGCACTGGAATGTAGGGAGCAGAGACCTCAGGCAGCCCTGGGCAGTGAGCCCTGAAGTCCCATGAGTGACCTGGGCCCATCCCCACAAACCATTCTGGCCCTGGTACCCTGAGCCTGTGATTGGAGGGGCAGCTCAAATACCTCCAAAACGTCTTTTGGGTCATTTTCCCTTTGTCTTGATAAATAGCACTTGGCCTCCTTCTATCCATACTAATCTCTATCAAGTAATCACTTGGCCACACTCTTGGCTTTCTCTCCTAAACACAGGTTTAGTCATTACATGACCAGGCTGAGAATTTTCCAAATATTTGCTTTCTCCTTCCCTTTTAGTTATAAATTCCATCTTTAATCATTTCTATTTTCTTGCATTTTACTATGAGCAGTTGAGGGAAGCCATGCAGCATCCTGCTTGAGATTTCTGCTTAGAGATTTCTTTTGCCAAATACCTTAGTTTATCACTCTTAAGTTCTGCCTTCCATAAAGTTCTAGGACATGACCATAATTCAGCCAAGTTCAATGTGGCAGCAAATTCAGTGTCTGATAAGGGCAATCTTAGGGGCTTGCAGATAGCCATCTTCTCATTGCTCCCTCACATGGCAAAGAGCAGAGAGAGGGTGCAAGCTTGCGAGTCTTTTTGTGTAGGGGTACTAATCCTGTTGATGAGGACTCCATCCTAATGACCTAGTTATCTCTCAAAGGCCCCACCTTCTACTACCATGACATTAGAGGTTAGGATTTCAAAATATGAATTTGGAGGGACAAACATAACACTATTACATATACATAAGCGTTTATATAATAAGGCTTCTACATTAGCAAATGTTTATGACAGGTTAAGAAAATTATCTTGGTTATGTGAAATATATTATTTCAAAGCAACTGCTTTTTAGAGAAATGTTTGACTTGTGCATTTTAAATTTACTGACATGCCTTGATTGCATCTGGAGAAATATGAAAGGGAAAGAAATGATAACTTCTTAAACCGAAAAAAAAAGCAAAAATAAATCAGTCACTCCCAAGGGGCATCTTATATGTCAGTTCAGACTATGTAGCTTGATTGATGTAAATCTGTGTACCACTCTTCTAGTGCTATAAACAGATATTTACTTCTCCACTTCACTCCACACTCTGACACATTGGTTCAGGGAAAGGCATAATTACTACAGCAATTAAGCCTACCAAATATTAAAAGTGACTTACAAGACAGCAACATGGAAACTGGATTTTGAAAGCTTTAGAACAGAAAGACTTGATAAAGAAACTACCAGAAAGATTAAAAGAGAAAAGAAAAGAGAGAGAGCAACATAAAGAAATCTGCAACAAAAGTTAGGATGGGTTCTAGGACCATGAGGAAGGAGGACTGGGGAGGAAGGCTCGGTTTTCTGTTTATCTAATGGCTGGAGGGTCTGACAGCTGACTCCCTTGCTTATCAGTTCACTTCTGCATTAAGTCTCTGAGGTCCCTGCAAAGTCAACCCTGGTAATACATGAGATGCAGTGAAACAAATAATATTCATATTTTTTAATCAAACTCAAAAATTGTTTAAAATGGCTACTACTTCCACTAATATCTAGCTTCTATTCCTACCTTTCTGTCTGGTTACATCTTAATATTTTCCTATTTTAAAGGTGCCAGAGCCTCCCCTGAAACTCCCCTGCCCAGCTCTGCTTTACTAATTCTTTTTTTTTTCTCCCTCTGAGCTCAGGGATCTAGAGAAACCAGGCAAGACTAGCTCACCATTTGCTAATACTGTGACCTAGATTGGATCTGTTTCACTTAAACAGTAAGAGTTTTAGCCTTGGGCTATCAATACATCTAATGCTGCAGTGGACCCACAGTTTGTTTACAAGGGATGTTTTTGCCTGGGATAAAACATGAGCTGTTGATTTCTTCTGAGTTTGCAGACTGGACCAAGATTTGGGCAATTTTTTTAGGCTTTTTTCAAAAATGCTCACGAAGGTGTTATCTGTGTCTCAACATATTCAGCAAAATTTGTAAATTTCTTCCCCAGATAAATTTGGAAGTTCCCATCCCCTTCTGATAAATAACTAGAAGGAAAAGATACTGCCACTCAGCACAGAGATAGTACTCATTACATCATCTTTGGTTCAATGATTCATTTCCAAATCTCCTTGATTCACTTAATAATATTACATCACACTTACACAACTGCAGTAATAACTAAGTCATATCATAAGTGTGCTATGAGGTAGATAAATTATCCCTTTTTATGGATACTCAAGAACACACATTAAGTAGAAAAATTAAAATCTGAGTTTGTCTTACTCCACACAGACTTAAGTTTCATAGCACTATTCTAGGAGTGCATAGGACTATATATTCTAAATCATTTTAACCATTGTGATCTTATTTGATCTGAAGCACAGCACTCTGCAGTAGCTATCATTATGTCCAGGAATAAATTGAAGCTCCAAGAGTTTGAAGAATTTGCCCAAAGTATGGCTGCCATGTCTGAGGGTGCAAATATGGGACTTTCAGTTAAATTTGATTTTCGGATAACAAATAATATTTGGGAAACATACTAAAAACTTATTTGGTACTTATCAATTTCAGTTTATTTATTCCATTTCAGATAACAAAATAATTTTTTAGTATAAGTTATATCCCAAATATTCTTCTTTACCTAATATTCAAATTCATCTAGGTGTCCTATATTTATATATGACAACCTTAGCCTAAAATCACACTACTGGTGTGAGGCAAGGTTGGGACTACAAGATAGGTCTTTGCTCCTAAACCCAGGGCTCTTTCCACCACACCAGAATAAGGGGCCTAAACCCCCACCCAGATTTGTAAATGGACTATTATATATAACTGCCTCTGATCAGATACTCAAATACTCATATAAACTAGTATTTTTCCTACATGTAAAGTAACCTTGTAGCTGGTGTGAATCTCAGTCCATACACGCTGATGTCAAAAATTAGAACTAAATTTGGTATAAGTGAACTTAGTTTCCATTTTAAATCCTCCTCCTTGCTGGAATAGCGGAAGTACTACTTCTAGGCTCTCTCCCTAATATGGGCTATGATTCTGGGATCTTACTCAGTGTCAGGCTCCATGGGAGCAGGGTCCCATCTGGTCACCGTGTTGTCGGCCCACACAAGATGCTGCCTGTGAAGCCTCGCAGCCCTGATGCTCCAGTGACAGGCTGAACTCACAGGCTTTTGGCAAACTGCTAAAGCTTGCATCCTCTTTTGCAGGGTCTCTGGGAAACTGGCTGCCTCTGAGAGCCTCTGCCTAGGAAATGGGGCAGAGGTTCTCTCTGTTCTCATTACCTGTTACCCTCTCCCCAACCTGGGGACAAGATGGATATTTTTCTTTTTTTTCTAGTCTTTGAGAAATCATACTTCTCTTCAGTTTCTGGCAGAAACTTTTATCCATTCTTCAGAATTTTTTCCTTGTTCCTTTGGGTTTGGACTTTCAAAGATAAAAACCAGAAAGATTTCCACATATATACATCTCTACCACACTCTCTTCCCTGGGGTAAGAAGCACAAGACCAACTAATTGCTTGAATGCAGAAGAGACAGAAGGAAATTCTGGGTGAGAAAAAAATTCATTAGTATCTTAACATATTCCCCTGACACAACACAATATAAGAGTTATACTTTTGTCAACAAATCATATGTTATGGTTTCTCCATTTAATACACTGCTCTATACATTTCTGCAACTAAAATTGATATAATCATCCTACGTAGCCAGACCCGTTTCCTGAAACCAGGCTCATCAGATTACTTCCTAGCTCAAATTCCTCCAACAGCTCTCCCTTGTCTCCAAAATATAGTTTAGTCTCCATGGTTTGGCACATGAAGATGTCCAGTCTGCCCATTCTGTTTTTACCTCCATCTTCCAAAGCTCCTCAGCATGGGCAGTCACAAGCCCACCATATTACCCTGCCTGCAATGCCTTCCTTCTTCCCTTGTTCCTCTCCAAAATTCCCAACTGTTGCCATAAATGTTGACTTCATATCTCCACCATCCCTCCACACAGCAGCCCATACCAACCCATTTCAGTTCACATCAACTAATTCCTCTGCCAACCACCTTACTCGGTATCCCTTTAGATCTCTAAGAAGGATACATTGCTATTTTAAACATGAAAACATCACATGTGCTAGCAGAGCATAGGTTAATTAATATGTAGAAGTTTCTTTGCTTAGGACTGGAATTGTACCACCTCCATGCAGTAACACTGGTTGTGTCATAATAATGAATGCCTGACCAGGTCCTGAATGGAAAAAAAAAGTGAGAAAGCAAATGCTTTATTAAATGCAATTGTCTGATTGAAAAATAAGAGGCCCACTGAGATATGAAAGAAGACTTTAAGAGTGAAAAGGTTCACATCCAGTTCAGCACAACCCTTCAACTTTCAGTTGAAGAAATACCTTCCGCCCTCACCCACACCCACCACCACAAGTTTCCGCCTGTTGTAATGAAAGATGGTACTCCTCACATGCTATACAATGTGGAAAGCCCACTGCTACGGACTGAATGTTTGTGTCCCGCCAAAATTCATATGTTACATCCTAATCTGTAATGTGATGGTATTTGGAGGAGATTAGGTCATGAAGGTGGAGCACTCTTGGGCGCATCAACGGAATTAGTGCCCAGTAAGCACCTTTGCCCCTGCCACCATGTGAGGACTCACAGAGAAGACGGCTGTCTATGAACCAGACACTGAATCTGCTGGCATCTTGATCCTGGACTTCCAGGCTCCAGAACTGTCAGAAATAAGTTTCTATTGTTTATAAACCACCCAGTTTATGGTATTTTTGTCCAGTAGCCCAAGCAGATTAAGATACTCACTTGCTAAGAAGCTTATAAAAGCTCATGGGCATAATTAGTGACAATCAATAAATGCATTACATGTGCGAATATGATGTATGAAGCCAAAAAAGAGATACTCTGAGAAAGACAGAGAAGAAGAGGGAAAGGTTTCCAAACTTTCTAGGCTTTCACTCTTCACATTTGCTCCATTGGAGCATCGTCTGTCAGTGAATTCCTCTGAAAACTTTAAGTGGGTAGTTCTTATAGGCGTTCTTATCTATTGCTTTATCCTTGAACCTGTTAAGAGCAAAGCTGCTTTCTCAAAGTAGACAAAGGGTCTCACCTGAAATGCACCATCTTCTTGGGTGGCTGGAGAAAAACTCATATTCAGACCAGAATCTAGAACTGAGGGGAAGGCCCTAGGTGAGAGGCAGAATTAGCATTTTTCCTTGGCCCTGACCTTGAAGAACCTTAAGTGTCCGGGAAATCAGTGCTGACATCTAGGAAACCAGATTCCAGCATCAGGGAAGACAGAAATTGTCCTCCACATGGAGGCAGTGTAGGAACTGGATTGGGGCACTCAGGAGGACACAGCAGATTGGCATAGGTCTGGGAATCCGGTGAGAGAGCTACCCAGGGTGGCATCAGAGACCTGGATCATGTATGCTGAACTTTTCTGCCTCTAATATCTTTAATTTTACATTTGCCCCTAGAATTTGGTGAAGTCTTCCTGAAACTGCCAGCTTGTCTAAGCTGGACTGAGGAGAACCAAAGGAAAGGGCTTATACCCACTCATGGGCATGTGTTTTTCACAGCCTAATCCCTGTACCCTAGGAGCCAGGCTCAGGGGTGGCAGTGGACATCCTAATATGAGTGCTCCAAGAGAAAACCAAGCCACAATCCTTTGATCCCACCATACTTCCTCACCTGTCAGGTCCCTCCAGCCCTGCAAGAAAGATCTCTACAAAAGCACCCTCAGTTCTCCACCCCCAACCCTACCAACAAGTGTTACTGAAAATAGCAACAGGGTCCAGGACTGTTGATAGCTGGTCTTTCCCAATATCTTCAACACAGTCCATGACTCTGAGCTTCCAGGTTCACTTCTTCCCTCTTGCAACTCTCATTTGCATGTCATTCTCTGTTGGGCATCTATCTACTCATCCAAAAAAGAGCCAGACAAGCATAAACGGCAGAAACTCAATGCTGACTTTGGGACTCTGGCTTCAGAGCCTGTTGGGGAAGTCCCACCATTACTGGTGGACCAGTGCTTGGCATTAAGCCACCATTGGTGTCTTGTTGAACAATTTCCCCGTGGCAGGCAAAAAAAAAAAAAAACCAGTAACCCTCAGAGCCATGCAGGTCTGGCTGAGTATGCAGAGCGGGCAGAGCCTGGGGGAACCCAAGACCACAGCAGGAGCCCTGGGGCCTCCCTTTCAGATCTAAGTCTTAACTACTATTCTAAAAATAGGATCTAAAAGCCAGAGGGCTCCCCAGTAGAGATTTAATTTAGATAGAATGTGCAGAAAAAAGCAAGAAATCAGAACTGACAGCAGATGGAAGGGCTAGGATGTTACTTCGAATACATGACCTGGACTCAAAATAGAGAGAAAATGATTCTCCACCACATCAGATTATTAAAGTCACCATCGCATCCCTAGCCACAGGTGCTCACTGCTCTAGGGCTGCTGTCTCCACTGTAATGAAGAGTCTGATTCTCAGGCTATAGCTAAGTGGACAAGAGCTACTCAGGGCAAGGGAAACTTGGGTATGATTGTTCTGGTACTATGATGCCATTTATTACATTTTATTGTATTCTCATTAAATTCACTCCCAGTAATAATAAAACACAACATATACTGTCATTGACTGTTGCAAACCCAATGCCAAGTAATTTAGATGAATTATCTCATTTAATCTTCACATCAACCCTGTGAAGTGGGCGCTATAATTATCCCCTTTTTAAAGATTATGAATCTGAAGTTTGGGGACTTTGAGTCATTAGCCCCGTTGCTTGACTCAAACCCCTGGCCATCTGACTCTTGAGTCTAAGCTCTGATGCTATACCACTTCTGTAGACTGTAAGTACAAAGGCAGAAAAAGTGTCATTCATTCATCCATCCAACAAATATTTTGAGCAACTACTATAGACTACTGTAAGCTATTCTAAGTGTTAGGAGTACAGTAAGCAGACAACGTTGCTGTTTGTAAGAAGCTAACATTCTGCAGATGGGAAAACAGACAAGAAACAAGTGACCCAATCAATGAAAAAGATAAATCAGGTAGTGGTAAATACTAAGATTGCAATAAAATAAGCAGATATGCTGGCTAGAGAATGACTAGGTTCAGGTGTGTGGCTGAGAGGGCGAGTGTAACTTCAACCTGAGTGACTGGGGAAGATCTTCCTTAGGAGATAACATTTAAGCTGAAACCTGCAAGTTAAGAAAGAAAGAGTCATGTGAAGATCTGGGGAAAGAGAATCCCAGGCAAGGGCCTGAGCCATGTTTAAGAAATAGAAAGAGGCTCATGTGGCCAGAGCAAAATGAACAAGGAGGATATTCCACCTGATGCTGGAGATGAGGTTTTATTTTCAGTGTAACTGTAAGCCAATGTTGTCTCCTTTACCACTGAATCTATAGCACTTAGTGATGTGTTCAAGGTATATGTTAATTGTCACTGAATAAAATGTTTGCTGTATGAAGAAATGAAAGAGTGAACAATACCCAGCTTTCAGCTCAAAAGAAGAAGTTACAGAATGATGTACCCTGTAGAGGACTAAGAACCTGATCTAAAGCCCAAGATGCAGAGTCCTTCCTTCCCCCTCTGCTGCACACTGAGTGGGTGGCTAGACTCCCCAGAGATACTGCAGAACTGTGAACGGCAAGTCAAAGTTTATTATGTTACATATAAGGAGTAGAAGATGGTCATGCCATTGCTCTGTGTGTGTGTGTGTGTGTGTCCCTGCTCACAATCTGCACAATAGCTTCCTTGCTTGGCCGGGTGCATGATCCTTTTCAAACTCTGAAGAACAAAATGTATATAACACATAGGAGGCAATATCCCTGGGGACTGTAGCCCTCATTTCTGGGTGACAAATTCTGAAGAGTCACGCTTGCTACTTCCAAGGGATCCAAGCATGAACAGGAAGGAAACTTGGCAAAGAATCACACCAGCCTTCTCAGGGACAAGGGACGACACGCTTAAGCCAGTCTATACCTAACACCGTTTGTCTGGCTCATGTTTTGCCCTCCTTCATAGTGCTTATGATATGTCAATGTGATAAAAATGAGTTTCTGATATCTCCAAGCCACAGATTCATGATAGGAAGCAAGCATGCAGGATATTTTAAATGGTTGCCTGACACATCCTTATTTTACCAATAATTTTATCAGCCTGTTTAGATAATGCTTCTACCCCTCCAAGTGCCACAGAGAGATAGCACATCGATAAGGTCAAAGAGACAACACCTGGACCAGAGAGACAGGTCTCAGGGCCAAAGTGTGACTGTGAACCTAGGCAACATAGCAAGACCCCAGCACTACCAAAAAAAAAAAAATTTTTTTTAATTAGCCAAGCATTGTGGTGTACATCTGTTGTCCCAGCTACTCTGGAGGCTGAAGCAGGAGGATGGCTTGAACCCAGAAGTTCAAGGATGCAGTGAGCTATGATGGCACCACTGCACTCCACCCTAGGTGATAAAGCAAGACCCTGTTTCTGAAAAAAAGTGTGACTGGGAACTCAATGAACTTTAATTGCCTTATATCTTTTCCATTTTTTCCCTACCATACTTCCACCTCCACTGGCACTCCAAGTTGGAAGCAGATCTGGCTTTTGAATTAGTTTTACTACAATTAGCAGTGCAACCTCAGTCAAACTACTCAACTTCTATGTGTCTCAGTGAGCCAGATTCTGTAAAATTAAGAGAATAGTGTTGAGAAGATAAAATGCATAAAGCACCAGAGCACCTAACTCACTTCTGGCATCTATTCAGCTCTCCTCCTTCCCATCCTTCTCCCCAAATCCAAAGGGAGTGGGCTCCCTTTGTTCTCTAAGGACATTAAATAGCACAGAGAGAAGATACTCACAAAAAATATTTCTCATGAAGGTGTTATTAATAATATTCAATAACATCAATTTTATGTTTCCTTTCCAAGCAATATTTAAAGTTTAATCCACATCAAAGAATTCCTAGCTAAGGGATTTTATGCCATGTAGTCATATTGGCAAAAAGTAAGAAAGTCTTTACCAAATACAGTACAAGCAAACTGGGGTTATGAATGAGTTTACCATGCCATTATCCCCACTTCCATATGGTGCTATCATAGTTCATTCAAATGAAGAGGCTATCATAGTTCATTCAAATGAAGAGGAAAAACCACCTAAAGCTTGGGAAGTGCAAATCTTAGGCAGACCAAACATAATTATTGACTCTTGGAGATAAAAAAATTCATTAACTCAGAAAAGAAACTCTATTCACAGTTCTTCAGCCAGATTCACATTCATGCTGACTTTAATAAATGTTGTGAGGGGATCTGGCAAGATGGCCGAATAGGAACAGCTCCAGTCTGCAGCTTCCAGCACGACCAACGCAGAAGGTGGGTGACTTCTGCATTTCCAACTGAAATACCCTGTTCATCTCATTGGGCCTGATTAGGCAATGGGTGCAGCCCACGGAGGGCAAGCAGAAGCAAGGTGGGGCATCGCCTCACCCAGGAAGTGCAAGAAGCAGGGGGCCTCCCTTTCCCAGCCAAGAGAAGCCATGAGGGACTGTGCTGCTCGGCCTGGATACTACGCTTTTCCCACAGTTTTTGCAATCCACAGACAAGAAGACTCCCTCGTGTGCCTATACCATCTGGACCCTGGGTTTCAAGCACAAAACTGGGCAGCTGCTTGAGCAGACACTGAGCTAGCTGCAGGAGGTTTTTTTTTTTTTTGTACCCCCAAAATGACTGGAACCCCAGCAAGATAGAAACGTTCATTCCCCTGGACAGGGGGCTGAAGCAAGGGAGCCAAGTGGTCTCGCTCAGTGGGGTCCCAATCCCACAGAGCCCTGCAAGCTAAGAACCACTGGCTTGAAATTCTAACTGCCAGCACAGCAGTCTGAAGTCGACCTGGTATGATCAAGCTTCGTGGGCTGGGGGCGGGGGGGTGGGCGCATCCGCCATTACTGAGGCTTGAGTAGACTGTTTTCCCCTAACAGTGCTAAGGAAGCCTGGAAGTTGAGACTGGGTGAAACTCAACACAGTGCGACAAAGTGGCTGTGGCCAGACTGCCTCTCTAGATTCCTCTTCACCAGGCAGGGCAAATCTGAAAGAAAGGCAGCAGTCCCAGTCAGGGGCTTATAGATAAAACTCCCATCTTCCTGTGACAGAGCACCTGGGGAAAGGGATGGCTGTGGGCACAGTTTCAGCAGACTTAAACGTTCCTGCCTGCCGGCTCTGAAGAGAGCAGTAGATCTTGACAAGGAGGGTTCTCCCAGCACAGCACTCGAGCTCTGCTAAGGGACACATTGCCTCCTCAAGTGGGTCCCTCGCCCCCATGCCTCCTGACTGGGAGAGACCTCCCAAAAGGGGTTGACATAAACTTCATACAGGAAAGCTCTGGCTGGCATCAGGTGCCCCTCTGGGATGAAGCTTCCAGAGGAAGGAGCAGGCGGCAATCTTTGCTGTTCTGCAGCCTCCCCTGGTGATACTCAGGTAAACAAGGTCTGGAGTGGACCTCCAGCAAACTGCAGCAAACCTGCAGAAGAGGGGCCTGACTGTTAGAAGAAAAACTAACAAACAGAAAGCAATAACATCAACATCAACAAAAAGGACCCGCACACAGAAATTCCAACCAAAGGTTATCAGCCTCAAAGATTAAAGGAAGATAAATCCACAAAGATAAGGAAAAACCAGCACAAAAATGCTGAAAATTCCAAAAATCAGAATGCCTCTTCTCCAAATGATCACAACTCCTCTCCAGCAATGGCACAAAATTGGACAGAGAATGAGTTTGACGAAATAACAGAAGTAGGCTTCAGACGGTGGGTAATAACAAACTCCTCTGAGCTAAAGGATCATCTTCTAACCCAATGTAAGGAAGCTAAGAACCTTGACAAAAGGTTACAGGAACTGCCACCTAGAATAACTAGCTTAGAGAAGAAGATAAATGACCTGATGGAGCTGAAAAACACAGCATGAGAACTTCATGAAGCATACGTAAGTATCAATAGCTGAATCAATCAAGCAGAAAAAAGGATATCAGAGATTGAAGATCAACTTACTGAAATAAGGCGTGAAGACAAGATTAGAGAAAAAAGAATGAAAATGAACAAACGAAGCCTCCAAGAAATATGGGACTATGTGAAAAAACCAAACCTACGATTGATGGGGGTACCTGAAAGTGATGGGGAGAATGAAACCAAGTTGGAAAACACACTTCAGGATATTATCCAGGAGACAGGCCAACATTCAAATTCAGGAAATACAAAGAACACTACTAAGATACTCCTTGAAAAGAGCAACCCCAAGACACATAATTGTCAGATTCACCAAGGTTGAAATGAAGGAAAAAATGTTAAGGGCAGCCAGAGAGAAAGGTCAGTTTACCTACAAAGGGAAGCCCATCAGACTAACAACAGATCTGTCAGCAGAAACCCTACAAGCCAGAAGAGCATGAGGGCCAGTATTCAACATTCTTAAAAAAAAGAATTTTCAACCCAGAATTTCATATCCAGCCAAACTAAGTTTCATAAGTGAAGGAGAAATAACAGCCTTTACAGACAAGCAAATGCTGAGGGATTTTGTCACCACCGGGCCTGCCTTACAAGAAGCTCCTGAAGGAAGCACTAAATATGGAAGGAAAAACTGGTACTAGCAACTGCAAAAACACACCAAAATATAAAGACCAACGAAACTATGAAGAAACTGCCTCAACTAATGTGCAACATAACCAGCTAGCATCATAATGAGGATCAAATTCACACATAACAATATTAAACTTAAATGTAAAAGGGCTAAATGCCCCAGTTAAAAGACACAGACTGGCAAACTGGATAGAGTCAAGACCCACTGGTGTGCTGTATTCAGGAAACCCATCTCACATGCAAAAAGACACACATAGGCTCAAAACAAAGGGATGGAGGAATATTTACCAAGCAAATGGAAAGCAAAAAAAGCAGGATGTGCAATCCTAGTCCCTGATAAAACAGACTTTAAACAAACAAAGATAAAAAAAAGACTAAGAAGGGCATTATATAATGGTAAAGGGATCAATGCGACAGGAAGAGCTAACTATCCTAAATATATATGCACCCAATACAGGAGCACCCAGATTCATAAAACAAGTTCTTAGACACCTAAAAAGAGACTTAGATTCCCACTCAGTAATAGTGGGAGACTTTAATACCCCACTGCCAATATTAGATCAATGAGACAGAAAATTAACAAGGATATTCAGGATTTGAACTCAGCTCTGGACCAAGCAGGCCTAATAGATATCTACAGAACTCTCCACCCCAAATCAATAGAATATATATTCTTCTCAGCACCACATAGCACTTATTCTAAAATTGACCACAAAATTGGAAGTAAAACACTCCTCAGGAAATGGAAAAGAATGGAAATCATAACAAACAGTGTCTCAGACTACAGTGCAATCAAATTAGAACTCAGGATTAAGAAACCAACTCACTCAAAATTGCACAACTAGATGGAAACTGAGCAACCTGCTCCTGAATGACTACCAGGTAAATAATGAAATTAAGGCAGAAATAACAAAGTTCTTTGAAACCAATGAGAACAAAGAGACAACATACCAGAATCTCTGGGACACAGCTAAAGCAGTGTTGAGATGGAAATTTATAGCACTAAATGCCCACATGAGAAATCAGAAAAGATCTAAAATCACTCTAACATCACAATTAAAAGAACTAGAGAAGCAAGAGCAAACAAATTCAAAAGCTAGCAGAAGAGAAGAAATAACTAAGATCAGAGCAGAACTGAAGGAGATGCACAAAAAACACTTCAAAAAAAAATCAATGAATCCAGGAGCTGTTTTTTTAAAAAAAAAAATTAACAAAATAGATACACTGCTAGCAAGACTAATAAAGAAGAAAAGAGAGAAGCAGCAAACAGACACAATAAAAAATGATAAAGGGGATATCACCACTGATCCCACAGAAATTCAACTACCATCAGAGAATACTATAAACACCTCTACACAAATAAAGAAAATCTGTAAGAAATGGATAAATTCCTGGACACATACACCCTCCCAAGACTAAACCAGGAAGAAGTTGAATCCCTGAAAAGACCAATAACAAGTTCTGAAATTGAGGCAGTAATTAATAGCCTATCAACGAAAAAATGTCCAGGACCAGACGGATTCACAGCCAAATTCTACCAGAGGTACAAAGAGGAACTGGTACCAATCCTTCTGAAACTAATCCAAACAACAGAAAAAGAGGGACTCCTACCTAACTCGTTTTATGAGGCCAGCATCATCCTGATTCCAAAACCTGGCAGAGACACAACAAAAAAGAAAATTTCAGGCCAATATCCCTGATAAACATCAATGTGAAAATCCTCAATAAAATACTGGCAAACCAAATCAAGCAGCACATCAAAAAGCTTATCCACCATGATCAAGTCAGCTTCATCCCTGGGATGCAAGGCTGGTTCAACATATGCATATCAATAAACATAATCAATCACATAAACAGAACCAATGACAAAAACCACATGATTATTTCAATAGATGCAGAAAAGGCCTTCAATAAAATTCAACACTCCTTCATGCTAAAAACACTCAATAAACTAGGTATTGATGGAACATATCTCAAAATAATAAGAGCTGCTCATGACAAACCCATAGCCAATATCATACTGAATGAGCAAAAGCTGGAAGCATTCCCTTTGAAAATCGGCACAAGACAATGATGCCCTCTCTCACCACTCCTATTCAACATAGTATTGAAAGTTCTGGCCAAAGCAGTCAGGCAAGAGAAAGAAATAAAGGGTATTCAAACCGGAAGACAGGAAGTCAAATTGTTTCTGTTTGCAGACAGCATGATTGTATATTTAGAAAACCCCACTGTCTCAGCCCCAAAACATTTTAAGCTGATAAACAACTTCAGCAAAGTCTCAGGATAAAAAATCAATGTGCAAAAATCACAAGCATTCCTATACACCATTAACAGACAAGCAGAGAGCCAAATAATGAGTGAACTCTCATTCACAATTGCTACAAAGAGAATAAAATACCTAGGAATACAACTCACAAGGGACATGAAGGACCTCTTCAAGGAGAACTACAAACCACTGCTCAAGGAAATAAAAGAGGACAAAAACAAATGGAAAAATATTCCATGCTCACGGATAGGAAGAATCAATATCATGAAAATGGCCATACTGTCCAAAGTAATTTATAGATTTAATGCTATTCCCATCAAGCTACCAGTGACTTTCTTAACATAACTAGCAAAAATTACTATAAATTTCATATGGAACCAAAAAAGAGCCCGCATTGCCAAGACAATCCTAAGCAAAAAGAACAAAGCTGGAGGCATCATGCTACCTGACTTCGAACTATACTACAAGGCTACTATAACCAAAACGGCATGGTATTGTTACCAAAACAGATATACAGACCAATAGAACAGAACAGAGGCCTCAGAAATAACGCCACACATCTACAACCATCTGATCTTTGGCAAACCTGACAAAAACAAGCAATGGGGAAAGGATTCTCTATTTAATAAATGGTGCTGGGAAAACTGGCTAGCCATACGCGGAAAACTGAAACTGGACCCCTTCCTTACACCTTATACAAAAATTAACTCAAGATGGATTAAATACTTAAATGTAAAACCTAAAACCATAAAAACCTTAGAAGAAAAGCTAGGCAATACCATCCAGGACATAGGCATGGGCAAAGACTTCATGACTAAAACACCAAAAGCAATTGCACCAAAAGCCAAAATTGACAAATGGGATCTAATTAAACTAAAGAGCTTCTGCTCAGCAAAAGAAACTATCATCAGAGTCAACAGCCAACCTACAGAATGGGAGAAAATGTTTGCAATCTATCCATCTGACAAAGGGCTAATATCCAGAATCTACAAGGAACTTAAATTTACAAGAAAAAAAAAACAAACAACTCCATCAAAAAGTGGGTAAAGGATATGAACAGACACTTCTCAAAAGACAACATTTATGTGGCCAACAAACGTATGAAAAAAAGCTCATCATCACTGGTCACTAGAGAAATGCAAATCAAAACCACAATGAGATACCATTTCACACCAGTTAGAATGGTGATCATTAAAAAGTCTGGAAACAACAGATGCTGGAGAGGATGTGGAGAAATAGGAATGCTTTTACACTGTTGGTGGGAGTGTAAATTAGTTCAACCATTGTAGAAGACAGTGCGGCGAGTCCTCAAGGATCTAGAACCAGAAATACCATTTGACCCAATAATCCCATTACTGGGTATATACCCAAAGGATTATAAATCATTCTACTGTAAAGACACATGCACATGTAGGTTTATTGCAGCACTATTTACAATAGCAAAGACTTGGAACCAACCCAAATGCCTATCAATGATAGACTGGATACAGAAAATATGGCACATATACACCATGGAATACTATGCAGCCATAAAAAAAGGATGAGTTCATGTCCTTTGCAGGGACATGGATGAAGCTGGAAACCATCATCCTCAGCAAACTAACACAAGAACAGAAAACCAAACACTGCATGTTCTCACTCATAAGCAAGAGTTGAACAATGAGAACACATGGACACAGGAAGGGGATCATCACACACCGGGGCCTGTCAGGGGGTTGGGGAAAGAGGAGGGAGAGCATTAGGACAAGCATTAGGACAAGCATGCAGGGCTTAAAACCTAGATGACATGTTGATAGGAGCAGCAAACCACCATGGTACATGTATACCTATGTAACAAACCTGCATGTTCAGTACATGTATCCCAGAACTTAAAGTAAAATAAAATATAAGGGCCAATAACAAGTTAAAAAAATAATAATAATTTTAAAAATTAATTATTTTTTAAATTATTATTATTAACTGAGACCAGGCTTGCAAAAGTCCAGCCTGCTTTCAAACAGCTGACTAGCCACAATGTGTGTTCTTACAAGTCTCTCTGCTTTTGCATTCCGTCTTCTCTCTGTCTGGAAAACTCCTATCATGTTTTCTGCACCTGGAAAAAAAATTCTATTCATCTTTGAAGGCCTAGCTCAAATGTCACCTTCTCTGTAAAACATTTCAAATATTCATGCAATTGTCCAGCAAAATTAGTCACATAACTCCTTACTTCTTAGTATTTCATTCCTACCTTTGGAATAAGGCTTACCAGAGTTTATTCACAAATCATATTGTAGTACAGTTAATGGTTTGTGCTCTCTTTCCCGCAGTAGATGGTGAGTAATTTGGAGGGTAAGAACCCTGCTTTATTTAAGTTTGTATTCCTGGTGTCATGCATTGTGCCTGCATATGTGTGTCCTTAGTAAATGTTGGTAGAATTGAATTCATTAGCTTTAGGACAAGTACTGAATGTCTCCAAGTTGCAGTTTCCTCCTCTTTAAAAGATGACAAAGATATCTACAACAAAATATTAGTGTCCAGACTCAATCACGTAGCAAATGTAAAATACTATCTTGTACCCAGGATTGACTCTTGTAATTAGCTCACAAGGAGATGATTAAATTTATCTATTCAGTAAAATTATTTAGACATTTTCTTTAGCACATCCTCATCAACAACACAGGAATGACCTTGATCTCATGAAGTTCACATCTCAGAGGGATAAAACAGCTAATGGCTAAACAAATAAATATGCCAGAAAATATTAGAGATAAAGGCTTTGAAGAAAATTCAGAAGAGTACTGATAATGAAAGTTACTTGAGTAAAGAAAGTGTCAAGGAAGGCTTCTCAGAGGAGGTAATGTTTAAGTGGATGTTTAATCCACATGACGAAAAGTAACCCTGTGATCAAATGACAGAAAAGCATGCTGGGCTCTGCAACAGCAAGTGCAAAGTCCCTGTGGCAGGTACAAGATTGGGGTACTCAAGAAAGAATGAGGCAAATGTGATGGGAGCATTTTCAACTTAAGGGAAGTGTAGAAGAGATGCAGTTGCAGAAGTAGATGGGGGATAGATCATGTTGGGGACTTAATAGGCCATGGTAAAGGATTCACATATCATTCAAAGTACAGTGGAAAACTATATAGAGGTTCTTAATCAGAGTAGTGACACGAACTAATTTATGTTTTTAAAAGTTTAACGATTGTTTAGAGAATGGATTATGGAGGCAAAAATTGAAGCAGAGAGACCAGCTAGGAAGATCCTACAGTAGTCCAAGATGATGTTTACTTGACACAGGCTGATAGAAGTGAATACTGAGAGGAGAGCAACTGAATATGTTACAGAGAGAAAAGCACGATGACTTACCAATGGAGAGTGAAGGGAAGTAAGGAATCAAGGACAATGGAGGGTGTCTTAGTCTATTCAGGCTTCTCTAGCAATTACCATAAACTGGGTGGCTTATAAACAACAGAAATTTATTCTCACAGTTCTGGAGGCAGGGAAGTCCAAGATTAAGGTACTGGCAGATTCAGTGTCCAGTAAGAGTCCATTTCCTCACAGATAGTGCCTTCTTGCTGCTTCTTCATATGGTGGGACAAGACAGCTCTCCAGGGCCTCTTTAAGGGGACTCCTCCTATTCACAAGGCTTCTGCCATCACGACTGTGTTAGCCTGATCTCACATTGCTATAAAGGAACACCTGAGACTGGGTAACTTATAAAGGAAGGAGGTTTAATTGGCTCATAGTGCTGCAGGCTGTGCAGGGGTTAGTGGCTTCTTCTTCTTGGGAGGCCTCAGGAAGCTTCCAGTCATGGCAGAAGGCAAAGGGGGAGCAGGCACGTCACATGGAGAAAGCAAGAGCAAGAGAGAGTGCCAGATCTCATGAGCACTCACTTGCTATGGTGAGGACACCACCAAGGGGGATGGTGCTAAGCCATTCCTGAGAAATCTGCCCCCGTGATCCAGTCACCTCCCACTAGGCTCCACCTCCAACACTGGAGATTACATTTCAATATGAGATTTGGGTGGGGACACATATCCAAACCATCTCAATGACCCAATTATCTCCCAAAGCTTACCTCCTAATACCATCACCTTGGTAATTAGGTTTTCAACAAATGACTCTGAGAGGACACAAATGTTCACATCATAGCACAGAGTTTTTGACTCAAGCTTCTAGGTGAGATTAAGCTTGAAAGTACAGAAAATATTTTAAAACTATTAGTGGTAGATGTACTTCCCTATTCCTCCTAAGTACAGCTAAAAACACTGGACTATATATATATATATATATATATACACACATATATATACACACACACGTATATATACACACATATGTATATATACATATATGTATATATTTACACACGTATATATACATATATGTATATATTTACACATATATGTGTATATACATAGTGTATATAGTGTATATATACATATACTGTATATATATACACTATATATGTATGTGTAAATACACTATATATGTGTATATATGTGTAAATATATGTGTATATATACATATGTGTATATACACATATATGTAAATATACACATATGTATATACACATATATGTATATACATACATGTATATATACACATATATACCTACATGTATATACACATACACGTGTAAATATACATATATGTATATACACATACACATATGTGTAAATATACGTATATGTATGTACACATACACATGTGTAAATATACGTATATGTATATACACACACGTGTAAATATACGTATATGTATGTACACATACACATATATGTGTAAATATACGTATATGTATATATACACATACACATATTTGTAAATATACGTATATATACATATATGTGTAAATATATGTATATGTGTATATGTATATATACACATATGTGTAAGTATACACACGTATATATTTACACATGTGTATACATACACACGTGTATATTTACACATATGTGTAAATATATACATATGTGTATATTTACACATGTGTAAATATATACATGTGTATATTTACACATATGTGTAAATATACGTGTGTGTATTTATTTACACATATGTGTGTAAATATATACACATATGTATATATTTACACATATGTGTGTAAATATATACACATATGTATATATTTACACATATATGTGGGACACAAAGAAACATAGTGTGAATTCCTTGGGCTTCCTTTTTGACTCAAGTATCCCAAACAGAGCTGAAGAAGCCAACGACCTGGAAACATCAATGGGCATAAACCAAAAGAAGTCCCCCAAAGCCTGCTCTCTCTAGCCAAATAATCAGGAAGGCACCAGACAAGCAAGATAGGCTTTTATTTTTATTTAATTTATTTATTTTTGAGATGGAGTTTTGCTCGTCACCCAGGCTGACATGCAATGGCAGGATCTCACTCACTGCAACCTCCGCCTCCTGGGTTCAAGTGATTCTCCTGCCTCAGCCTGCTAAGTAGCTGGGATTACAGGCGCCTGCCACCATGCCCAGCTAATTTTTGTATTTTAGTAGAGATGGGGTTGCACCATGTTGGCCAGGCTGGTCTCAAACTCCTGACATCAGGTGATCCACCCGCCTTGTCCTTCCAAAGTGCTGGGATTACAGGTGTGATCCACCACACCTGGCCAAGACAGACTTTTAGATAATGAATGTTCCACTCCAGGCTAACATCACAGGAAAATCTGTGGCCACACTCTTAGACACACCAGCAAAAGTTAAGTAGGAAACATGGGCTTTCACTCTCACAAAGCTCTAATGAGGAGCTCCAATGCCCAAGGGGGCTGCTGTAAGACAAGGCCAAGTAAGGAAGCAGGAACTGTATCCTCACTGGCCAGTAACAAGCACCTTCCCCCAGTGGCATCAATGGAGACCACATGAGGCACCTGGACTTCTACCTCCACCCGGCAGTAATGAGGTGCCCATCCTTCTCCCAGATGGGGTGGTGTCTGAGGAGGACTAATGGAGAGTAAGGACTTGCACCACCATTCAGCAATAATGAGACCACTACTACTGCAGTGCCAGTGGAAACCACACAAGGAAACAAAAATCTCATCTCTACCCATCAGTAATGAAGGGTTCCCACCCCTAGCCCCAATGTGTCAATGGAGGCTCAGTGGGGAACCTGGACATTTATCTTTACCTGGCACTCACACAGTGGTGTCCCCTCCTCTTCATCTGCCAGGGAAGTGTCAAATTAAAATAGGTTTTAAAAATAAGGTTGAAATAAGATCTAGAATCTCATATAGAATATGAAAATGTGCAGGTTTCAACTTTTAAAAATCACTTGTCACATAAATAGAAAACTTTTGAACTGAATAGGAAAAAAAGACAATTACTAGATGCCAACCCCAAAATGACAGATGTCAGAATGATGTGACAAATATTTTAAAGCAGCCACAATATAATACATATAAACCATGGAATACTATGCAGCCATAAAAAGGAATGAGGTCATGTCCTTTGCAGGAACATGGATAGGAGCTGGAGGCCATTATTCTTAACAAACTAATGCAGGAACAGAAAACAAAATACTGCATGTTCTCACTTATAAGTGGGAGCTAAATAATGAGAACACATGGACATGAAGAGGAAAACACAGGGACCTACTTGAGGGTGGAAACTGGGAGAAGGGAGAGGATCAGAAAAAATTACTATTGGGTACTATGCTTAGTACATCTGGGTGACAAAATCTGTACACCAAACCCCTGTGACACGAGTTTACCTATATAACAAACCTGTATACGTATCCCTGAAATTAAAATAAAATTTTAAAAATTAAAAAAAGTTAGAACTTGTTGATCATTATGGTGGACAGAAGGCAGGACTAGATTGCAGCTCTGACTCGGACAGAGCAGCATACAGAGGCTCACATCGCACATTTTAGCTCCAGAATGACTGCGAGAACAAACCAGGAATCCCGAGAGAACCCACAGACCCTCTGAAGGAAGCGGACTGCTCCTGCAGGACTCAGGAGACACCCCAAATACTGTGAGTGCTCAAACTGTGGAAGTGGGAAAGGGAGACCCTCCACTCCTGAACACTCACCCGCACTGGGGAAAATGAAAGTCATACTCAAGAGAAGTTTCCAACCTTACCTGGAGCTGAGTCAATTTAGAGAGCCAAGCAAAATACATGGGTAGAAGAAACAGCGGGAAAGGCCCTGGGAGCTCACTGGGTCCCCAAGCAGCCACTCCTGCCTGGCACCACAGGGACCCTCCTGGAGGCACCAGAGGCATGGGGGAAGACGCCACAGGGAGAAGGAAGTCTCCATCTGGACTTTGTAACAATTTGAACCGGGTGAGAAGCCTCCTGGCCAAAACTCGGGCTAGGGGGCGAATCCGGTGGGCAGACTCCACAGGCGGGGAAAGAACCAAAGCCCTGTTCTTTTGCAGCTGGGAGGCGGGGAGCCTGAGGCAAGTTCTCATGCCCTGCTCACTTCAGCCACTGCCTGGAAACAGACTAGGGACTACTGGGGGAGCACGGTGGGAGTGAGACCAGCCCTTCAGATTGCATGAGCTGGGTGACGCCTGTGACTGCTGGCTTTCTCCCACTTCCATGACAACCTGCATGACTCAGCAGAGGGGCTATAATACTCCTAGGTTCACAACTCCATTGACCTGATGGCTTCACCCCCAGCCCCCACAGCAGCAGCAGCAAGACCCCCCTAAGGAGAGTCTGAGCTCAGACACTCCTAGCCCCATCCCCACCTGATGGTCCTTCCCTATCCACCCAGGTAGCTGAAGACAAAGGACATATACTCTTGGGAGTTCTAGGGCCCCGCTCACTGCTGGTTCCTCTCCATACTACCACAGCTGATGCTCTCTGGAAAGCGCCACCTACTGGCAGGAAGCGAACCAGCACAAAAATAGAACATTAAACCACCAAAGCTAAAGAACCCTCACAGAGTCCATTTCAACCCCCTGCCGCCTCCCACAGCTGAGAGACCCATAGATGGTTCACATCACAGGACTCTGTGCAGACAACCCCCAGTACCAACCCAGAGCCAGGTAGGCTTGCTGTGTGGCTAGACCCAGAGAGAGATACCAATCACTGCAGCTCAGCTTACAGGAAGCCATATCTATAGGAAAAGAAGGAGAGTACTACATCAAGGGAACACCCCATGGGACAAAAGAATCTGAACAACAGCCTTCATCCCTAGATTTTCCCTCTGACAGCCTACCCGAATGAGAAGGACAGAAAACCAACTCTGGTAATATGAAAAAACAAGGCTCTTTAACACAGCAGAAAGAAATCCCTGATTTACCTGAAAAAGAATTCAGGAGGTTAGTTATTAAGCTAATCAGGGGGGCACCAGAAAAAGGCAAAGCCAATGCAAGGAAATCCAAAAGATACAAGAAGTGAAGGGAGAAATATTCAAGGAAATAGATAGATTAACGAAAAAAAACAATCAAAATGTCAGGAAACATTGGACACACTTACAGAAATGCAAAATGCTCTGGAAAGTCTCAGCAATAAAATTGAACAAGTAGAAGAAAGAAATTCAGAGCTCAAAGACAAGGTCTTCGAATTAACCCAATCCAATAAATACACATACACACACACACGCACAAAGAGTAAGAAAATATGAACAAAGCCTCCAAGAAGTATGGGATTATGTTAAATGACCACATCTAAGAATAATCGGTGTTCCTGAGGAAGAAGAGAAGTCTAAAAGTTTGGAAAATCTATTTGGGGGAATAATCAAGGAAAATTTTCCCAGCCTTGCTAGAGACCTAGACATCCAAATACAAGAAGCAAAAAGAACACCTGGGAAATTCATCACAAAAAGATCATCGCCTAGGCACATTGTCATCAAGTTATCTAAAGTTAAGATGAAGGAAAGAATCTTAAAAGCTGTGAGACAAAAGCACCAGGCAACCTATAAAGGAAAACCTATCAGATTAACAGCAGATTTCTCAGGAGAAACCTTACAAACTAGATGGGATTGGAGCCCTATTTTCGGCCTCCTCAAACAAAACAATTATCAACCAAGAATTTTGTATCCAGCAAAACTAATCATCATATACGAAGGAAAGATACAATCTTTTTCAGACAAATGCTGAAAGAATTTGCCAGTACCAAGCCACCACTGTAAGAACTGCTAAAAGGAGCACTAAATCTTGGAACAAATCCTGGAAACACATCAAAACAGAACCTCTTTAAAGCATAAATCACACAGGACCTACAAAACAAAATACAGTTTAAAAAGCAAAAATAAAAAACAAAAAAACCATGGTACATAGGCAACAAATAGCACTATGAATGCAATGGTACCTCACATCTCAATACTAACATTGACTGTAAATGGCCTAAATGTCCCACTTCAAAGATAAACAACTGCAGAATGGATAAGAACTCACCAACCATCTGCTGCCTTCAGGAGACTCATCTAACACGTAAACACTCACATAAGCTTAAAGGGGTGGAAAAAGGCATTTCATGCAAGTGGATACCAAAAGCAAGCAGGGGTAGCCATTCTTATATCAGACAAAACACACTTTAAAGAAACAGCAGTTAAAAGAGACAAAGATGAACATTACATAATGGTAAAAGGCCTTGTCCAACAGGAAAATATCACAATCCTAAACATATATGCACCTAACACTGGAGCTCACAAATTTATAAAACAATTACTAATAGACCTAAAAAATGAGACAGACAGCAACACAATAATAGTGGGGGACTTCAATACTCCACTGACAGCAGGTCATCAAGACAGAAAGTCTACAAAGAAACAATGGATTTAAACTATACCTTGGAACAAATGAACTTAACAGATATATACAGAACATTTCTTCCAACAACCACAGAATACACATTCTACTCAACAGCGCATGGAACTTTCTCCAAGATAGACTATATGATAGGTCATAAAACAAGCCTCAATAAATTCAAGAAAATTGAAATTATATGAAGCACTCTCTCAAATGACAGTGGAATAAAACTAGAAATCAACTCCAAAAGGAACCCTTGAAACCATGCAAATACATGGAAATTAAACAGCCTGCTCCTGAATGAGCATTGGGTCAAAAACAAAATCAAGGTGGAAATTAAAAACTTCTTCTAACTGAACAACAATAGCAGCACAACCTATCAAAACCTCTGGGATACAGTAAAGGCAATGCTAAGAGGAAAGTTCATAGCCCCTGAAGTTCATACCTACATCAGAAAGTCTGAAAGAACACAAACTGACATTCTAAGGTCCCACCTCAAAGAATTAGAGAAACAAGAACAAACCAAACCCAAACCCAGTAGAAGAAAGAAAACAACCAAGATCAGAGCAGAACTAAATGAAATCGAAACAAACAAACAAAAAGTACAAAAGATAAATGAAACAAAAAGCTGGTTCTTTGAAAAAATAAATAAAATTGATAGACCATTACCAAGATTAACCAAGAAAAGAAGAGAGAAAATCCAAATAACCTCATTAAGAAATGAAACGAGAGCTATTACAACTGATACCACTGAAATACAAAAGATAATTCAAGGCTACTATGAACACCTTTATGCACATAAACTAGAAAACCTAGAAGAGATGGATAAATTCCTGGAAAAATACAACCCTCCTAGCTTAAATCAGGAAGAATTAGATACCCTAAACAGACCAATAACAAGCAGTTGGTAATTCAAAAATTACCAACAAAAAGAAGTCCAGGACCAGATGGATTCACAGCAGAATTCTACCAGCATTCAAAGAAGAATTGGGACCAATTCTTTTGACACTATTCCACAACATAGAGAAAGAGGGAACCCATTCTATGAAGCCAGCATCACCCTAATACCAACACCAGGAAAGGACGTAAGCAACAAAGAAAACCATAGACCAATATCTCTGATGAACACAGATGCTAAAATCCTTAATAAAATACTAGCCAACTGAATCCAACAACATATCAGAAAGATAATCCACCATGATCAAGTGGGTTTCATACCAGGGATGCAGGGATGGTTTAACATACACACGTCAATAAATGTGATATACTGCATAAACAGAATTAAAAACAAAAATCACACGATCATCTCAATAGATGCAGAAAAAGCATTTGCCAAAATCCAGCATTGCTTTATGATTAAAACTCTCAGCAAAACTGGCATACAAGGGACATACCTCAGTGTAATAAAAGCCATCTATGACAAACCCACAGCCAACATAATACTGAATGGGAAAAACTGAAAGCATTCCCTCTGAGAACTGGAACAAGACCAGGATGCCCATTCTCACCACTCCTCTTCAACATGGTCCTGGAAGTCCTAGCCACAGCAATCAGACAAGAGGAAAAAATAAAGGGCATCCAAATCGGTAAAGAGGAAGTCAAACTGTCACTGTTTGCTGACAATATGATCGTTTACCTTGAAAACCCTGAAGACTCCTCCAGAAAGCTCCTATAACTGATAAAATAATTCAGAAAAGCTTTCAGATACAAGATTAATGTACATACATCAGTAGTTCTTCTATACACCAACAGCAACCAAGCAGAGAATCAAATCAAGAATCAATCAAACCAAGCACAGAATCAAATCAACCCCTTTTACAATAGCTGCAACAAAAAAATAAAATAAAATACTTACAAATATACCTAAGAAAGGAGGCGAAAGACCTCTACAAGGAAAACTACAAAACACTGCTCAAAGAAATCATAGACGACACAAACAAATAGAAACACATCCCATGCTCATGGATGGGTAGAATCAATGAAGAATCAATGGGTAGAATCTGTGAAGAATGATGGTGGTATTTTGGTGGGGACTGCCAAAAGCAATCTTCAAATTCAACACAATCCCCACCAAAATACCATCATCATTCTTCACAGAATTAGAAAAAAACAATCCTAAAATTCATATGGAACCAAAAAAGAGTGTACATAGCCAAAGCAAGACTAAGCAAAAAGAACAAATCTGGAGGCATCACACTACCTGATTTCAAACTATACTCTAAGGCCGTAGTCACCAAAACAGCATGGTACTGATATAAAAATAGGCACATAGACCAATGGAACAAAATAGAGAACCTGGAAATAAACCCAAATACTTACAGCCAACTAATCTTCAACAAAACAAACAAAAACATAAAGTGGGGAAAGGATCCCCTTTTCAACAAATGGTGCTGAGATAATTGGTTAGCCACATGTAAGAGAATGAAACTGGATCCTCATCTCTCACCTTATACAAAAATCAACTCAAGATGGATTAAGGACTTAAATCTAAGACATGAAACTAAGAAAGTTCTAGAAGATAATGCTGGAAAAACCCTTGTTGTAGACGTTGGCCTAGGCCAGGATTTCATGACCAAGAACCCAAAAGCAAATGCAATAAAAAGAAAGATAAATAGTTGGGACTTAATTAAATTAAAGAGCTTTTACACAGCAAAAGGAACAGTCAGCAGAGAAAACAGACAACCCACAGAGTGGGAGAAAATCTTCACAATCTATACATCTGACAAAGGACTAATATCCAGAATCTGTAATAAACTCAAACAAATCAGTAAGAAAAAAAACAAACTTTTTTGTTTTTTGATCCCATCAAAAAGTGGGCTAAAAACATGAATAGACAATTCTCAAAAGAAAATATACGCCTTTCGGCCGGAACCGCCATCTTCTAGTAATTCGCCAAAATGACGAACACAAAGGGAAAGAGGAGAGGCACCTGATATATGTTCTCTAGGCCTTTTAGAAAACATGGAGTTGTTCCTTTGGCCACATATATGCGAATCTATAAGAAAGGTGATATTGTAGACATCAAGGGAATGGGTACTGTTCAAAAAGGAATGCCCCACAAGTGTTACCATGGCAAAACTGGAAGAGTCTACAGTGTTACCCAGCATGCTGTTGGCATTGTTGTAAACAAACAAGGGCAAGATTCTTGCCAAGAGAATTAATGTGCATATTGAGCACATTAAGCACTCTAAGAGCCGAGATAGCTTCCTGAAACGTGTGAAGGAAAATGATTAGAAAAAGAAAGAAGCCAAAGAGAAAGGTACCTGGGTTCAACTAAAGCGCCAGCCTGCTCCACCCAGAGAAGCACACTTTGTGAGAACCAATGGGAAGGAGCCTGAGCTGCTGGAACCTATTCCCTATGAATTCATGGCATAATAGGTGTTAAAAAAAAAATAAAGGACTTCTGGGCTACAAAAAAAAAAAGAAAATATACAAATGGCCAAGAAACATATGAAAAAATGCTCAACATCATTAATGATCAGGGAAATGCAAATTAAAACCATAATGTGATACCACCTTACTCCTGCAAGAATGGCCATAATAAAAAAATCAAAAAAACAGTAGATGTTGGCATGGGTGCAGTGATCAGAAAAACTTCTACACTGTTGGTGGGAATGTAAACTAGTACAACCACTATGGAAAACAGTGTGGAGATTCCTTGAAGAACTAAAAGTAGAACTACCATTTGATCCAGCAATCCTACTACTGGATATCTACCCAGAGGAAAAGAAGTCATTATACAAAAGAGATACTTGCACAAGCATGTTTACAGCAGCACAATTTGCAACTGCAAAATCTTGGAACCAACCCAAATGCCCATCAAGCAATGAGTAATTAAAGAAACTGTGGTACATATATAAAATGGAATACTACTCAGCCATAAAAAGGAATAAATTAACAGCATTTGCAGTAACCTGGATGAGACTGGAGACTATCATTCTAAGTGAAGTAACTCAGGAATGGAAAACCAAATATCGTATGTTCTCACTGCTATATGGGAGCTACGCTATGAGGACATAAAGGCATATAAGAATGATACAGTGGACTTTGGGGACTTAGAAGGAAGGGTAGGAGAGGTGAGGGATAAAAGACTACAAATAGGATGCAGTGTATACTGCTTGGGTGATGGGTACACCAAAATCTCGCAAATAAACACTAAAGAACATACTCATGTAACCAAATACCACCTGTACTCCAATAACCTATGGGGGGGAAAGGCCAAATACCAGAGAAAATAAATAAATAAAAATAAAAATTTTAAAAATTTAAAATAAAATAAATTTTTCTTCTTTCAAAAATAAATAATAAAGCAGCCACAATAAAAATGCTTCAACAAGCAATTACAAGCCTGCTTGAAACAAACAAAATATAGAAAATAGAAGATATAAAGAACTAAATGAAAAATTTTAAAATTCAAAAATAAAATAATGGAAATAAAAGTCTCAGTGGATGGGTTCAATAGTAAGAGGAAGAAACACAGGAAAGAAATCATGAATTGAGAGAAAAAACAATAAAAATTAGTCAATCTGAAAAATACAGAGAAAATAGACTGAAATAAAATGAACAGTGTTTCAAGGACCTGTGGGACTATTTAAAAAATAACATTCCTGTAATCAAAGTTTCAGAAGGAGAGGAAAAAGGCAGTAAGACTGAAAAAGCACTCAAAGAAGTCATGGCTGAAAATTTCCCAAATTTGCCAGGAGACAAAGTCCTATAAATTCAAGAAGCTGGGCAAACTCCAAACATAATCAACTGAAAGAAATCCATGCCAGCTTCTGAAAACTAAATACAAATTTTAAAATATTGAAAGCCGCCAGAGAAAAATGACAACTTACCTATATAATTAAAAAAAACAGATTTTTCATCAGAAACCATGTAGGGAAGAAAGAAGTGGCATGATATTTTACAGTGTTGAAAGAAAACAACTGTCAACCAACCAACAGTGGCTCATGCCTGTAATCCCAGTACTTTGGGAGGCTGAGGTGGGTGGATCACTTGAGGTCAGGAGTTCAAGACCAGCCTGGCCAACATGGTGAAACCCTGTCTCTACTAAAAATACAAGAAAAAAATCAGCCAGGCATGGTGGTGCATGCCTGTAATCCCAACTACTCGGGAGGCTGAGGCAGGAGAATCCCTTGAACCCAGGAGGCAGAGGTTGCAGTTAGCCAAAGTCACACCACAGCACTCCAGCCTGGGTGATACAGCAAGACTCCGTCTCAGAAAATCAAACCAGAACAAAACAACTGCCAACCAAGAATTCTATGTCCAGTAAAAATACCTTTAGGAATTATTAATATACAAATATTAAGAAATTACCAGACGAAAGAAAACTTAAGATAATTTTTCACCAGCAAAACTACCCAAAAAAATGGGTAAAGGAAGTTCTCTAAACAGAAAGAAAATAATAAAAAGAGGGACTTGAAACATTAGGAAGAAAGAACACAGTAAGCAAAAACTATGAACAAATACAACAGGTTTTTCTTTTCTTCTTGAGTTTTCTAAATTATGTTTGAAGGTTGAAGCAAAAATCACGGCATTGTCCTATGTGGTTCTAAATGTATGTACAGGAAATATTTAAGACAACTAGTAGAGGAGGATGACAGAACAAAAAGGAAGGTAAGGTTTCTATACTTCACTTGAACTGGTAAATAACAACAGTAGACTGCAATAAGTAATGTATATATAATGTAATACCTACAGCACCCAAACAATTAAGACATATACTTTTTCAGAACTATATAGATAAATCAAAGTGGAATTCTAAAATATATTACAGTAACACACAGGAAGGCAAAAAAAATGAAAACAACAGAAAACAAAAAATAAAATGGTAGACATACATTCTAAAATAACAATTATGTTTAATGTAAATGGTCTAAAAACAAATTAAAAGACAGAGATGGCATGTTGGGTTGCAAAACATGACCCAACTATATGCTGTCTATAACAAACTTGCTTCAAGTATAATTATATAAAAGGATTGAAAGTGAAAGAATGGAAAAAGACATATCATGCAAACATTAATCAAAGGAAAGCAAGGATGGCTACATTAATATCAGATAAAATAGACTTCAGAGCAAAGAAAATTACCAAAAACAAGGAGGGACATTACATAATGACAATAGGATAAATCAACTAAAAAGACATAGTAATTCTAAATGTGTATGCACCCAAAAATACAACTGCAAAATATGTGAAACAAAAACTGATATAACTGAAAAGACAAAGAGAAATCCACAATTATAACTGGAGGCTTCCATACCCTCTCAACAACTGATAGAACAACTAAACAGAAAATCTGCAAGGATACAGGAAAACTCAATACCACCAACCAACAGGTTAGCATTTATAAACTATTCCACCCCACAACAGCAGAATCAACAGATTTTTCAAGAATCTGCAAATCATATACCAAGACAGAACATAAATTGGGAAATAAAACAAACCTCAACAAATTTAAAAGAACTGAAATTATACAGAGGAAAAAGAAAAGACACAAATTACCAATATCAGGAGTAAAACAGAGACTATCATATAGACTCTACAGATATCAAAGGATAAGGGAGTACTGCAAGAAACTCTACACACACAAACTTGACAACTCAGAAGAAATACATCAATACCTCAAAAGACACAAATTACCATACATTTCCTATTATGAAATAGATAATCTGGATAGCCTACAATATTAAGGAAATTTAACTTATAATTTTAAAACTCCTAAAAAATAAATCTGTAGGCCCAGACTGTTTCACTGGATAATTTGACCTATTTTTTAAATAAGAATTAGCATCTATTCTACATAATTTCTTCCAGAAAATAGAGGAGGAGAGGTTTCTTAATTCATTTTTGAATATCATACTAACCTGATACCAAAACCAGACAAAGAATATTTAAAAAAGAAAGAAAACCAGACAATATCCTTCATGAACACAGACACAAAGTATTAGCAAATAGAATTCAGCATTATATGAAATGAATTATACACCATGTCCCAATGGAATTTATTCCAGGGATGCAAGGCTAATTCAATATTTAAAATTCAATTAATATAACCTACCATATTGCGCTAATGCAAAGAAATATGGTCATATCAATTGATAGAGAAAAAGCTTATGAAAAAATTCAACAGAGATTCTTGATAAAAACTCTCCAAGTAACAAATTGAGGGGACTTTCCTGGAGAGAAAAGGTAGAGTTGTTCCTAAATTTATTTTTGAAATAAAGGGAAAAGAAAAAGAAATAGAAGAAACTTCCCTCAACTTGATAAAGGATATTTACAAAAACCTACAGCTAGAGTTATACTTCATAGGATAAAAGAATGAATGCTTTCTCCCTAAGATCAGGTACAAGGCCAGAATGTTCATTCACACCATTCTTCATTCTGCATAATGCTGGAAGGTCTAGCCAATGCATTAGCTAGTGCAATTTTTTACAAAAACTAACTTGAAATGGATCATAGGCCTAAATGCAGAACACAAAATATCCAAACTGAAATGCAGAAACAAAAAAGAATGAAAAAGACAGGATATTCAAGAACTGTGGGACAATTACAAAAGATGTAACATGCATATAATGGGAATACAAGAAAGAGAGAATGGAACAGAAGAAATATTTGAAGCAACAATGACTGAGATTTTCCCAAAATATCAGCTGATATTTACCCAACAGACTATACACCCTTTACTATACCTAGTGTTCCCTAGTCCAGAGCCTCTCAAGAGTTCTAGAATGTAAGTACCATCTGTACTCGGTTGCTAGGGCTACCATAACAAAGTACCACAGACTGGATGGATTAAATAATAAAAATTTATTTTCTCACAATTCTGGAGGTTAGAAGTCCAAGATCAAGGTGCCAGTAGCATTGGTTTCTTCTAAACGCCTCTCTCCTTGGCTTGCAGATAGATGGCTGTCTTCTCCCTGTGTCTTCACATGGTCTTCCCTCCCTATGTGCCTGTGTCCTAATCGCCTTCATATAGGGACAGCAATCATATTGTATTAGGGCCTACCCTAATGACCTCACTTTAACTTAATTACCTCTTTAAAGATCCTATCTCCAAATGTAGTCACATTCTGAGGTACTGGGGGGTGGGACTTCAGCATATGAATTTGAGGAGAACATAATTTAGCCCATACTACTTTCCTCATGCTCCCTCATGCAAATCCTTTCTGTAACTCCCTCCACCTTCATCTTTCTAAAATGTATTAATAGTTTTTGTTTCCTAATGCAGTTCCCCTTCTTTTTGCTGTTTATGATTTATTCATTTGTAATTCTTTACTATTATTTTACTAGAATCTGAGGAAAGGTAAGAAGAAAAAATGTGGTTAATCCACCATCTTTTCCTAGGAGTCCCCCCAAACTTTTTAAGTATCACCTCCCACTAAGAAGTCTTCTTGCTGATGTTAGACCACAGTAATCTCTCCTTTATCCTAATTCTTAATTCATTTAACACATATTTGTCTTGTTTCATTTTTATTAGCCTTATGACCCCACTTACAGGTTTTAAGCAATGATGGCTTTTAAAATTTCTGTTTTACCACCAATGCCCAGTATTATATTAAATATTCATTATTTGATTGATAAAAATAATTTAATTTTTATGAATTTATAATATGACCCCACTCCTACAATTCAGGTTCAGTTTTTATGTTTTAATGTAGTGGACCAATGAATACATCATGAAATTCACAATGTACCACCCTATTATACATGACAGCTTCTTGGGAATAAGAGGTATAAAATTTCACATCCAAGTACCAAAATGGAAAGCACAGAGCCATCTCATGCCTGAAAATCCTGTCTTAGACTTCTCAGAAACACAAACATTTTAAACTCAGCCCAGGCAAATTAGATCAAAGCTAATAATGTAGTCCTTTAAAAAATGACCCATTGCTCCAAGCTAAGTAAAAAGCATATCAGATCTATGAAAAGTAATTATACATGAAAATGAGATTCTTTGCTTTCCTTCTAACAAGTGTTAAAGGTAATGTAATTAAAATCAACATTGATCACTATATTTATGGAAATCTTAGTCCTGAATTCAGGTCATTTACAGTTAGTTAAGTTGACCTATTAACAAGATCTTTGAAATTTCTCTAAGGAGCCTCATTGCCTTACACGATTTTCCTTGCTTCTGAATTTCCACCAGGCTTAGGTTTAAAATCCTCTGGTGGTTAATGCTGTCATGTGGTTGGTTGGTGAAAACTTTGTTCTGCTTCTTTGTCAAATACAAGGACAAATCAAGTGTAATGAAAAGTGAGATGGCAAACATGCAGTGTAGCTTGACTTGATAACATTTCAGATTGTAAGGGCTGATATTCACCTGAGAGACCTTATACCCAATTTGAACATTTTGACTGACTTACTCTGATTATCCAAATCAAGCATTCTCGGATGGAAAAAGTGGTAAGGTGAGTAAAAAAGGACAAAATCGAATTCCAGGTACCCACTGCAACAGACATGAGAAAACAAAATTAAAGCCAACATTTGGGGAATCAGAAGCATTCTTTTTATTCCTGTGTTTCCTGGATTTTCTTTTTCCTTTGGGAAGATCCTCCCATTGTTCTAGGAAACACAAGTTTGTTTTGGTTAAGCAGATCTAAGGTAAATGCTTACTCACTCTTTCAGGTCAGGGAAGTCCTGAAAGCAGGGAGTAATCCACATGCACAGGCTTCAGACTCAGATGCTGACCCAGTCTTCACCAAGTGCGTAGTGAAGCTCTGCAGAGACCGTTAGAGGATGAGAACTGGTTTTCACTTTATCAGGCTTAGGCCAGCTGGTGGAGAATTCTGGGCTTAAGGAGGGGCACTTTTGCAAAGAAGCACAGCCACTGGACTCCAGGAGCAGGGGTGCCTGGTTTTAAAGTTCATTTGTGTCCCATAAGGCCCCAGTGGTATCTTCAAGTATATGGTAAAGTATTGTTAAACTGTGCCTTCTAGTATCAGCTGTGTTTGGAAGGCTAACGGAAGGGACTGCGTCCATGCCTGGTGTTAAGCAGGCCTGGGGTGGAGAGGAAGCCTAGAGATGAGGCTACAACCACAGCAGGGAAGCCTGGGCAGCTGCCCACAGGAGAGCTGACAGGGAACAGTATGGCTGGATTTGTGTGTGTGTGTAAACACCCCCTAGGTAGGTGTTGCTGGGACCCAACAAAGACTGATATCTTCTAGTGACACAAGAAAGAGGCTCAGGTTATGTTTTCCAGCATCAATGGGACAGATGACCCTCTAAAGCTAGAGCCCTTGAGGATATCCTGATGGTAGTTATAGAAGTTCATTTGAATCTGGTTCTTTATTTTTGCTTCTGCCCTTCCAGCAAATTGCGGGCTTCAAATGGCTTTGCTATTTGGTTTGCGGTGGGAGTTAAAGGCACATGGTAGCTGCCTTGCAACATCCTACTGAACCCCACCCTCCATTAAGCTCAATCTATCACTGAGGTAACAATAACCAGAGCCATAAGTTATGATTACCTAGTACTGAGTCTACTCAGGAAAACCTCTATGTCAAATTTATCAGCCTGGGATCTCAGCCTCTCCAGCCCCAACTAAGGCAAAACTCTGAGCCTGTGGGAGGTAAAAAGACTATGTATACCTACTTTCTTTATGCTTCATTTCCCCGGTTAAATCATCCTTTTTCACTTCTGACTTAACCTAAACCCTACCTTGGCTTTTGCCTCCCGAGGCCTGCTTTTAGTTTCCTTCAGGATCCTCCTCTCCAAAGCAAGGGACTGATAAAATAAAATCGTCTTTGTTAATAGACGAATTAGCTCATATGTTACTGTTTTCAAATTATAGTAATACCTGGGCTAAGTTTAAAATGTTTGTGTCTCTAAGAAGTCTAGGACAGGATTTTCAGGCATTCTGACAAGCCAGGAGGGAAACGTATTTGGCAGGAACCCTCTGGCACTTTGAGGTTGTTGGCTAGTTCAGGGCCAGAGGTGAGGACATGATAAAGTCTGTAGCCATGCAGAGCTTCCACTACTGCCAGACTCTATGGATAATACTGCCCCGGGTCTTGAATTGTAGGATGTTGGGGTTAAAATAAGGTTGATAGCAACTTTATTTTATTATTTTATTTTACATTTTACTTTTATTTTTTTATTTCATTTCATTTCATTTCATTTTTCATTTTATTTTGAGACAGAGTCTCGCTCTGCCACCCAGGTTAAGAGTGCAGTGGTGTGATCTCAGCTCACTACAACCTCCACCTCCCAGGCTCAAGAGATTCTCCTTCCTCAGCCTCCCGAGTAGGTGAAACTACAGGTGCGTGTCACCACACCCAGCTAATTTTTGTGTATTTCATTGAGACGGGGTTTCACTATGTTGGCCAGACTGCAGCGGTGCGATCTCAGCTCACTGCAACCTCTACCTCCCAGGTTCAAGAGATTCTCCTTCCTCAGCCTCCCGAGTAGATGAAACTACAGGTGCGTGTCACCACACCCAGCTAATTTTTGTATGTTTAGTTGAGATGGGCTTTCACTATGTTGGCCAGGCTGGTCTTGAACTTCTGACCTCAAGTGATCCACCTGCCTCAGCCTCCCAAAGTGCTAGGCTTACAGACGTGAGCCACCACACCCAGCCAGGTAGCAACTTCAGCTGGAAAAAAACACTGCCATCTCAGTCAACTCTATTTATTGTTGGACAGAATTGTGAGTGAGTCCTTTCCTTTGGTCTTTTCACCATCCTCATAAACTAATAACTGCCCAGTGAGCAATACCTCATCACAGATAATTCAAAGATGTTTAGCACTCACAAAAGGCTTGGTACAAAGTGTAGAAAAGACAGAACTAAACATGGTATAATCTTTGAGAAATCAAATCAATGACCACAAAACTATGACACTTCTTGGTGTCAACTTGGCTTTTTGCCATTGCAAGTGTGCTACTTCATCATAATTCAGGGTCTGTGTTGACTTAATAGTTAAATATAGTTTTCCTCTGATGTTACAGAAATGCATATTCAATTATCCAAGTGAGACTAAACAAAATCACTGTATTTTACCACTTAAAGAGGCCTCATAAAGTAAACATCAAAATGACTCACTGATGTTGGAAACTGAGAGGAAGGGGAAGTAGAAGAGAAGCAGGTATCTCTGTAGGCCAGTAAAGCAGACCTGAATATTACACACAAACGGCATTGCCCACCATGTCCATGCACACACACACACCCCTCTCTCAAGGAAGAACAGCCCTTTCTGCACATTCCTTTCTAAATGCATTTTTGTGACACCTCCTCCTCTTCAAAATTTAGTCAATATTTAGCTTAAATCTAGGTCTCATGCACTGAAGTACTGAGGGGAGGAAAAATGCTGCCCACACACTCCCCCACAAGTCCCTAGAAAGACCTTGTGACACATGAGGAAGGGGGCTGTCCTTGATGTAGGAAGATGGAGTTCTGACCTAGCCATAGTTAGGCACTGACTTTGAGGTATGCTCCCTGTCTGGACACTCCACCATGATTCCACAGCTTCCCTACGTGACCGTGGCCCAGGACTGTCAGGCTACAGGACAGAGTAAATCCAATGTCTCATAACAGGGCCCAAATAAGCACTGACATCCCTTCCTGTCTGCCAACTACTCAAGCCAACCACCACAGTGACTGGCACAGAGAAGGCCACCAGGACCTGTATGCTGGCTGAATGAACTTGCCGTAACAAACTGTCTGCCGTACTCCCTCCTTTCACTATATCCTCCTCCCAGGTTTCAATACTGAACAACATGATCAAAGATTACATCTTCATTTTTGCTATATGCACTAGAAGGAGACTTTTACAGATACTAAGCAGTCAAAATCTTTTTTTGTTTGAGACAGGGTCTCACTCTATTGCTCAGGGTGGAGTGCAGTGGTGCAATCTCAGCTCACTGCAACCTCTGCCTCCCAGGCTCAAGTGATTTTCGTGCCTCAGCCTTCGGAGTTGCTAGGAATACAGGCATGCACCACCATGCCCAGCTAATTTTCTGTATTTTAGTGGTGATGGGGTTTTGCCATGTTGCCCAGGTTGGTCTCGAACTCCTGAGCTCAGGCAATCTGCCCACCTTGGCCTCCCAAACTGCTAGGATTACAGGCGTGAGCCACCGCGCCTGGCCGAAAATCTGAAGAAATTAAAATTCACTTTCATTTTTATTCCTATCAGAATGCTTTCTGCCACATGCATACTGCTATTTTCTGAACATCCAGTAGGTGGTAGTAATACCGAAGAAATGCCAGCTGCCAGCCTGCCTTCTCCAGCCGCTGTGCTCCTCTTGTGTTATCCTGACAGTGGCTCAGCAACCACTGCAGTGTACGAGGAAGAATATGAGCGTCTAAGTCAGACTAGCTTCTGCTTGACCCCCAGCTTCACAGGAAAACCTATTCTGCATGTTTCTAGGATTGAGACAATATATGCAAAACCCTTGGTAAAGTGCCTGCCACACAGTAGGATGTATACAAATATTAGCTAATATTAGTCTATTTGAACTGCCATGAACAAGGGAGTTCCACATGAGAAACAGAACATTATAACCCTATTCCTTTTTACGTTCATTTGGTATTCAAAAAACATTTTGGGGAGGAACACTCTGAACACAATCCTATAAAAGGGAATTAAAATAATCCTCGTTGATGATGAAAAGGTCTTTAAATGTTCAGACAAGTGCTTTCAGCCAAACTTAAGGCTTCATCTGGATACTTCATTCTCATTCTATACTGCCTGCATTCGTTCCTTTATCTAGCAAACATTTATTAACTTCATATTATGTGCTAAGTACTGTACTTTGGAGATCAAGTCTTTAAAATACACTGCACATTTATAATCCCACTGATAGGCAGACCAATTCTAGTTTTCATGTCTCTTAGTTCAGGAGGCTATTTTAAGAATACCATACACTGGGTGGCTTAAACAAGAAACATTTATTTCTCACAGTTCTGGACACTGATAAGTCCATGATCAAGAAGCCAGCAGACCTGGTGTTTGGTGAGGGCCCTCTTCCTGGTTTGCAGATGGCTGTTGTCTCACTGTATCCTCACGTGGCAGAGGACAGAGACAGACAGAAAAAGAGCCAGAGAGAAGGGGGGTGGGGTGGGGGAAGAAGCAGCTCTTTCCTGTTCCTTTTTAATAAGGGTAGTAATCCCAGCATGAGGGCTCCACTCATGGCCCAATTACCTCCCAAAGGCCCCGTCTCCACACACCATCACAGTGGGGATTAGGATTTCAACATATGGATTTTGGGTAGGACACAACATTCAGTCTGTAGCACCACTGAATCCACATTCAATGGTTTGCAGTGCTAGGGGTTTACTCAGTAAAGTCCACATCATTACTGGATTCCATAAGAGGGGACCTGATAGAGGTTACTGGAAACAGCACAGAGTCTGAGTTATGTCATTATTCACATAACTTTGGGCATGTAATTTAACCTTTTCAGCTCTTTGTTTTCCTATCCAAGTAACAGCTGCTCTAAATATCTCACTGAACACAGTTGCAAGGGTCAAATAAGATAAACTGAAAATGTCAAGAAGGGTCAGGCATGGTGGCTCACGCCTGAAATCCCAGCACTTTGGGAGGCTGAGGCAGGCAGATCACCTGAGGTCAGAAGTTCGAGACCAGCCTGGCCAACATGGTAAAACCCCGCCTCTACTAAAAATACAAAAAATAGTCGGGCGTGGTGGCGCACACCTGTAATCCCAGCTACTCAGGAGGCTGAGGCAGGAAAATTGCTTGAACCCAGGAGGCGGAGGTTGCAGTGAGCTGAGATTGTGCCACTGCACTCCAGGCCTGGCAATAGAGCAAGACTCTGTCTCAAAAAAAAAAAAAAAAAAAAAAGTCAAGAAAACTATACAGCTCAGAGCACTTTGTTGTGATAAAAGCTCATCTTTTATTGCTCTTACTGGGACAGAGTTCCAGAAGTATTCTAAATGGTATTGCAAATTCTGTTCTAGTACAGGATCGATGGTATGACAGAGTCATCTATTTTCGTGTATTTCCACTACTCTGGCTACAGAATGGTTTTAGTTTTCCTTTTATAATATCAAATTAATTTACAATCAAATTAATTTATAACTTTTGCCTGGTGTTCATAGACAATGCATGGCCACAACAGTCTCCAGCTTTACTCGCTTTTCATTCAGTGAACATTTAGCAAGTGCCTCCTCAGTGCTCTGCCCGGAGCACACTGGTCTCCATCCCGAGGTGGCAGAAACTAACTGCAGCGACTCATTCCTCAGAGAACCAGCCAAGGATCAGAAGAACGTTTGATATATTTCAGTAACTTGTTAGTAGCGGAGAATATTTTATCATTGATGACAGTTTTATATGTTTTTTAATATTTCTTATGGCCTATGCTCAACCCTTATTAATCTGCTTGTTTCATCCTGATTTCATCTGTTTCATCCACCCAAAGGATGCCCCTAGTTTTATAAAACATTTTCCCCCACGATCAGCTTCAGGATCATCACGAATGTGTTCACTGGCTTGGGTGATCTGAAATGTCAATAAAGCAAGCTATAAGTGGTAGGTTAAAATAGACCCCAGGACTCAGGCATATCTTCCTCATTTACACTATTCTCTGAAGAGACAGTAAACCAATAGAAAGATTCTAGTGAGGCCCAAATATTTAGTTTTACCCATGTCAACTGCCTGAGTGCCTGCACTCTTTATCTTCTTTTCCTCTGACCTCTCAGGTTGGTATTTCGACAGCATGAAGTTTAAATGCTGAAGTGTCACATAAAATTTAAGAATCTTTAAGAGACAAACCAAATAACAATTCTACCACTGTTCTCCGTCCCAAGATCTCTCCTGAGTGAACAGGTCTGGGCTTTGATGTGCCATTCAAGAAAGGTGCCACAGCAATTCCCATCCTACTATTCTGCTATCCATCTGTATCTCTCAGAAGTTAAGATGGATCCTGTTAAGAGAAGCCATCAACCCTCCTCCACCTAAACCAGATCTGACCCATCCTTCTAGGCCTCCTCAGACCCCACCTCTTCCATGCCACCTTCCCTGTCTGTTCCCCAGACCACCACCTCCAGAATCATCAAACCCCTGATTGAGCCTTTCATCACTCACAGTCTTACTTCTTTGCAGTTATCAGCACAGCACCAGTACTGCAAAAGCTCAGTACTGATTCCATAAGCCACAAGAGAAATGTCTCCTACCTCCCATTTGACTGGCTGCTTGTGATCACAGAAGTCAAACACACTGAAGGAGGGTCTTCTGCTTAGGTACACTGCCCACATACCTGGATCCTGGGATAGGCATCCAGGATTGCAGATTCCAGGTGAACCCAAGGCCAAGCCCTCTGGAAGCCCCTGCAGTGTTAACCACAGCCTCCTCCAGAGCTGCATTCAGCAGGACACCAGAGCAGGGCTTCATACACACATAAACCTTGGGTCTGTTATTGTTGTTTGGTGTTTTGTCTATTTTAAAATATAAATCGATATTCTAAATTTGTTTTAGTCTATTTGGGCTACAGTAACAAATTACCATAAACTGGGTAGCTTATAAATAACAAAAATTTATTTCTCACCATTCTAGAGAATGGGAAGTCAAACATCATGGCAGATTTGATGTCTAGTGAGGGTTAATAATCTTCTTGCTATAACCTCCCATGGGAGAAGGGACAAGGTAGCTCTCTGGGGCTTCTTTTTTTTTAAATAAGGTCACTAATTCCATTCATGAGAGCTCTGACCTCATGACTTAATCATCTCCCAAAGGTCCCACCTCCTACTACCATCACACTGGGGATTAGTTTTCAACTAATGTTTAGGGAGACACAGACATTAAGACCATAGCAAAAAAATATAGTAGGTGAACAGCATTTATTAAATAAAATTACCAAGAGGCCTTTTTTGCTTAATTCAAACTCTAATTGTAAGCATCAGCTAATGGAGGCTCCCAGATCCCTGAGGTGTTCCTACTTTAGGAGTGGTCATTTTCAGAGATGGAATGTAAGGAATTTTGTCTCCTTGCTGCTACTAGGTTAAAATTACTGCTATATAAAATTCAAAGATGTCACAAATCTTAAAAGCCTTATCGCTAGACAGGCTGCCATTAAGACTAAATTGAAGTGAAGCTATTCATCCTCATGTTTGATGGGAAATAAGTTTTAAACTTATATAAGCTCAACAAAACAATCATGTTAAAAACTTTTCAATCAAGTCTTTTTGTTGCCCCAAATTATTATTTGACAAAGTAGAATCAAACTGATTGGGATAGCCTATATCATGTGTGGCTTCATTTTTCTTCTCTTTAAGTGATTACAATGAAAAAGTCGTGAAGAGTATAATTCTCTCATGAATTAGATTTGACAGTCCTACATTAAATAACCACAGTAAGAGGAGAAACTCACTAATTCTAGCCTAATGTCATAATAATCTAGACTGATCACTCAATAAACAGCTGAGCATCTGCCATAGACAAGGCCAATGTTAGCACTAATGACATCTAAGATGATGTCACGACCCTCCAGGAGCTTAAAATCTAGTTATGTGCACACATGAAAAATTAACAAATAAAAAACGAAGGGAAAATGTACCAGTCAACTCAAACTCTATCCCCCATGTCACCTTCCATAGTATACAGAATTGCCTACACCCCCAAGGTCAAGTCAAGGTGCTCATGACTATGCTATTAATACATGGCCTTCACCTATGCTGATCCTGCCACCTGGACATCTCCTTCCCACTGTGCACCTGGACCATCCTTCTCAAGTCTCACAGCAAATGCTGCCTCTTCCTTCCCTGTCCCACCCAGTCTGATTCAGAGCTGCCCTTTGTGCTCTTTCCAAACCTTTATTAGGGCACTCATGACACTGTGCTGTAATTGCAGATTTATTTGACTCCCCAGCTACCCTGTGTGTTACTGAAGGACAGAAGTTATGTCTGTTTTCTGATGCTTAATCCCCTACTGGGTACATTATAGACACTTAAGAAATGTTTGAATGAATGAATGCCCAGAAGTCCTGTGGATTTTCCCACCTACATATATTTTTAAAATCCATCTTGACGGCTGGGCATACCTATAATCCCAGCACTTTGGGAGGCCAAGACGGGGTGGATCACTTGAGGTCAGGAGTTCGAGACCAGCCTGGCCAACATTGTGAAACCCTGTCTCTACTAAAAATATAAAAATCAGCTGGGTGTGGTGGCGCATCCCTGTAATCCCAGCTACTTGGGAGGCAGAGGCTGGAGAATCGCTTGAACCCAATAGGCTGAGGCTGCAGTGAGCCAAGATCGCACCATTGCACTCCAGGCTGGGTGACAGGAAGACTCTGTCTCAAAAACAAGAAATAAAAATCCATCCTGTCTTCTTTATACATCCAAAAGAATAACATAGAATGGTGGTTGGGCATGTGGCTTCTGGAATCAGACTACTTGGTACAGTATCTCTGCTCCACCACCTGTTAATCAGATGTCTATGGGCAAACTATATAACCTATATATGCCTCAGTTTCCTTATCTCTAAAATGAAATCCTTGAGTGATTCTTGATCACTTTCAGAAAATTGGCCTTTTTGTCACAGCAAAGGCCTTTCATAATCTGGCTCCTACTTCTTCACCATCTCCCCACAGCCAAGCCCCATGTACCTCCACTGCCTGCAAATCCCTAAATGTTTCCTGTTTTCATACTCCTCTGTTCCAAGCTGTTCTACCTAAACCATGCTTTCCCTGCATCTGCCTGGATTATTCTTTCTAATCCTTCATGCCTGAGACTAGATGGCTCCTCTGCAGAGATGCCTTTCTCAATCCTACCAGTTGAGCTTTGAGTCCTGCCTCTTAGACTTCTATCATTATATTTGCCACCCTTTATTATAGTTCATGTTTCTTGTCCAATTCCCCTAATAGACTGAGATACTTCAGGGTAGAGGCTGTGGCTTAGCATAGCAGCTGGCACATAATATGTGTTGCTGAATTAAGAATTAAATCCACAAATCAGAAAGCCCTTGGTCAAACAAGTTGTCCCAACATTTAACTCAGAAGATGGCCATCACAAGAAGTCTCATGAGCAAGCAGGCTGTGTGCACAGGTGACATAATGAGAGCAATGCTAAAGGAAGATTTAGCTGGCAGAGGCACACAGGTGGATTATACAGGAATACAGCCAGAGAGACTCAGTAGGGGTTACTGCCATCTTCAGGACATGAGGTGACACATGGCAGACACTGCAAGGGGAAAGCCCACTGGACTTCATGAGTTAGTGACTGGATGCAGGCAAAAAGAAGTAGCGGTCAAAAATATTGCTAAGGTTGAAATTTCTGTCTGAACCTACAATGGCCACATTAAAAGAGGGGCAGTCAGGAGAGACGGCTAGAATGGGGCTGCTGGATTGCAAGGGCAATGAGCTGCTATTTACAATGTTGAGTTCTGGTCAGTAATAGCACACCAAGGAATAACAGTTAGTACAGAACCAGGGAAAAAGACTAGCACTTGGGAAAAAGGAGAGCAATTAAGAAACAAATGTGGGAGTTGTTAGTAGACGTTCTGAGTAGTCAAGCTGTCAGGGGAGAGGAGAGGGCCAAGGACTAGACTAGACACACAAAGATGAAAAGGAGACAGAGACAGAGCTATGAGGAGGAGGCAAGGAACCAACAGGGTGAAATGTCACCAAGGCCAAGATAGCCAACCAGGTCAAATGCTACAGGGGGTCAAGGACAGTAAGAACTAAGGGGAAAATGACTAATTTTACCATCACAGAACTACTGGGGATAGCCAGAAGAGACAGAGGACATGGACAGGGTCAAAGGACCATTCCTCTAAGCAGGGAAATCCAGACTTGCTTGTAGTCAGGGGAGGAGCCTCAGAAAATAGAGGACATCAGGATACAAGATAATAGAAAAGACAGAAGGGCATGGGCTCAAGGCCCACACTCTAAAATAACCTCTTCAGTGCTAGCTCTTGTAATTCATACCTAAAATGAAAAATCGATACCAGACAGATCAAGCCCTAAAAAGGCATAAGCCTTCAGTTGTTCACAAATTTGATAGTTGAGATGTATAGACTGTGCATCCAAAACCTCTGGTGTTGCAAAAGAAGAGATGCTTGCTAAATACTCATAGGCCTCAGGGTTATGGACTGAGAAAACAGCTGATTTACCCTGAAGTTAACAAAGGCTTAAGCCCCAGGAACTCTCACTTGTACAGGCCACTTCCACCCTGAGAGGGGCTATAGGGAAGTGTTTACATGACTATGTTTTTGCAAACTACATTTTCAAACTAAATTTCAAAACTAATATATTTTAACCACAATCAACCTAGGCTGCTGTCCCTTTCTACTCTAACTTCCCTGCACCAAGTGTTTTGAGATCTAGACTATGAAGTAGCTGAGTGTTACAGAATATATTTACATGGTCTGCAGTCATTTTTGTACCAGGTTGAATTACTGCTCGCCATCTCAGTATAGGAAGATTTTAGGGATACTCCTACTACTGTCCATGCCATCAACTTTTCCAGTTTTAGGCCAGAAGTTGAACCATGATATAAATGCATTAGACAGTAACCAGCCCCAGAAGTGCATGTGCAGTGGTGGACAAGATTTGTAATGTATGGATCCCAAAGCTAATCTGTGGAGATACTTCTCAGTCTTCAGACATGTATTGTCACAGGATGCTTCATGGATGCCTGGTCAAAATGGGAGTTCTGCCTTACCAGAAATATATACTCATATAAACCCCAGAATCATATGGCTCAAATACAAAAGAAACACGGTAGAGATTTTCTCAAACTTGGCAACAATCCTAAAAACTTACATGACAGAACCAATAATTAGCTATGAAGACAAAGCTTTTAAATTATCAATAACAAAAAACTTAATTCCATCATGTGCTTTTTGCCAACGTCACCCTCTCTGTGCCCACTCTCCCTAGTCTGCTTTATGTGCTCCTTTTCCAATCTGTTAAATGTGGTTGTTAGTTCTGTTCCACTTACCCAGTCACCCTTTTCTCCTGATTCTATACTTCCAAGTAATCTCATCTAATCCTGAGACTTCACCTAAATGCTTTTTAATGTCCAAACCCAAATCACCATCCCTAATCTATTTCAATGACCAAAGGGATCACAAATCCAACAGATCCCAAATTGGACCTTTCTCTCAGCCACTCAACCAAACTTTCCAGTTCCACATATGGTGTCACCCGCTGTGTTTTATATTTTAGTGAATGAAAGCACTGCCCTAGGGGAAAAAAATCTGGGCATGACCATTAATGCTTCCTTCTGCTTCTCAACTTGCTTCCCAGTCCACACAGGATCACCAAATTGTACAAGTTAGGAAGCATTCACATTATGTTCCAGGGATGCCATTCACGCAGACCACAATGTAAAGGGTGCTCCTTGGAGTTAAGCCCTGAATGTGGGGGCCCTGAATCTACTGCCAAATCTTGCCCATTCTACTTCCCAAATATTTCTCCATTCTGGTCACTTCTCTCCATCCTCACGGCTAGTACTCTTGTTCAGGATACCATAATCTCTTGCCTTAGGTACCCCAAGTCCTCTGACAAGTTCCCCTGTCTCTAATGTCCCCAGGCAACTGTTCTTCCCATAGTAGCCAAAGTAAATTTTATAAAATACAAATTTGAGAATCACCCTCCTATATAAACTATCACTAGTTCCACAGTACCCTCAGGATGAAGTTCAAATGTCCTCTAGAATCTCAACCCTTCTGTCTTCACCAGCCTCATTTCTTACCACAATCCAGTTCCCACTCTGTGCTAAAAATTAAACTTAAGTTTTCTCAAACTTGTCTTGTCTTTTGCATCTGCTATTCCTGGTATTTCCCATGATCCCTTAGTATTACCTGTTTAGCATTTATTACGCTGTACCTCTTTATTTGTATCCCCACCATCCCATTCCACCTCCCACTTCGTTGTAAGTTTTGTGAGGAAAGAATCCATGTTTACTTTGTTCATTTTTGTATTTTCAGTGCCTAGCAGTGCCTGGCATTATATGTAGATTCAACAAATATTTGTTAAATTAATTAAATGAATGAATCAAACAAGTTTCATTAACATTAAATTTTCAATGTTTCTTTAAACATAACTCTGATAAAGGTCAAACATTAAGAAAGCATTGTAAAAAGGTAAAATGAGCCTTGGTACTGTGTTCAGAAATGCCTCCTGTTAACAGAGAGAATGGATTTAGAGGTTGGAAGTAAAATTTTTTTCAAATGCATTAGCACAAATTGTTAAAATGGTAAGGACTTGGATATGCCCCATCAATTTATTAAATTGAGTGTAACTAAAACCAGAGTCGGAGGCAGCCAATAAATGACAGGCATGGTGCTTCTGCCAACAATTCAAGAATAATTATGATGTAAATGTTGCTATCAAGTCAAAAGATACAATTAACAGTAAATAACTACATTTCCAGAAAGAAACCACTTGGGAAAGTACTGCTTTTATACCTTTAAGGCAATAATATTACTATTATTAATAAAAATGACTGAGCACTATGTGACAGGCATTAATGTGCTAATACTTATAAGTATTAGCCTTTCTAAAAATCTTTGAGGTAGGCATTTACTAATATTCTATTTTATATGAGAGGAAACGGAAGCTTAGAGAGGCTAAGCAGTATGTCCAAATTCACAAGCTAGTTGAGTGCAATAGGTTGTATACGCAGGTTATTTGACCCAAAAATGACTTTATTAACCACTATGCTATTTTGCAATAAGGCAACAATATGACAGCCCCTAAAGACTGTTCTTTATTCTAATCACTTTTAGGAAATGTTGGTAATTGTAATAATAATAGTAACAACAGTCGCTTACTATACATCCAGCCCTGCTCCAAAAACAAAATGTGTGCATTCATTCAATCTCACTTATACCCATTCTACAGATTTCAAAAACAAAGAATAGAAAAGTAACTTGTCCAAGGCCCTAAAGCCAGATGGAGCCAGAATTCAAACTCAAGAAGTCTGAATCCAGAGCCTCTGGTCTTAAATCACTACATGAAAATGTCTCTGGGGAGAAATCAGGCTAACATCAGAAATTTTTTAAAATTCAAATTCTATAGTAAATCTTGTGATCTGTACTTCTTCAGTTAACAGTCTCTACACAGGTAACACAACATAAAAACTGCAGCTGGAAGTAGTTCAAATAGCTCTACATTAAGAGAAGACAGCACGTTCTGAACTGTTTTGGCCAATTTTTAGCTCTATAATCATGCAGAGAACATTAACCCTCTGAGCCTCCTTTTCTTATGTTAAGAATGACAATAACATTACCTGCCCTGACTACCTTGTAAGTTTCTTCAAAAGATCATACCGTAGTCCATTCGGGTTGCTATAATAAAATATCAAACTGGGTAGCTTACATTAATAAAAACAGAAATTTATTTCTTACAGTTCTGGAGGCTGGGGAGTCCAAGATGAAGATGCCAGTAGATTCTGGTCTCTGGTGTCTGGTGAAGGCCCACCTTCTTGTTCGTAGATGGTGCCTTCTTATGTGTCCTTACATGGTGTAATTGGTGAACAAGCTCTCTGGGGCCTCTTTTACAAGGGCCTGCCCTCTTGACCCAATCACTTCCCAAAGGCCCCACCTCCGAAGACCATCGCCTTCAGGGTTAGGATTTCAACATATGAATTTGTGGGGGATATAAACATTCAGATCATAGCAGATAAAAAGCTAAATTCAATTGCCTGTTTATATATCATAATACATTTAGCAATAAACAAAGTTAATAAACTCTATCAAGTGTATTTTAAAGCATTCAAACTATCCAAATTACAAACATATCTCAATAATTTATACCACAACCTGAAGAAATTATCTTTGTAAACAAATTATGATTACTTCTCAAACAATTCATAAGAATAGTAATATGTATAATGGCAATAAAAATTAACCACAATATTGTATAAAATTGTAAACTGAACTGTCTTATTGATGCTGATAACAATTAAAGGATGGTGTCCTAATATTTTTTAACTTGATAGTCTCTAAAATTAACTGGTTTTACCAGTGTTTACACCATGCCCAAAAATTTGCTAGGCTGCTACTTTAAACATTTACTTAATATGATTCTTGCGTCAAATTCAATTAAATTTTATAAGTATCAGTTGAGCACCTAACTATGTGCAAAGGTCTGTGCTAGGTACTATGCAGAGTACAGGGATGAGCAGAGTTCTAGCCCTACTTTCAAAAGTTTACAAATGCTACACTCACATCCAACAAATACGTATGGGCTATATGCTAATTAGTACTTTAAACATTACTAATTTTTACATTTTTACACCTTGCATTACATTATCTGTCCTTAACTGGTATGTAACATGGATATCTTAAGGGGAAAAACCCTATGGCATTAAAATGTAAGAATACTGTGATACTTCAATTAACCTAGTTTGAAAGTCCAGTTAAAAGTCTTCTTTCTTTCAACATAAATACTAAAAATACATGCAACTAAATAACTTCATGTTAGTGAATTGGCACAATAACATTTAAAAGTTTTATAAAGAAAGGATCTCACTATCTATTTAACTTCCTCTTTACAAAGGTAATTATTCATATGCTAACGAAGCAGCTTTGGCAAGTGGTTACAAAAACTCATGAAAATATAAAAATAATGTTACATTTATGGGTCACTGAAGAATGTATCTAAATTTAACATTTAAAATGACTCATAAAATAAAATGCTGATCCTTACAAATGTATCTCATTGTTTATATTTTTATTTTCAGAAAAACACTTAGAGTTCACTTGAATATAATTCTCACTAGTTAAATCACAATTCACCTTATAGTTAATTAACTTATGTTCAAAGATAGTCCTTTCCTGCTATATAATTTCATTTTCTTAAACAGCAAAACACTTTCAGTAGAAAAAATTTACATATGAAAGTCAAAAACAATTATTTCAGCAAAAATGGGAATCAACCACCGTATCTTTTCTTGAGTTCTTCGACAGAATTATCCTTCAATCCTGACTTGTCTATGTGATTAAATAATGCACGTGCAACTGAAAAAGAAAAAGAAATTCTCCATTTTAATCTCATTTTTTAAAAACCAAGCAAAATGTAAATTAAAAGGAGCAATCTATTTGTCAAAAACATTTTACATTTTAAAGCAATAAATAGGTTTATAATTCAGATATTTAAAAAGCCAATCTGAGAACACAAAATTATACAGCAATCCAACAATGGTTCTTTCAGGAATATTTTGCTTTAGCAGTATAAAATTTGCCCTGCATTCTCAATGATATTAATCTTGCAGATTAAACTTAATTCATTCTGTACTACCTTAAAAATGTTTACCCTATCTGTGTAACAAGTGTACTTTTATTTACTTAATATTTTTATTTCAACTAAACTGTTTTTCAAACCTAAATCATTTTATTTTAAAAGAAAACTTTACATCACTACTGTAAATGAAAAACAGCAATGACACTGATGAAATCACACTTGATGGGACAGTTAAATATTTTTACATTACAAAATTAAAACTACTACATGTTAAAAATAAGATCATGGGCCGGGCGTGGTGGTTCACGCCTGTAATCCCAGCACTTTGGGAGGCCGAGGCGGGCGGATCATGAGGTCAGGAGATCGAGACCATCCTGGCTAACACAGTGAAACCCCGTCTCTACTAAAAATACAAAAAAATTAGCCGCGAGTGGTGGCGGGCGCCTGTAGTCCCAGCTACTCAGGAGGCTGAGGCAGGAGAATGGCATGAACCCAGGCGGCAGAGCTTGCAGTGAGCTGAGATCGAGCCACTGCACTCCAGCCTGGGCGACAGAGTGAGACTCCGTCTCAAAAAAATAAATAAATAAATAAGATTATGAATCGCAAAAAAATCATATTTACTACCACTGATCGGTCGACACTCAACATTAGGAAAACAGTTTATAGTTCATGCTTCTCAACATTAAAACTGGAGAACTAGCTAACAGTTATTAATGATAATGGCAATAATAAAATATAACAACAGCTAAGTATTTACTGAATACCTGGTTGCATGCCAGAACCATTCTAAGTGCTTTCCATGTTTAACTTAGCAGACAGTGGAAACCCCATCAAGACAGTACTATTGGTCAGCCAGTCTGAAGAGCCCACCTGCATTCTCGGATACCTTGAACTTATCACATTAGAGTAACAGTAAATTCATTCATTCAACACACTGACACTGAGGGGTTATTATGCACTAGCACTGAGGCCCAGTGAACGAGGTAGACAAAGTTCCTGCTGTCATGGAGCTTTCATTCTATTAGAGAGGGAGATATAATAAACATACACATGAACCACTGTCAGCTAGTAATGTATTACGAAGAGAAATAAAGCAGGGTAAGAAGAGAGAGGTTCATGGGGGGGTCAGTGAAGAAAGACATCTTTGAAGTGGTGATAGGTGAAAACCAAATGAAGAAGCACACAAGTGAAGATATGTAGGAAGATAATTCTACGTTGAGAGAACAGCCAAAGTCCTCGAGGCCAAAATAAGTTTGGCAGTTTCGTAATTTTTTTTTTTATTTTTTTTGAGACAGAGTTTCACTCTTGTTGCCCAGGCTGGAGTGCAATGGTGCAATCTCGGCTCACTGCAACCTATGCCTCCTGGATTCAAGTGATTGATTCTCCTGCCTGAGCCTCCCAAGTAGCTGGGATTACAGGTGTCTGCCACCACGCCCAGCTAATTTTTTTTCTTTTTTTTCTTTTTTTTCTTTTGTATTTTTAGTAGAGACAGGGTTGCATCATGTTGGCCAGTCTGGTCTTGAGCTCCTGACTTCAGGTGATCCACCTGCCTCGGCCTCCCAAAGTGCTGCAATTACAGGCGTGAGCCACTGCACCCGCCTGACAGTTTGGTATATTAAAAGCTATATAAAACCACTATAATGGGGCAGAGTGGTTGAAAAAATAGTGGTAAAAGATGAGGTCAAGCCCTCTCCCTCTCCCTCTCCCCACGGTCTCCCTCTCCCCCTCCCCACGGTCTCCCTCTCCCCCTCCCCACGGTCTCCCTCTCCCTCTCTTTCCACGGTCTCCCTCTGATGCCCAGCCGAAGCTGGACTGTACTGCTGCCATCTCGGCTCACTGCAACCTCCCTGCCTGATTCTCCTGCCTCAGCCTGCCGAGTGCCTGCGATTGCAGGCGCGTGCCGCCACGCCTGACTGGTTTTCGTATTTTTTTGGTGGAGACGGGGTTTCGCTGTGTTGGCCGGGCTGGTCTCCAGCTCCTAACCGCGAGTGATCCGCCAGCCTCGGCCTCCGGAGGTGCCGGGATTGCAGACGGTGTCTGGTTCACTCAGTGCTCAATGGTGCCCAGGCTGCAGTGCAGTGGCGTGATCTCGGCTCGCTACAACCTCCACCTCCCAGTCGCCTGCCTTGGCCTCCCAAAGTGCCCAGAGTGCAGCCTCTGCCCAGCCGCCACCCCGTCTAGGAAGTGAGGAGCATCTCTGCCTGGCCGCCCATCGTCTGGGATGTGAGGAGCCCCTCTGCCTGGCTGCCCAGTCTGGAAAGTGAGGAGCGTCTCTGCCTGGCCGCCATCCCATCTAGGAAGTGAGGAGCGCCTTTTCCCGGCCGCCATCCCATCTAGGAAGTGAGGAGTGTCTCTGCCCGGCCACCCATCGTCTGAGATGTGGGGAGCGCCTTTGCCCCGCCGCCCCGTCTGGGATGTGAGGAGCACCTCTGCCCGGCCGCGACCCCGTCTGGGAGGTGAGGAGCGTCTCTGCCCAGCCGCCCCATCTGAGAAGGGAGGAGACCCTCCGCCCGGCAGCCGCCCCGTCTGAGAAGTGAGGAGCCCCTCTGCCCGGCAGCCACCCCATCTGGGAAGTGAGGAGCCCCTCTGCCCAGCCAGCCACCCCGTCCGGGAGGGAGGTGGGGGTTTCAGCCCCCCACCCGGCCAGCCACCCCATCCGGGAGGGAGGTGGGGAGGTCAGCCCCCGGCCCGGCCAGCCGCCCCATCCGGGAGGGAGGTGGGGGGGTCAGCCCCCCGCCCGGCCAGCCACCCCGTCCGGGAGGTGAGGGGCACCTCTGCCCGGCTGCCCCTACTGGGAAGTGAGGAGCCCCTCTGCCCAGCCAGCCGCCCCGTCCGGGAGGGAGGTGAGGGGGTCAGCCCCCCGACCAGCCAGCCACCCCATCCGGGAGGGAGGTGGAGGGGTCAGCCCCCCGCCTGGCCAGTCGCCCCATCCGGGAGGGAGGTGGGGGGGTCAGCCCCCTGCCCGGCCACCCGCCTCGTCCGGGAGGTGAGGGGCGCCTCTGACCGGCCGCCCCTACTGGGAAGTGAGGAGCCCCTCTGCCCGGCCAGCCGCCCCATCTGGGAGGGAGGTGGGGGGGTCAGCCCCCCGCCCGGCCAGCCGCCCCGTCCGGGAGGGAGGTGGGGGGTCAGCCCCCCGCCCGGCCAGCCGCCCCATCCGGGAGGGAGGTGGGGGGGTCAGCCCCCCGCCCGGCCAGCCGCCCCGTCCGGGAGGGAGGTGGGGGGTCAGCCCCCCGCCCGGCCAGCCGCCTCGTCTGGGAGGTGAGGGGCGCCTCTGCCCGGCCGCCCCTACTGGGAAGTGAGGAGCCCCTCTGCCCAGCCAGCCGCCCCGTCCGGGAGGGAGGTGGGGTGGTCAGCCCCCCGCCCGGCCAGCCGCCCCATCCGGGAGGGAGGTGGGGGGGGTCAGCCCCCCGCCCAGCCAGCCGCCCCGTCCGGGAGGTGAGGGGTGCCTCTGCCCGGCCGCCCCTACTGGGAAGTGAGGAGCCCCTCTGCCCGGCCACCACCCCGTCTGGGAGGTGTGCCCAACAGCTCATTGAGAACAGGCCATGATGACAATGGTGGTTTTGTGGAATAGAAAGCGGGGAAAGGTGGGGAAAAGATTGAGAAATCGGATGGTTGCCGTGTCTGTGTGGAAAGAAGTAGACATGGGAGACTTTTCATTTTGTTCTGTACTAAGAAAAATTCTTCTGCCTTGGGATCCTGTTGATCTGTGACCTTACCCCCCAACCCTGTGCTCTCTGAAACATGTGCTGTGTCCACTCAGGGTTAAATGGATTAAGGGCGGTGCAAGATGTGCTTTGTTAAACAGATGCTTGAAGGTCATCACCACTCCCTAATCTCAAGTACCCAGGGACACAAACACTGCAGAGGGCCTCAGGGTCCTCTGCCTAGGAAAACCAGAGACCTTTGTTCACTTGTTTATCTGCTGACCTTCCCTCCACTATTGTCCTATGACCCTGCCAAATCCCCCTCTGTGAGAAACACCCAAGAATGATCAATAAAAATAAAAATGAAAATTAAAAAAAAAAAAAAAAAAAAAAAGATGAGGTCAAAATATAATAAGAAACAGTAACATTTTTCAGGGATTTCAAGGAACATTTCTGGTTAACTAAAGCTAAAACCAAAACTTTTGGTTTAAACCCCCACTATTAAAATATACATATATATATTTTAATATATATATTTTTTATTTTTATTTAACTATTTATTTGAGACAGAGTCTCACTCTGTTGCCTAGGTTGGAACGCAGTGGCACAATCATGGCTCACTGCAGCCTCAACCTTCCGTGCTGAAACGATTCTCCCACCTCAGCCCCCCTAGTAGCTGGGACTACAGATGCACGCCACTGCAACCAACTGATTTTTGTATTTTTTGTAAAGACGGGGTTTTGCCATGTTGGCCAGCCTGGTCTCAAGCGATCCTCCTGCCTTAACCTCCCAAAGTGCTGGGATTACAGGCATGAGCCACCATGCCTGGCCTAAAAAATATATATATCTAAATTACATGTCCACTTCCCTAAGTGTAATTTCAAAAGTATCTTTCTTATTGATTTAAAATCATTCAACATCACTGCTAAAAAGATAAAGAAGAAATAAAAGAAGCCCATGTATGTTTAGTACAGGAGGTATCTGAAAATGGTACACTGAGTTTTGCTAATTATTAAAAAGAAAAAAAAAGAACACTGGTATGTGAATGACTTTTCTCTTTTTTCCTGAAATGAGTATAGCCCAAAACTCTGAGCAACTGAAGTTTCTGCATAGTGCAATTTTTCTTTAATTAGGATTTCTCAAAACGGACTCTTTATGCCAAAAATTGTGATGTGGAAATAAAAAAGAAATACAATTCTTCAGGTTCATCACCTGCCACTCATTACTCCCTATTCTACAATCCAGCCATACCATTTTAAATTCTCTGGACTCAATTTGCTCTTTCCTGCCTCAGAACCACTACATGTATCATTCTTTCAGTCTAAAACTCTCTTGCTCAGCCTTTCCTCTAACTCTTGCACTTCTTTGAGAATTCAGCTAAAATCAAACTCAAGGAAATTACCTCTCTCAGAATGGATCAGACCTTTCCTGTACCTCGCCCAGTTACATGGTCCTGTGGCTTTGATCCTTTACATAGTAACAGTAGGAACTCCACCATCATACCATTTACTGCGTTTTCAAGTAGAAGAGCTCAGACTATGGAGTTGGACTGCCTGGGTTCGAATCCTAGGTCTGGCTTCCTAGCTATGTGACCTTAGCAAGTTTCTTAGCCTCTCTATACCTGTTTCCTCCTCTGTAAAAGGAGAGTGAAAACCGTACCTACACTTCATAATATTGTCAGGACTAACAAAACAATTTTAACTGTTCTTGTTATCCAATTTAATTAACTTAAATATAATTTAATATCATCCAATTTAAATATAAATATTTAATTAAATATAACCTTATACACAATAAGTAGTCAATAAATGCCAGCTATTATTTGTTGAATGAATACAGGAATGTACAAAAATAAACATGGGAAAACTTTCATAGAACTTACTCTTTTTCTCTGTTTCTGACATAAACATCACTGCCATATCAAACCTTTTTAGTTCAGAAAGTCTTTGTAAGATTTCAAAGATGAGTGATGGCTTTTCTTTCCTGAAATAATCCAAATATAGAAACAAATGATCAGTTAAAAGCAGCTCATTTATTAATAATTCTGTTTACTAACACAATACTTCTAATTATACATAAATGACAGCATTTTTTCCCCTGGATACCTGTATTTTAAATGCCCAAATGAAGAGATTTATCAAGTCAACTGAAGAAATTACAATATTCTTAAATGAGAGCTTAGTACGGAAACTACCATTCTGTTAAAACACTGGTCATTTCCATACCCTACTTTTCTCTACAAAAAAATTAGAGTCCTTTTTCCTCCCTTTTAAACTTTTCCCTTTTTATTGTCTGTACTTGTCATTTCCTTGCAACTTCTCTAACAATGAAACTTACAAGAAAGCTAACTTTGCTATATGCTGCTAATTTGCCATATACATTCAAAGAGAATCAACTTCCCAAATCATTGGAAATAGCATAGCATCATAAGAGTACAGTAAATTCTCACTTAACATCATCAATAGGTTCACGAAAACTGTGACTTTATGTAAAACGGCATACTGTATAAACAAACCAATTTTACCATAGGCCAATTGACATAAACAAGACTTATGTTCCTATGTCTTAATCATTTTAATTAAAATTGCAGTTTCCAAAAACCTATCAATAACATTAAGTGAGGACTTACTGTATAACTAAAAAAAACCTGACTTACTCAATGTAAAAGTCATGCAGAATTTTAACGATCTGGTTGAATACATCTGGATCCAGATTTTTCTGAAACAACTTAGGATACAAAGATGGTTCAATTTGCTTGAAAAAAAAATAAAAAGACAATTACTTGATGGCAACACTTACATATCACAAATTACACAACAACTGCTTGGGTAAAAATAGTAAAGAATAACTACTTTGGGAGGCCAAGGTGGGAGGATCACCTGAGGTTGGGAGTTCGAGACCAGTCTGACCAACATGGAGAAACCCCATCTCCACTAAAAATACAAAAAATTAGCCAGGCGTGGTGGCACATCCCTGTAATCCCAGCTACTCGGAGACTGAGGCAGGAGAATTGCTTGAACCTGGGAGGCAGAGGTTGCGGTGAGCTGAGATTGCGTCATTGCACTCCAGCCTGGGCAACAAGAGCAAAACTCCGTCCAAAACAAAAAGAAAAGAATAACTACTATGCATTAGCACTTATGAATAATAATGGAGTCACATTAAAATGCAATTATGATAGAAGAATGAAAGTTACAGGAACTGCATGATAATCACTCTATTCTAGTCACAGAAAAATCTTATGAGCAGAAGAGATATACACCATCCTAAGAGAGACAGGAAACTTTAAAGGCTCTCAAAGAGCAATAAATATAACTAGAGATTTTTAAAAGTAGAATTACATGAGAAAACGTATTTGGAAGTAATTTTATATTGCATAATTATTAGGAAATGTTACTCTCATTACACTTGAAAAGGACCATGCTAATTCATTATTTGCTAAATTTCATAGGATTTGATTCTTTTTCTTAAAGCAAATATTAGAAGAATGATTGCCTACATATTGCAAGCACTGCTTGGCACACAGAAGACACTCAATGTATTTTAGGGTTTTTTTTGAAGGATTAAGCTTAAGCTAATATATATGAAATTAGATTACGTTATTTGAGACAATAGAATTTGACACAGAATCTATTGCCAAAGGAGAACATCAAGGTTCCCTGGTTGTAAATATTTTTAAATGGTCTGACCAGGGTGATGTATTCTACAATAATTTCTACAATAATATCCTACAAAAAGCAAATATGGCACCATTATTATAAAGTGACAGAAGTTCTCTGACCTTTTACTTACAACAGAAGTACTACCTTCCTCTCTCTTACCTTTAAATACTGATACAACATATCTGGAGAACTTTTCAATTGTCTGAAATCAGATTCGAGCTGGAACGAGTTTGCAGGAATTGGAGGAAGAACAGTTGTGGCAAACTGAGCAGGTTTTTGTTCTATCTCTATAGGCATTTTCTCGCTGTAAGACTGACATACATCCTGCTTCAAACTGGCTTGAGGTCTGAAATATTTCAGAGGTATCAAACAGAAAAGAACCATAAATAATCATAGCTCAATCAAGGAGACATCAATAAAAATTTTTAAATTTTTGACTATTAATATTGTATTATCTATTTGTATTATACAAGCATTCAATTATTTCAGCTAATAATATATAAACATTTTTTGGCAAAACAGATTACGCTCTTGCAAATTTTCACATGCTGGCTATGTAATGACTATTCTCCTCTGCTGGGCAGCTAACCTATCCACCTTTTGAGTATACCATTTCTATATATTTCAATTACCATGTCACATACACTAATGATTTAGCCTTTCAAAGATCTAAATGATCATTTTCAAGATATTCCAAAAAGGAAGAAATGCTTCTTCCAAAAAAAACTGCCTATATAGTATTGTCTCATGATCTATACTATCACTTTAAATAAAAGTACTACTAAAGTTCAAAGTTTAAAAGAAAAAAACAACTTTTAGCAGGTTTGTTGAGTGGCAATGTAAAAATATATGAGTAAGGTTTCCATACCTCAAAATGAACCTAATTAGTCTATATCTTCTATATTCTCATTATCAAGAAAAAACACATAAACTATTTTTTAAATGCCAAACAAAAGTTAGAGTCCACAACAGTCTTAAATACTAATGGATGAAATAATGGCAATCCATAAATTCTACATTTTTATGAAGCTTCCTTTTAAAAAACTAAAATTTTGCTGAACTAAATAATAAAACTGAAATCCTAGAAATGAAAATTTTTAAACAAAATCAATTTTCAAGATACCTTCTTATCATCTTTAAATTTCACACTGTGGTTAAAAAAAAATAGTAATCATTCTTTAAGCAAAATCACCCTTACAATAAGTACAAACAAAAAAGAAAAGCTAGAAACTTAAGTTAGGCAGTTCAAAAAATTAGCATGATGAGTACAAATCAGAAGTCTCAGTAATATCAATTCTCCATTGGAATTATCCCATTCTGGATGATCAGCAAATAACAGCATTTCTACTCACTGCAGGGATGAAGTATCACTGACTTCTTCTATTTTCAATACTTTTGCTCTTGGAGTATCACTTGTGGGAAAAAGGTCATCTTGGCTTGAATTCTTCTTACTTGTGGTGCCTGTGGCTGCTATTACATTTGCTAGATTAATAGGATTATTCTCTGTAGCAGCAGCAGTAGTGCTATCTGGCACATCAATAGTCTGTATCAAATTACCAGTTTCTTCAATAATAACCTTCTTGAGTGGTTTCTAAAACAATTAAAATCAATTCCTTAAATCAAAATATTAAAGGTTTCCTATTTTAGGGTCACAAGTTAAAAGGCTGCAATGATCTTACAGCTAATATCCCAGTGATTAGTAAATTCAATTTGGTGGCTAGACAGACTTAGAAGTCTGAGAATACAAAAATAAAAAGCTATACAAAGCACTTATCCCAGGTAGGTCGAAACAAGGGAGAGAGACATGTATACGTAAATATATAAGGCCATGGGCATGTTTAAGAGATGAAAGCACAAAACGCTAAGAGAACACAGGAAGGAAGATAAACACTGGCATGAGGGAAGCCTTCACAGAAAAAGCACACAGGAATGGCAAAGTTGAAGGGTGCAGCACAGTCAGTGGAAAGGTGAGAAGTCCAGTGGGGCTGGTGCAAGGCACGGCATGGTGGAGATGAAGCCTCAAAGGCTGTTTGAAGACAGCCTATGAAGGGACTTGGATGCCATGAAAGGAGTCTGGACTCTATTCTAGGGGCAATACAGCAAAGAAATTACCAAACCAACAGCAGTATTGTGGACTAACTGAAGGCAAGTGGAATAAGGGCAGACAATAACCAGCATTATGTATGGGATAGACTATCATTAAAACCTAAACACATTGTCTCAATATATAGCAGCTGGATAAAACTAGCCCAGGATTAAAAATCTGCCAAGTAATATTCACAAAGTTGGTAAAAGTAAACCCTTTTTTCCAATTTAATAAAATAAATGGCTTTCATTGTTTATCTCAATCACTACACACGTGTCATTTTCAACTTATGTTGATATTTAATAATATATGTATATCTAATAAAATATAACAATATTCTTCACTATATCATCATACCAAACACACAGAAATACACTGAGGAGCTATTGTTCCACCAAAGGTATTGAAAAATGAAACAAGTTAAGAAAAGCTTCTTCTAAAATTTGCAAATATTGATTAACAGTTGCAGCTATATACTTTTGTATATGTTTGAAATTTGTTTTATCTTTAGAAAAGAGAAGAAAACTTTCCTCAATGTACTCTAAGTATACATTCCAACTACATAGTTGAATTATAAATTGAAAAGTTGTAAATATAAGCACTTCTTCTTCTGCAATAGATAACAAACTCAACGTTAAAACCAGAAATTCCATTAATGCAGCTAAGATATGACCCAATGGTAATAAATGAGTGTTACTAAACGAAGGTACAAAAATGAAAAAGCTGTAAGAAAATTTATAACAGAATTCTTCAAGCAGTTCTATTTTAAAGAATAATCATATTAAGTTAAGGCCTATGCTTTGCTAAGAACTGTATCAGCAAAAGTTTTTATCAAGATACTGATCAAGAATGGATATGTGTATTAAACCCTGTCCTTGACAACAGATATGTAAATAATGATTTGAATTTATGAATTTCCTAATCATTGGTCTCTGTTAAGTGTAGACCCGGGGTACTGAGAGCCACTGAGGGTCACTGATGACAGCTGGAAGGACTGTGGGGAAGAACAGTATGCTAGTAACAGGAGTAAACCATAAAAGAAACCACTATAGAAAGAACTTAAGAAAATATGAAAGGTTCAATTCACTCCTTTTTTAAAATCATGACTCGGAAGCGTAACATTTTATTTAGTTGTATATTGTGACCATTTAAAAAAAAAGTGAGAGAGAGAGAGAAGAACAAAGGAATAAAGAGAAAAAGGGACCAAACAGGTGAAGTTTTGACATCAGGAAACAGAAAAATGAAGAAAAAAAAAAGGAAATAAAGCAAAATAAGATATTTTAGCAGAGACAAAAGGATCAGGAAAACTTTCACTTATTACCACTCTCAGGGGAAACCCCAGGCCCAAGTTCACCTACATCTCTGCTCTCCTACCCTCTGTCTAGAGGTTTGCTAAAAATACCTCCAAGCTGCCAGCCCTTCAAGCACAGACTACCCTGCCCTAGCCTTTCATTTCAATAATCCTGAGACTCATTCTCTTCTCTCTCTACTTTCCGTAGTCTTCCTTTCTTTCCTCACCACTTTCTCTGGTGACCAGGTGGTGTCACAAATACGTGACTAAAAAGGAAACTAAAATTTGTTTCACCTGAAATTGCCTCAGCATTTATGCACATTATTTCCTTTGATATAAACTAATCTGTGAGTTATTCTCAATTTACGGAGAAAAAGTAAGGATAACGCAGGGATTAACTAACTTGCTCAAGATTGCAAAGTTTATCAAGTGGGGCTCAAATCCAGTCTCAAAGGCATTATACCAAACTGCTATCCTCTACTTTTTAAAAATAATGCCGACATTTTTATTTATCATGAAGATCCATTATAAAAATCAACAGCAATTTTTTTCCCTTCCCACTAGGATACTAACTTTGTTGATTTTGGATCATTTACAGAACAGTTTACCCCAAGATTTCTCATTTCCTAGAGGTGTTTTGTTTTGTCATATTGCCATAGAGATTTAAATTCACATTGTATTTTCACAACTATTAACATAAATTCATTTTTAACAAGAAGGTGGGCCCAACATATTTGTAAAAGCTACTTATGGTATTTAGTCATGGGATATTACACATATCACGTGGCAATGTTTTTATAATTATGGACAGTGACGTCTAACAAAGGCCTTCTGTAAACTTGTGCATTAATTTTTGTAAAGAAGTCTTACAAAGATGTAAAAGTTTAAACTACATTTAATTAAATAATCACTTTTACTGAAAAGAACAGTAAATAAATATATGAAAATGACCATAATGTGTGAAAACAACTAGATTTATGCCTAGCACACACAACACACACAACCAGTATTACCAAGAATACGGTCGTAATAGGCCAGGCATGGTGGCTCATGCCTGTAATCCTAGCACTTTGGGAGGCCACGGTGGGCAGATCACTTGAGGTCAGGAGTTCAAGACCAGTCTGGCCAACATGGTGAAACCCTGTCTCTACTAAAAATACAAAAATTAGCCAGGCATGATGGCAGGTGCCTGTAATCCCAGCTACCAGGGAGGCTGAGGCAGGAGAATCACTTGAACCCAGAAGTCAGAGGTTGCAGTGAGCTGAGATCGCGCCACTGCACTCCAGCCTGGGCGACAAAGAGTGAAACTCCGTCTCAAAAAAAAAAAAAAAAAAAAAGAATACAGTCATATTAAATGCACTGGAAAAGTATTAAACTAAGAAATCTATTTGCTACTACTAACTAGTACAAACATAGCAAAACAAACTTTCCTTTTCTGCCTTTATAAAAAGAGGATAAAAATACCTCCTCTGACTTCCTTATGAAATTGTTATTTCTAAGAAAGAAAACTGTTATGCAAAGGATCGTCTATGCATAACAGTTTAAGAGGGCAGGAAGAGGATCTTGATCAGTCAGGGGTACACAGAGAGGTTTTTTAGGGGTGATGTCTTAATTTTCTGACTCGGTGATTTCATGGGTGTTCACTTTGTAATTATTCTCTAAATCATAATTTGTCTTGTGTACTTTTCTGTATGTATATTTCATAATTTACTTGATGCAAGGGTGTTTATCCCAACTTCAGAAAAGAACAGTAATAAAAATACAAAGACATTTAATTTCTATAAAATGTAAAACTGCTTGAAATTCCTTTAATATAAGAGAAATAGGCAGAAATATTTAAACTGATAGTGTTAAATTAAAATACTCACTTAAAAAGTTATCCCAAAACTCTAAACGCTGCTAAATTTCCCTTATACATCAGTAATCCTAGGAAGTATTTTTTAAAGATTCTAAAAAAAAAAAAAAAAAAAAAAAAAAGTGCCCCAGTAAGGCATTTCAACATTTCCTTTAAGAGTTAGGGGGCGTTCCAAGATGGCCGAATAGGCACAGCTCCAATCTGCAGCTCCCAGCGTGATCAACGCAGAAGAAGGGTGATTTCTACATTTCCAACTGAGGTCACCAACATCAAAGACCAAAGGGAGATTAAACCACAAAGATGGGGAGAAACCGGAGCAAAAAAGCTGAAAATTCTAAAAATCAGAGCACCTATTCTCTTCCAAAGGAACACAGCTCCTCACCAGCAACGGAACTAAGCTGGACGGAGAATGACTTTGACAAGTCGACAGAAGTAGGCTTCAGAAGGTCCGCAATACAAACTTCTCCAAGCTAAAGGAGGATGTTCGAACTCATCATAAGGAAACTAAAAACCTTGAAAAAAGATTAGACGAATGACTAACTACAATAAACAGTGCAGAGAAGACCTTAAATGACCGATGGAACTGAAAACCATGGCATGAGAACTTCGTGATGCATGCACAAGCTTCAGTAGCCAATTCGATAAAGTGGAAGAAAGGGTATCAGTGATTGAAGATCAAATTAATGAAATAAAGCGACAAGACAAGGTTAGAGAAAAAAGAGTAAAAGAAACAAACAAAGCCTCCAAGAAATATGGGACTATGTGAAAAGAGCAAATTTACGATTGATTGGTGTACCTGAAAGTGATGGGGAGAATGGAACCACGTTGGAAAACACACTTCAGGATATTATCCAGGAGAACTTCCCCAACCTAGCAAGGCAGGCCAACATTCAAATTCACAAAATACAGAGAATGCCACAAAGATACTCCTCGAGAAGAGCAACCCCAAGACACAAAATTGTCAGATTTACCAAGGTTGAAATGAAGGAAAAAGTGTTAAGGGCAGTCAGAGAGAAAGGTCGAGTTATCCACAGACGAAAGCCCATCAGACTAACAGCAGATCTCTCAGCAGAAACCCTACAAGCCAGAAGACAGTAGGGGCCAATGTTCAACATTCTTAATGAAAAGAATTTTCAACCCAGAATTTCATATCTAGCCAAACTAAGCTTCCTAAGTGAAGGAGAAATAAAATCCTTTACAGACAAGCAAATGCTGACAGATTGTGTCACCACCCAGCTTGCCTTACAAGAGCTTCTGAAGGAAGCACTAAACATGGAAAGAAACAACCAGTACCAGCCACTGCAAAAACAGGCCAAATTGTAAAGACCATTGATGCTAGGAAGAAACTGCATCAATTAACAGTCAAAATAACCAGCGAACATCATAATGACAGGATCAAATTCACACATAACAATATTACCCTTAAATGTAAATGGGCTAAATGCCCCAATTAAAACACAAAGACTGCAAATTGGATAGAGTAAAGACCCATCAGTGTGCTGCATTCAGGAGACCCATCTCACGTGCAAAGACGCACATAGGCTCAAAATAAAGGCATGGAGGAAGATCTAACAAGCAAATGGAAAGCAAAAAAAAGCAGGGGTTGCAATCCCAGTCTCTGATAAAACAGATGTTAAACCAACAAAGATCAAAAGAGACAAAGAAAGCCACTACCTAATGGTAAAGGGATCAATTCAACAAGAAGATCTAACTATCCTAAATATATATGCACCCAATACAGGAGCACTCAGATTCATAAAGCAAGTCCTTAGAGACCTACAAAGAGACTTAAGACTCCCAAACAATAATAATGGGAGACTTTAACACCCCACTGTCAATATTGGACAGATCAACGAGACAGAAGGTTAACAAGGATATCCAGGACCTGAACTCAGCTCTGCAACAAGCAGTCCTAATAGACATCTACAGAACTTTCCACCCTAAATCAACAGAATATACATTCTTCTCAGCACCACATCACACTTATTCCAAAACTGACCACACAATTGGAAGTAAAGCACTCCTCAGCAAATGTGAAAGAACAGAAATCACAACAAACTGTCTCTCAGACCACAGTGCAATCAAATTAGAACTCAGGATTAAGAAACTCACTCAAAACTGCACAACTACATGGAAATTGAACAACTTGCTCCTGAATGACTACTGGGTAACTAACGAAATGAAGGCAGAAATAAAGATGTTCTTGGAAACCAATGAGAACAAAGACACAATGTACAAGAATCTCTGGGACACATTTAAAGCAGTGTGTAGAAGGAAATTTATAACACTAAATGCCCACAAGAGAAACCAGGAAAAGATCTAAAATTGACACCCTAACATCACAATTAAAAGAACTAAAGAAGCAAGAGCAAACAAATTCAAAACCTAGCAGAAGGCAAGAAGTAACTATGATCAGAGCAGAACTGAAAGTGATAGACACAAAAAAACCCTTCAAAACATCAATGAATCCAGGAGCTGGTTTTTTGAAAAGATCATCAAAATTGATAGACCACTAGCAAGACTAATAAAGAAGAAAAGAGAGAAGAATCAAATATACACAATACAAAATGATAAAGGGGATATCACCACTGATCCCACAGAAATACAAACTACCATCAGAGAATACTACAAACACCTCTACGCAAATAAACTAGAAAATGTAGGAGGAATGGATAAATTCCTGGACACATACACCCTCCCAAGACAACCAGGAAGAAGTTCAATCTCTGAATAGACCAATAACAGGCTCTGAAATTCAGGCAATAATAGCCTACCAACCAAAACAAGTCCAGGACCAGACGGATTCACAGCTGAATTCTACCAGAGGTACAAAGAGGAGCTGGTACCATTCCTCCTGAAACTATTCCAATCAATAGAAAAAGAGGGAATCCTCCCTAACTCATTTTATGAGGCCAGCAACATCCTGATACCAAAGCCTGGCAGAGACACAACAAAAAAAAGAGAATTTTAGACCAATATCCCTGATGAACATCAATGTGAAAATCCTCAATAACATACTGGCAAACCGAATCCAGTAGCACACCAAAAACCTTATCCACCACGATCAAGCTGGCTTCATCCCAGGGAAGAAAGGCTGGTTCAATATATGCAAATCAATAAACGTAATCCATCACATAAACAGAACCAATGACAAAAACCACATGGTTATCCCAATAGATGCAGAAAAGGCCTTTGACAAAATTCAACAGTGCTTCATGCTAAAAACACTCAATAAACTAGGTATTGATGGAATGTTTCTCAAAATAATAAGAGCTATTTATGACAAACCCACAGCCAATATCATACTGAATGGGCAAAAACTGGAAGCATTCCCTTTGAAAACCAGCACAAGACAAGGATGCCCTCTCTCACCACTCCTATTTAACACAGTGTCGGAAGTTCTGGCCAGGGCAATCAGGCAAGAGAAAGAAATAAAGGGTATTCAATTAGGAAATGAGGAAGTCAAATTGTCGTGTTTGCAGATGACATGATTGTATATTTAGAAAACCCCATCGTCTCAGCCCAAAATCTCCTTAAGCTGATAGGCAACTTCAGCAAAGTCTCAGGATACAAAATCAATGTGCAAAAATCACAAGCATTCCTATACACCATTAACAGACAAGCAGAGAGCCAAATCATGAGTGAACTCCCATTTACAATTGCTACAAAGAGAATAATACAATTGCTACAAAGAGAATAAAATACCTAGGAATCCAATTCTCTTCAAGGAGAACTACAAACCACTGCTCAACGAAATAAAAGAGGACACAAACAAATGGAAGAATATTCCATGCTCATGGATAGGAAGAATCAATATTGTGAAAATGGCCATACTGCCTAAAGTAATTTATAGATTCAATGCCATCCCCATCAAGCTACCAATGACTTTCTTCACAGAATTGGAAAAAAACTACTTTAAAGTTCATATGGAACCAAAAAAGAGCCCACATTGCCAAGACAATCCTAAGCAAAAAGAACAAAGCTGGAGGCATCAGGCTACCTGACCTCAAACTATACTAGAAGACTACAATAACCGAAACAGCATGGTACTGGTACCAAAACAGAGATATAGACCAATGGAACAGAACAGAGGCCTCAGAAATAACACCACACATCTAAAACCATCTGATCTTTGACAAACCTAACAAAAACAAGAAATGGGAAAAGGATTCCCTATTTAATAAATGGTGCTGGGAAAACTGGCTAGCCATATGTAGAAAGCTGAAACTGGATCCCTTCCTTACACCTTATACAAAAATTAATTCAAGATGGATTAAAGACTTAAATGTTAGACCTAAAACCATAAAAACCCTACAAGAAAACCTAGGCAATACCATTCAGGCCACAGGCATAGGCAAGGACTTCATGACTAAAACAACAAAAGCAATGGCAATGAAAGCCATAATAGACAAATGGGATCTAATTAAACTAAAGAGCTTCTGCACGGCAAAAGAAAGTACCATCAGAGTGAACAGGCAACCTACAGAATGGGAGAAAATTTTTGCAATCTACCCTCTGACAAAGGGCTAATATCCAGAATCTACAATGAACTCAAACAAATTTACAAGAAAAAAACAAACAACCCCATCAAAAAGTGGGCAAAGGATATGAACAGACACTTCTCAAAAGAAGACATTTATGCAGCCAACAGACACATGAAAAAATGCTCATCATCACTGGCCATCAGAGAAATGCAAATCAAAACCACAATGAGATACCATCTCATGCCAGTTAGAATGGCAATCATTAAAAAGTCAGGAAACAACAGATGCTGAAGAGGATGTGGAGAAATAGGAACGCTTTTACACTGTTCCTGGGAGTGTAAACTGGTTCAACCATTGTGGAAGACAGTGTGGCGATTCCTCAAGGATCTAGAACTAGAATTACCATTTGACCCAGCAATCCCATTACTGGGTATATATCCAAAGGATTATAAATCATGCTACTATAAAGACACATGCACACGTATGTTTACTGAGGCACTATTCACAATAGCAAAGACTTGGAACCAACCCAAATATCCACCAATGATAGACTAGATTAAGAAAATGTGGCACATATACACCACGGAATACTATGCAGCCATAAAAAACGATGAGTTCATGCCCTTTGCAGGGACATGGATGAAGCTGGAAACCATCATTCTCAGCAAACTACCACAAGACAGAAAACCAAACACCGCATGTTCTCACTCATAGGTGGGAACTGAACAATGAGATCACCTGGACACAGGGCAGGGAACATCACACACTGGGACCTGTTGCGGGTGGTGGGTTGGGGGAGGGATAGCATTAGGAGAAATACCTAATGTAAATGATGAGTTGATGGGTGCAGCAAACCAACATGGCACATGTATACGTATGTATCAGATCTGCACGTTGTGCACATGTACCCTAGAACTTAAAGTATAATTTTTAAAAAAAAGTTTATTAATACAATAGTTGGTTTCCAATTCTCCTATTACAACATATTTAAATGGCAAGGAAAAAATGAAAGTGCTTTACTTACAGTTGATCCACGATGCGGTGGATTATCAATGGGTTTTACCACATTTTGTCTTTGTGTGGAATCAAGAAAGACATCATCCCAGTGTCCTTTCTCAATTAATTCCTTGAAAATAAACTTATAATCATAACTATCAAAATATTTATTATACAACAAATAAATATATTTATGTTTCAGAAAATATGACCATGTTTGGGTGAAAAGAATACATTACCTTTTTAATTTTGGAGAGTTCAGTTACTGCTTGCTTATTTCCAGGTTCCAGAAGTAAAACAGTTTCAAAATCTAAAGTGAATTTTTAAAAAACATTACAACATAGTTAAAATGTGGAGTTTTCATATTCGCATGTATATTCATGATATATTCAGTTAATAATCACATTTTTAGCTCAAGCAGTTTTACTCAGATTACTAGGAAACAGGTGAGCTATAGTAAGAACATTTACTGAACACTGTTGTAGTTGTTTTATATGAATGTTCACGTAACCCTCACTACAACCCCACTTTAAAGGTGATAAAACTGAGGCCCCTAGAGGTCATCTAACTTAGCAAAGTTCACCATGTAAACAAATGACAGAGTAACTCACTAAATGTAAAATATTAATAGAATAAGAGAATTACATACAACAAAGTATTACTCAGCCTTAAAAAGGAATGAAATTCTGATATATGTTCCAACATGGACTTATGCTAAGTTAAATAAGCAGAGGCAAAAGGACAAATACTGCATGATTCCACTTACACAGGATATCTAGAACAGTCAAATTCAGAGACAGAAAGTAGAATGGAGGTTACTAGGGCTGGGAGGAGAGGAGAATGGAGAGTTATTGTTTAATGTGTATAGAGTTTTAGAATGGGATGATGACAAAGTTCTGGTGATGGACAGTGGTGATGGCTGCACAATGTAAATGTATTTAATGCCACTGAGCTATATATTGAAAAATGGTTAAAATAATAAATTTAACGTTACATATTTTTTTAACCACAATAAAAAAAGCACTGCTGTAGCTAACAGGCTTATAGAGAAACTGCCAGATTTTAAATGCACATACCAGGAAAGAACAGAGGCTGAAAATCAATTATCTAAGTACTGATCTCAAGAAGCTAGAAAAACAGCAAATTAAACCAAAAGAAAGTTGAAGGAATAAAATAAAAAGCAGAAGGAAATTAAATAGAAAACACACACAGGAGAACCAAGTTGGTTCTCTGAAAAGACTAATTCAATGAATACCCTAAAAGAGAAGACCATAAAAACAAAGAAAAAAAATAGTATCAAGAATTAAAATGGTATCAGATCTCCATTATCCTCCATTCCCTACCTGCTGATAAAACCACAGCCCGAAGAGTTTAAAAAAAAAAAAAAAATCAATCACTAACAGAAATTCTTCAGTTTGTAGGATGGCAGATAGGAAAAGATACAACTTGCTGAAACAAAGAAACTTCCTCTGCTTACTGGGATTAAAAAACAAAAACAAAAAAAAAAACAAACAAAAAAACAGGCTGAAATCATTTGGAACCAAGATGGCCAAGTGGAGTTTGCACAAAAACGAGTTTGCTGATGTCACAAACTGAATTTCCACCAAGTTCTACTAACTACCCCAAATTTGCACCTGCAATCCATTAGTTAGCAAGAAGAGATAGCTACATATGCCCAAGAACTTTTCCCTTTCCTTCCACTAATTACCTGCTAATTCCAGTATCCACCTCCCTAAACCCTTTCTAATAAAATTACTGCCTTAAGGCCAGGACAAGGAGACAGATTTGGGTTTGATTCCTGTCTCTTTAGGAGTCAACTTTCAATATAAATAAAGCCTTTTCTCAAAAACCTGATGTCACAGTATTGGCTTCAAGCATATCACACAGTGAGTCCCTTTCGCTCAACAACACTGATTCCCTTCCTTTCCATTCTGGTCTTTTTATCGTTTTCCATTCTCATGTATAATTAAAATTTTTCATTAATATTGACTGGCAATTAGCCAGAATGTACTAAACAAAATTAGCCAGAATGCTACTAAACAAAAAGATAATCTGGTACATGCGGAAGCTGCATTCCTCCAAATCTATTCGTGATCTAAACTGTGGAAAGAAAACATAATTCCCTAAGTTCAGTATCTTTGAACCATGGGTAAGCTACATGAATCTCTGCTTCTATAACTTGGGCACTCATCAGGATGACTGAGTGCCAGCTGTTATAAAGTCTTACCTTGTTTTGCCTCATTTAGCTTTCCCAAAAATGTTCTTGCAGTTCCTCTTCTGGCAAAAGCTTTAGAATATGAGCCATCTAATAAAATGGCTTGTGTGCAGTCTTTTTCAGCTTCTTCATATCTATTGAACATGATAAAATTACTGACTGGAAAAAAGGCAGCTTATGGAAAAATGTCATATAAACTAAGTTTCTAATTTAAAAAGCTTGTATATAATTTCAATCACTAACTTCTAAATCTGTGTTTGAAGTGGAGAACTATTTTATAAATTTTTTATTCTCACCAAATCCTGGAATCATTTGGTGAGGAGGGAGAAGGTACCAGATTGAGGGAATGTTAGGAGAGTCTGCTGGAGCGATGAAATAATAATGCAAAAATATGACTAGGGCAGACAAAAGAATGCCACTGCTTCTCTGCCTACCTCTTCTCCAAGTCTCAATATGCACAGGTATTACATTAGAATTTTGACTGGCATTAGTTTTCTAATAAAACTTTATTAACATTTACCCACAGTAAACCTCCCATACTCATAGAAAAACAAAAAAATGAGAACTTGGTACGAATGTGATAGCATATCATTTAATACTTTGCATAAATTCTACTCAGCCATGCAACCAGCAATCAATTCAGACTTACAGACTTACTCATTACTGCTCTACAATAAAAAGGTGCTTAAGAAGAGCTCAACCCCCCCACCAAAAAAACCCAAAAACAAAAAAACTTCAGACATTCCCATATATTAATAGGACATTAATGAATTATCGTTAATTTCTTAGGAGTGCTAATGGTTGTGGTTATGTATAAAATATCCTTTCTTTAGCGATAAACGTCATAATGTTTATGATTTGCTTTACAATAATTCGGGGGGAAAATGCTGAAACAAATATGACCAAAAAAAGTATGGCTTGTTAGAACTAGATGATGGACACATGGAGTTTATTATACTACTTTTGTATAAGTTTGAAAAGTTTCATAAGAATATTAAAAAAAAAAAAAAAACACTCCTGTAATTGCATTCTCCCCAAGGCCTAAATGGATGTCATCTTGCCCTCAAAACAAAATCTCATATAAAAAAATCAGAATTTCGAATGAACTTAAACATCTCTGATTTATTTAATTCACTTTCCAGCAAGAGATAAAGAATATATCTGTGTTCACGCCCTTATCAATGTTATTTTCTACTTGCCTGATTATATCATTCAAGATACCTGCATGGCCCCCATACTTTTCAAGATAAAGTCCAATTCCTTTGGAGCGCAAAGTCAGGGGCCTGCCTGAGTATCTGGCCTTCTCTCTGCCACTGTCCCCTGCAATAACAGCCATAATACGAACCACTCACCCTTTCCAGGTTGAGGTACCATCAACCTGCCTACTCCCATGTCTTTGAACCTGCACTAGAACACTTGACCTGTTTCCTGTTTTTTCACCTCACTAACTCATACTACTCCTTTAGATCTCAGTTTGGTTTGAACAATTTCAAGATGCTTTCCAGGAATTCCCCTGCCTAGACTCAGTCTATGCCAGTATTCTTCCCACTCTGAACTCCTATAGCACGTGTCCTTCATAGCGCTATCTTAGCGTATTTTCACAAATATTGGTCTCCTTTTCTGTCGCTCCCTGCAAATTTCGGGTTTCTTAAAAACAACTATACATTTAATATTTGTATACTTAATACCTTCCACAGTGCCTCACAGAACACCTGATACATTTTAGCACAATAAATATTTGCTGAATAAGTAAATCAAAAAATTTCCAACACCCAAATTCAAAGAAAATTTAGAATATAAATGTTTAGGAAATCATTTTAATTGTATATTTAATTGCATATTTAATTGCATGTTCTACTGTACAGCTGAAGAAAACCCAACAATTTTTCTAAAAGTCTGAAGTTGCCACAGAGGTAGACGATTATTCTTTGAAAATAGACTCACCTAAGTCCTTTAAAATTATTACACGTCTCCTGTGCACTCCATTTGTAAACTGAATTTAGAAAAATCCAATCAACAAACATCTTTTAGGTGGTTGGAGAAAAAGACAAACTAATCAAAAATAGAATAAAAATGGTGAGTGCGAAAAACTATCATCTCTGCCTAGCTCCTTAGCCCTGATTCCTTCTGATTTTCAGTTAGGTCCACTTGCCCTAGGTCTACTCTGGCTCTAGTGTAAATGCCGCCCCTAATCACCATTAAGTGAACCACCCTCTACTAAATCAAGTCTTAGTCTGGTTCCAGTTCCAGCAACCAAGATTCTACCTTATTTTTGTGACCAACTCTCAACCCTGTTTCCCAAATCTAATATCTAATACTACTGGGTTATTTTCTTCTTATCCTATCTCTAAATCTATGCTTTACTCCCTCTAAGAATAGGACTCAGATTTGTTCTTGGTCAGTCCTCTTCAAGGACTACAATGTTGGCCCAAACTTCTGTCCTTATTTCTGATTATCTTCTTATTTCTTCAGCCTTTCTGAAGCTAACCATCTACCAGCCTACATTCCACAATTTGCCAGCTCACAGGCACTCCATTATTGTAACTCAAGGATGTCTTGCTCATCTCCCAATGCAAACTACTAATTTAGACTATCACCTCCAGAAAGCACATTCTCTAGGAATCCCGGTTGGCCTAACTAGGTGAATTTCTTCTTACTCCCTACTGCTACCCCGCACACTGGTAGGTAAGACTGACTATACTGCTGGTTCTAATTAGCTCTAATTTGACACAGTTTATAGAACCTCAAGCTATAGGATGGTTACCTAAACTAGGAGTAGTCTAAGCTTGAAATGTTGCTTTTTTATGTTCCTCACATAGTCCGTAATACATAACAGTCTCCATGTACAGAAAAAAATTCTGATATTAACTGTGAATCTAAAAGATACACTAGGAAAAGATACAAGTAAGAGTCATAAGTTCTTTTAATTTAAAATATACTCTGCTAACTTGGTATAATATATTCCACTAATACGATTATAAACTAAAGAAATAAAACTGATACAATAAATTAGATATCTTATAAATGCATATATAATCTCTCACCTGTAAGAAGGCATTACTCTTAGCATTAGTCAAACCAACGAACTCAGGCTTTACAATTTTTAAACCAATGCACAATTCTTCGATAGCAAAAATCAAAATTTTCATAAGTGAGCAAGAGATGCAATGATCTTTACTCTGACTAGTCAACAAAAGAATCTATCTCTAGTGATATCTATTACTTTAAATGAGGTTAAATATATAATCAAAATTTATTTCTATGACAGGAGCTCCTAACCTGAGATTGTCTGAGGGATGTGGAAACTTGTTTAGGAAAAAAACTGTATCACTGTTTTCACTAAACTTCAAATAAAATTTAGCTATCTTTCAAATACAAATGCAGACAATAGTATCTATCACTTTGTCACCAATAAAAATCAGATATTTCGGCCAGGCGCGGTGGCTCATGCCTGTAATCCCAGAACTCTGGGAGGCCGAGACGGGCAGATCACCTGAGGTCAGGAGTTTGAGACCAGCCTGGCCAACATGGCAAAACCCCATCTCTACTAAAAATACAAAAATTAGCTAGGTGTCATGGCGCATGCCTGTAGACCCAGCAACTTGGGAGGTTGAGGCAGGAGAATTGCTTGAACCTGGGAGGTGGAGGTTGCAGTGAGCCAAAATTACACCACTGCACTCCAGCCTGGGTGACAGAGGGGGACTCTGTCTCAAAAAAAAAAAAAAAAATCAGATATTTCCATATCACATTACAACGGTTACTGGTATCTCAAAATATTGCTTATGCTCACCACTATTCAGAATTACAGTAAAAATTTAACCTGTTGCTTATTTGCATGTGATTGCAGTGTCTGGTTTATAAATACTCTTGTGACAAGGCTGGCAACTGTTGGGCAACTCTGCCCTAGTAGTTATTCAGAAGACAAAGAGCTAAGGCATGTGTTATCACATTGGAAATCTAATCATCTACGTTGCTTCAGGTATTCCCTATCCACACTTGCTTGTTGATCAGTACGTGGAAGATGTGTCGAGGATCATCCCAAAATTTGGTGTCCTTATTGAAACCTTACAATCATGTCTTTAAAATTTTTTTAACATTAACTTGTCTGTATTTTAAATGTAGTTTCAAATACAGTACAATCACATGCAAATAAGCAGCAGGTTAAATTTGTACTGTAACTCTGAATATTGGTGAGCATAAAATACAGCACTTGCCTGTATTTTAAATGTAATTTCTCATTTTGAGGTGTGTTAATAAAAAATCAAATATACTACTATATCACAATTTTTAATATTTTCAAAACTATATTTTGATATAATTGGTTTCCTTTGTAATCCTAGTTGTACAGTTAAGCATTTAAAAATATCCTAAGAAGCATTCAACATACAGCTAAAGGGGAATTCATGGCACTGAAGAAGTTTCGAATTCCTATTTATACTATTTACAGGCTTTTTAAAATTCTGGCATTAGTGTGTAAAGTATAACAAGAGAAACAAAGTCTAAGTCTAAGTTTCTGCCATCGGATATAATTCTACTGATTGTCCAACTTGGGCACATCCAGAAAAAGCTGGTTAATATAGGATCAAATGTTTGTTACATATGTTATTAATCAGCAGTTTCAATGACAGCAGTTCTCTTTTGTTATACATGTATGTATATAAAACATTTCCAGATAAGACTTTGCCCAAGGGGCTCTGAAGTGAAAAATAATTTTTAATCAAGATCCAGAATACTATACATAAAGCGACTAGAGAAAAACTGGTAAACTGTGTAATGCCAGACTTAAAAGCGGGAAAATATTAACAAGAACATCTACTGAATACACACCTTGTGCCTGGAACTATGTATACCACAGGTACATAAACACACACATACACATACATACATACACATACACACACACACACACACACACACACTACTTTTCCCCTCTCATTTCACTTTAATTTAAATGCTCAAAAATATATAAATTAAATTTTAACTTACTTAAATTTACCATAAATTGGCATGTGAGCTAACCTAACACGCCATAATTGGCATGTTAGGTAACTTATGGTAAAAATTTACCAATTTATTGTAAATTTTTATCCTGAACAGCACTAAAATGTAACCAATACTTACTTCTGAATCTTCAGATAGGCCATAGCTCTGTTAGCTGGAAGAAGGGCATTAGCACCATCTGCTGCTATCCCTCGAGTATAGCATTCAATTGCTCTTTCATATTTCCCCTCTTTGAAAAATCCATTCCCCTGTTATTTTGTAGAGAAATATGGAGAATAAAAAAAAAAATTCAAAAAAAAATAAATGAATTCAAATCTTATGAAACACTGCAAGGATATTCACCAACAGTATTTCAAGAAAGAATATTGTTAAAAATCTGGCCCATGAGACACGTTTTAAAATCTGTTGGTTTGGGTTGTTTCTTTTTTAATGGCATTATTCTCTTTTCACTACTAAAAAGGAAAAACATGTATACTACATTACTTTGCAGCATTCACTATTATTCCATTAATTACATATTACGCAAAGCTTAAATTTAAAAACCTATTTTAACAAAGGTCCAAATAATATACTGTCTTAAGTTACATTAGAAGCTGTACAAAAGGACTTCATAACTCAAATAAATTTTGTGAAAGAATACAGTACCAGAATTATAAAGCCCACTCTTCAATAACTTTAATATGCCCAAATATAAGATAAATTCAGCTGTATTGGAATTTGTATACCTGATTTCACTATAACATTTACTTATAATCAGTCAAATATCACAATCAATAATCATTTCATAAATATTTATTAGGAATCCTCTGTGGGTCCAGGAAAGGCAATAAATAAACTAAACCTCAACTCATGATTAGTAGAGGAATTTCAATCAGAAACAGTCCAGTGTGAATTAATGAAAAAAGTACATTATAAGAATGGATTGTAATTAACTTCTATGTTAAATTTATAACTATGTATATGTAAATATATAATAAAACATTCAAAAGTAGTTTCCTAAACTTAAGTGTTTCTATAGTTATTTTTTTAATTTATATATAAAGTCATCAATTACCCAAATTTTGAATTAGTAGGTCCCAGAGGCTTTAGTGCATTTAATTTCCAATTCCTACTCAAGCAAAACTTTAATATTAGAGAAGAAAGAAATTAACTGATATACAAGAAATAAATCAACACTCAGCAAAACATATACATTGTACGTTGGAATAGCTTTGGATTACCCGATCTTTCTCTGAAATGGCCTGCTGCTTATTCTGTTGTGCTTCAATTTGCTTTCGCTCTCCTTCTGTTGACTTAATCACTATGTCAGCTTCCTTTGGATATGAGTTTTCTTTGGATGCTAAAGCCTAGGAGACATAGCAGTCAGCTAAAATAAAACAAAGTAATGCAAGATGCATATATATTTGACCTTAAAACATAAATACCTCAAATATATTAGAATTTCTGCCACATTTTAAATAATCAAAATAACATTTTCTGCTCTAATTCAAAATCTTTCTACTTATTAAAGTAAAAAGTAAAATAAGCATATAATAAATTTAATGTGCTTCTCATTTCAATTAAAATTAGTATCAAACGCCACATACTGCATGTTTTGACTTATAAGTGGGAGGTAAACATTGGGTACACATGGACATAAACAGAAACAACAGACACTATAGACTACCTGTTGGGGAGAGAAACATTGGGGTGGGGAGGGGAGGGGATGAAAAACTACCTATTGGGTACTATGCTCACTATCTAGGTGGCGGAATCATTCATACCCCAAACCTCAGTATCATACAATATGCCCATGTAAAAAGCCTGCACATGTACCCTTTGAATCTAAAATACAAGTTGAATTATTTTAAATAAATAAATAAGTAGCATCCATTAGAAGTAGTTGCTCATTTATTCAACAAATATTTATTGAATTTCTATACGGGTCAGACACTGTTTTAGGAGCTGTTTTCAGACATAACAGTTCATTACAACTACATCACCAAACTTCTCAAATTCAATATTCACAGTCATTATTTGACCTAAGGCAAAATTTTAAAAATATGTAATACAGTTCACAACTACAATCAAGTTAACATATTTACCAGATCTTATGTGCAATAGTAGTGGTAATATTTAAAAGCACACTTTCCCCAATCACTGTCACTTTTCTCTCAATGTTTCAGTCAGTGCATAAGCCAAAAAGGAAGAAAATCAGTGGGATAAAAAAATAATAATTCTGTCATCTGAGAAAGAGTAAAGCAGCAGTAGTTCTTAAAGATCTCAGGCAACTTCTAGAACAATCAAGGGTCTTTAAATACCATTACACTCCCTCTAGCTTGCAAATTCATTTAGTAAAACTCTATAGTACAAAAAATTAAAATTAGAAAATCTCAATATTAAGAAATATATAGTACAAAATCTATGCAAAAAGCTTTACTTCTTCAAATAAAGGTCATAATACACTTCATTTAAATAACTATAGTTTACCTGACTGATTTTCCTGAGTTCATTTGTTGCTTCAAAGTTATTTGGTTCTAGTTCTAATACTCTTTCATAATCTAAGTAAAAGAGAAGATAAAAAAATTTTTAAAGATAGGTAATATTTTAAAACCTGTACAAAACAATCTTTTGTTGCCTGTGACAATCAGGCAACTGTCCTACAGCAAAATAAAGGAGAAACAAAGAAATACTATCATTAGGCCACTGAACTTTCTTTTTTTGAGACAGATTCTCACTCTGTTGCCCAGGCTGAGTGCAGTGGCGCAATCTTGGCTCACTGCAACCTCCAGTTCCCAGGTTCCAGTGATTCTGTACCTCGGCCTCCTGAGTAGCTGGGACTACAAGCACACGCCAACAAGTTCAGCTAATTTTTGTATTTTTAGTAGAGACAGGTTTTCTCCTCATTGGGCAGGTTAGTCTCAAACTCCTGGCCTCAAGTAGTCTTCCCACCTTGGCCTCCCAGAGTGCTAGGACTACAGGCGTAAGCCACTGTGCCGAGCCAAGCCACTGAACTTTCTTCTTCTCCCCCAGGGCAGACAAAATCCTATGACAAACCATCTTCCACCAGCCCCAGGAAGGATACCTGCTATCATAAGTTGTATATCATAAAACCAAGAAGCAGGCCGGGCTCACTCCTGTAATCCCAGCACTTTGGGAGGCCGAGGTGGGCAGATCACCTGAAGTCAGGAGTCAAGACCAGCCTGGCCAACATGGCAAAACCCTGTCTCTACTAAAATTGCAAAAATTAGCCAGGCATGGTGGTGGGCACCTGTAATCCCGGATACTTGGGAGGCTGAGGCAGAGAAAATCATTTGAACCCGGGAGGCGGAGGTTGCTGTGAGCAGAGATCACACCATTGCACTCCAGCCTGGGTGAAAAAGCAAGACTCTGTCTCAAAAAAAAAAAAAAAAGAAAAAAAAAAAACCTAAGCAGCAGCAAAATCCAATTAAATATCAGCTTTATTCAGATTTTGTGATTTATAATACACAAACCTATTTTATGAAATAACAGAAGGCTTAGAATTTGTAAGTGAACAAAAATGTGTTATGAGCTTTAAACACACTACCTCTTGCCTCACTAAAGCCAACAAGACATTTTAATGCCTATTTTACAGATGAGAAACTGAAAATCAGAGGAGATACTGGTCACATAGTTAGTACTTAGTAACATGAGAATTTGAACCAAATTCTGATTGGTGGCAAATAATGCATTCTTTCTTAAAAACATCAAGATATCATTTCAGTTGCAAAAATGACCTTTGTTCAAATACAGAAAGCTCTCTGAAGGTAGTAACTGTGATTACTCAGTATTCTCCATATAGCATCTGTGAGATAACACTGTTAAAGAATTCTTTAGAGAGTGACTAGAAAATACCTTTTTTGGCCTCTTCTAATTTTTGCAAAGCAAATCGAGCAGCACCTCGTCTGGAATAAGCCTTTGTATAACTTCTATTCAAGGCAACTGCTAAATTACAGTCAGACTCAGCAACAGCAAATCTGCAATTTAAAAACATTAAAATAAATAAAGTCAATAAAACTAATTTACTAAACCAAAACTTCAAAATTTGTTTCTGAAATCCTTGAAAAGAGAATTTACTTACCCACTGAAGGCATTTTTCCCACCTGCTTTTAGTTAATTAAGCATAATAAAAGCAATACTGCCATTCCTCAAAGATATTGTGGGTTTGATTCTAGACCACCACAAGAAAGTAAATGTCACAATAAAGCTAGTCACACAAATTTTTTGGTTTTCCAGTGCATACAAAAGTTTTATTTACACTATACTGTAATCTAATAAGTGTGCAAAAGCTTTATGTCTAAATAACAATGTATATACCTTAATTAAAAAACTTTATTGCTAAAAAATGCTAATAATTATCTGAGTCTTTAGTGAATATTTATCTTTGTGCTGTTTGACGATCTTGCCTTGATGTTGATGGCTGCTGACCGATCACGGTGGTGGTGGTAGCATGTGATGCTATTTGATAGCATTTACATAACAGAACTTCTTTCAATATTGGAGTCAATCCTCTCAAACTTTGCCACTTTATCAACTAAGTTTATATAATGTTCTAAATCTTCGGTTGTCATTTCAAAAACGTTCACGGCACCTTCACCAGGAATAAATTCTATCTCAAGAAACCACTTTCTTTGCTCATCCATAAGAATCAACTGACCATCCATTCAAGTTTGAATACAAGATTGCAGCAATTCGGTGACATCTTCCTCTGCTAAAATCTTGAACTCCTCAAAGTCATCCATAAGAGTTGAAATCAACTTCTTCCAAACTCCTGTTAACACTGATATTTTGACCTCCTCCCATGAATTATGGACATTCTTAATGGCATCTAATAGTTAATCCTTTCCAGGTTTCAATCTACTTTGTCCAGATCCACTAGAGGAATCACGATCTATGACAGCTATAGCCTGTGAAATGTATTTCTTAAATAACAAGAATTGAAATTGAAAATGACTATTTGATCCATGGGCTGCAGAATGGATATTGTGTTAGGAGGCATGAAAACAACATTCATGTCCTTGTACATCTCCATCAGAGATCTTGGGTGAGTAGGTGCACTGTCAGTACACTACTTTGAAATAAATCCTTTTTTTTTTTTTTTTTTTTTTTTGAGACAGAGTCTTGCTCTGTCGCCCAGGCTGGAGTGCAGTGGCACTATCTGGCTCACTGCAAGCTCTGCCTCCCGGGTTCACGCCATTCTCCTGCCTCAGCCTCCCAAGTAGCTTGGACTACAGGTGCCCGCCACCACGCCTGGCTAATTTTTTGTATTTTTAGTAGAGACAGGGTTTCACCGTGTTTGCCAGGATGGTCTCGATCTCCTGACCTCGTGATCTGCCCACCTCGGCCTCCCACAAATCTTTTTTTCTAAGCAGTAGGTCTCAACAGTTGGCTTAAAATGTTCAGTAAACCAGTTCATAAATAGATGTCATCCAGACTTTGTTGTTTTACTTATAGAGCACAGGCAGAGTAGATTTAGCATAATTCCTAAGGGCCCTAGGACTTTTGGAATGGTAAATGAGCACTATCTTCAACTTAAAGTCACCAGCTGCATTAGCCCCTAACAAGAGAGAGAATCAGACTGTCCTTTGAAGCCAGGCATTCTCTCTAGCTGTGAAAGCCCTAGATGGCACTGTCTTCTAACAGAAGGCTGTTTAGTCAACGCTGAAAATGTGTGTGTTGTTTAACACAGTAACCTTCATCAATTACCTTAGCTAGATCTTCTGGATAACTTTCTGCAGGTTCTCCATCAGCACCTGCTGCTTCACCTTCCACTTTTATGTTATGGAGACAGCTTCTTTCCTTAAACCTCATGAACCAACTTCTGCTAGCTTTCAACTTTTCTTCTGCAGCTTTCTCACCTCTCTCAACCTTCATTAAATTGCAGAGCATTAGAGCCTTGCACTGGATTGGACTTTGGCTCAGGGGAATGTTGTGGCTGGTTTGATCTTCTATACAGACCAATAAAACCTTCTCCCCATCAACAATAAGCTTCTTTTGCTTTTAATTATTTGTGTTCATTGGAGTAGCCCTTTTAATTTCCTCAAGAACTTTTCCTTTGCATTCACATCTTGGCTAACTGGCACAAGAGGCCTAGCTTTCAGTCAGTCTTGGCTTTCGACATGCCGTCCTCACTAAGTTTAATCATTTCCAGCTTCCAATTTAAAGTAAGAGATCTGCAAGTCTTCCTTTCACTTGAATACTTATATGCCACTATAGGGTTCTGTTTGTTTGTTTGTTTGCTTTGAGACAGAGCGTCACTCTCTCGCCCCGGCTGGAGTGCAGTGGCATGATCTCAACTCACTGCAACCTCTGCCTCCTGGGCTCAAGTGATTTTCCTGCCTCACCCTCCCGAGTAGCTGGGATTATAGGCATGCGTCACCACACCTGGCTAATTTTTTGTATTTTCAGTAGAGACAGGGTTTCACCATGTTGGCCAGGCTGGTCTCCAACTCCTGACCTCAAGTGATCCGCCTGCCTCAGCCTCCCAAATTGCTGGGATTACAGGTGTGAGCCACCATGCCTGGCCTCACTGTACGGTTATTAACTGGCCTAATTTCAATACTGTTGTGTCTCAGGGAATAGGGAAGCCCAAGGAGAAGGAGAGAGATGGGGGGTCGGGGGCAGCTGGTCAATGAAGCAGACAGAATGCACAACATATGGGTGTGCTTGATGGCTCCCCAAAACAATTACAATAGAAACATCAAAGATCCCTGATCAGAGATCACCATAACAGATACAATTATAATAAATCTGAAATACTGCAACAATTACCAAAACGTGACATAGAGACACAAAGTAAACACATGCTGTTGGACAAATGGCACCAATAGAGTTGCTTGACTTGCCTGATATAAGGTTGCCACAAACTTTCGTTTTGTAAAAACAGTATCTGTGGACGCAATAAAGCGACACACAATAAAACAAGGTATGCCTATAATTCCTAATGGTGAAACATTAGTAGCATTCCCTTTAATGCGAGAAACAAGAATGCCCATTATCACTGCTTTTTCTTGGTATTACATACAGGTCTTTACCAATGCAGTTCCACAAGAAAGAAACACAAGGACTAGAAACAAAGAAAAAGGCCTGAAATTATTCTCAAATGATAAGATGGTCCAAAAAGAAAACTCAAAACAATCTAGAGACATTGCTGGAAGTATTACAAGTTTAGTAAGGTGACTACGAGAGACCAACAAGAGACAAACAAACAAAACATCTAACAAAGACCTACCAAACACAGACGCAAAAAATTGTAAGACTGTTTTCAAAGATATTAATGACAATCTAAGTGGAGATATTTCACATTCATCTATAATAAAGTACAAAAACATACAATATGATTCTCTCCAGACTGATTTATAAATCTAATGCAATTCTAATCAAAATCCCAACAGGATATTTTAACGAATTTGGGAAGATGATTCTAAAAGTTATATTGATGAGTAAAAGTCCAAGAATACCCAAGACATTCCTGAATAATAAAAGGTAGGAGAATATGCAGTACACTAAATATTAAAACTTACAATTACAATGCTATAATAATTAAAGATAGTGTGGAATGGATGTAAGGACAGGCAACAGACCAGTGTAAAGAACAGAGATGAGAAAGTGATCTCGGCAAACATGACATATAACAATAGTAGCACGGCAGATCCACGGGGGAAAGTAGGGCTATTCCAAAAATAGAGCTGGAAAAACCTTCAGCATATGTGAAAACACCTAAATGTGAAAATTAAATCTTAAAAATGTTTAGAAGAAATTAGAGGAGACTATTAGGAACTCAAGCGGCAAACTATTTTTTTGAACAAATCATTTTATAAAGTCCTAATCTTTTTAAAAATCAAGAAGTTGAAATATATTAAAATTGAATGTTTCTATTCATTAAAATTCCATAAAGAAGATAAGCTACAAATTGAGAGAAGATAGTTATTATGGAAAAGACCAAAAGATTAGTTATCCAGAATAAAGAACTCTCAAAATAAATCAATAGGAAAAGCCCTAAAAAAAAAAAATGGCCAAACACCAAATAGGCATTTCACAGGGAAAAAAAAGAAAAAAAAAAAAAGGAAAATATATAAGATGCTTAACCTTACTAATAGTTGAGAAATGAAAACCTTACTAATAGCTGAGAAATGCAAAATGTCATTTCAAAGACACAATGAAATGCCATTTTACACCCACCAGATTGAAAACAATTAAGAAGCCCAATTATATCAATGTTGGTAAGGGTAGGAAATAGGTATTATTATACACTGCTAATGAGAATGTAAACTCATCCATTTACCTTTGTAACAACTGTGTAACAACAAACTACCTTTGCCATCATCCTGTGAAGCTGAACATCTACACATTTTATGACCCAACACCAAGGAACATGTACAAAAATGTTCATAGCATTGCTGAAATAAGGAAAGAAAGGACAGAAGGTGGGCAATAGAAAGAAAGAGGGACAGAAGGAGGGAAGAAAGAGTGGGAGGGAGAGAGAAAAAGAAAGGAAGAAAGGAACGAACCAACAATCCAGCAACACAAGAATAGACACATAATGGTATATTTCTAAAAATAAATTATCCTATATAACAGTTACAATGAGAGCTCTAGAGCTATAAGCATCAAAACAAGAATGAATCATAAAAATATAATAAATAGGTGAGCCACAGAAAACTACACACAGTATGATATACTTTTAAGCTCAAAAATAAGCAAGATTATACTATATATTATTTAGGAACATATACATATATAATAAAGCTTTTTTAAATCAAAAGGATGACAAATATATAATTCAAGATAGTGGTTAACTGGGAGGGAGGCAAGGGACAGGATACAGAAAGGCGCATCAAGGTAACTTCAAAAATAATGGTAATGTTCTGGTTCTTAAGTTGAGAGGGGTGCTTATATAGGCTTATTTTAAACTATTCTCTGTAATTTATGTATATGCTACATATATTGCAGATATCTAATATTATAAAATGTAAATATTCCCCTAATTTTTAGAGATTAATATCATGAGTTTCAAAGACATAAAAATGTTATTTAAATAGTAAAAACTCAGATACCAATAAAATTTGTATTTCCAAATAATTAAAACAGTAAGAATGTCTTCCTTGATGGTGTTTATCTTTTTAAAAAACCCCTATGATAGGTTGGTTACCTGCATGTGATAAGACAATACCACATTTATATTCTTCCACATTATTTACTTTAAAAGTCAGTATGACTTAAAGACAAACAAATGTCGAAACATATTTTAAGTTTTCCATAATAAATGTTCTCTAGATTAAATAGTGGATAAATGGTTTTTCAAAACGACAGGATATTAATTTCTAAAAATATCCAACTAACTTTTTTAGCTTTGTGAATTAGAAAAGAACACTATTACTAAATTTTTAGAGGAATACCTCAGTAAAGTGAGCTATGGGAACAAGGTTTTAGCACCAGATGTTTAAAATGGCTTAAACAAAATAATTCAATAAAAAGGAGTGAGCTATAAGAATTTACAGTTGAAAAGAAAATGCAATACATTTTCAATCTGTCCTCCACACTTTATTCCACACTTTTTTTTTAATAAGTCTCCATATATACATAAGACATTCACATTCACACACATCACAGAAAGTCCTTACTTTTTCAGTCTAAAATACGCTGACGCTCTGTTCGTTGGCAACACGGGATTATATGGATCGGCATCCATGCCTTTTGTGTAGCAGTCAATTGCTTCATCATATTTTCCTTGTTTGAAGTATTTATTGCCCTGAAAGAAAAGAAAATTATATAAAATGATCTTTTTTACAAATTCTGAAATTCACTACAGTTGACCCTTGAACGACCCAGGTTTGAAGTGCATGGGTCCACTTAAATGTGGATTTTTTTCAATAAAAGTCTACACCAAGTGTGCCTGCCTCCCCTTCCGCCTTTTCCACCTCTTCTGCCTCTGCCACCCGAGAGAGCAAGACCAACTCCTCCCCTTCCCCCTCCTCAGCCTACTCAATATGAAGATGACAAAGATGAAGACTTTAGATCCACTTCTACACAGTGAAATATATTTATATAAATAAATACACATTCTCTTCCTTAAAATGTTCTAATAACATTTTCTTTTCTCTAGCTTACTTTTTTGTAAGAATACAGTATATAATACATATAACGCATAAAATTTGTGCTAATCAACTATTTGTATTATCCATACTGCTTCCGGTCAACAGTAAGCTATTAGTAGTTAAGTTTTTGGGGAGTCAAAAGTTATATGCAGATTTTTTACTGCATGAGGCACTGACCCCACACTGTTCAAGGGTAACTGTACATGGTCACTGTATGGGTACAACCCAAGAGCCCAGGCAGAAAAATGAGTAAAATACCCAGCATTATACTCCTTACTGACAATGCCAACCTACAGAAATGAAACCAAAAAAAAGCATCAAGAGTTTAATCTGAAAAGAGTTCCACCTTTGTGAAAGTAATATAGCTGGTTTTATAATAATGAGGCATCCCTCAGGGAGATACTGAACATTCCAAAAAGTAACCAAAGATAGCCTTTGATACCCGGGAGTGGAATATAATATTTACGCCAAGAATCACACACTAATTTCAAGTTACTTCAATCTACTACTAAAAACACTGGACAACTCCAGGTACAGTCCAAGTATTTTACATAGAATAGTTCACTTACTACTCATAAGAACCCGTTGAGGTTGGTAATATTATCATTTTGCAGATGAGAAAACTGAAGTTCAGAAGTTTAAAGAACTTATCAGAGATTTGAACCCAGGTAATCTGGCTCCAGAGCATGTACTCCTAACCACCATGTTACAATGCCTCCAGAGAGGGATGTAGCCAAAAACAACATAAAGTGTAAACACGTATTAAAACTATGCTCAAGAAACTTTAGGATCCACATCTCCTGCTTACATGAAAAAAAACAAAACCTAACTAATTAGTACCTTTTCTTTTAAAACAAGAGCCTTTTGTGAGTCTACATGAATCCCATCTTCTTCTGACTCTGATTCTTGAGACAGAGACTCATGGGTACTATCGTCTTTGTCAAGCTCATCAAGGATACTGTCCTAAAATCAAAAGATGGAAAACAGGGGTCATAATTATATGATTAGGAAAAAAAAGAAAAAAAGACATACTAAAAAAATACACTCAAATGAATGTAAATTGTTACAATCTAAGGACCTACAGCCTTACAAAGCAACCCAAATCTCTCATTGTTAAGATTATATCCAGAGAAAAAGATGCCTTAGCTTAGAAAACCAAGATCAAAACCAAAAATCTGACTTTGAACTCATAAAGCTAAGTCAACAGACTGTACAAATCACCCCTAAATCACAAACTATTAGCAGTTAGGTCTTATGGCTTAAAGGAAGTTTGCAAATAGCCCTAAACTAATATAATTAGCACCGAGTAGCAGAAAAAGTTTTAAAAAATTTTTTTTCTTCCTTATTTTAAAACAAAAAACTGCTATTTTAAAACTGCTATTTTAAAACGAACAAAAAAAGAGCACATTAACTCCTAATCTTCACAATAACCTATGAGGAAGGTATAATTACCCATGTTTTTCACTTGAGGGAACTGAAATTCAGAAGTTAGTTAACTCATTCAAGGTCACTCAGCTAGTAAGTGACCAAGTCTACTTCCTCCAAGAGCCCTCAATCGATATGTTATACTGTCTCTCGGTGTATTCCAAAATATAGCTACCTCTACTAAAGGAAAAATAAAAAATGTGCTAGTCCCACGATTCTCAATCTCTTTTGACTCACACTACTTTCATGATAATAAACAATTTCATAGACCTCCACCAGAATTTTCCTCTTATTTTTTATATGATAAAACAATGATTTTTAGTAAGATTTTATTTTTATTTTATTTTTGAGACAGCATCTGGCTCTGTTGCCTAGGCTGGAGTGCAGTAGTGTGATGTCAGCTTACTGCAACCTCCATCTCCCGGGCTCCAGCCATCTTCCCACCTCGCTCTCCCAAGTAACTGGGACTATAGGCATGCACCACCATGCGCAGCTAATTTTTTTATTTTTTGTAGAGACGGGCTTTTGCCTGGATCCTAAGCCCAAGCAATCTGCCCGCCTCAGCCTCCCAAAGTGTTGGGATTACAGGCGTAAGCCACCGTGACGACCATTAGAGTTCATTAAAGCACATTTAAACACAAACTTTAATTATTATGTAAACAAAATTCTTTTTGCATTCAAACACTAAAGTTATTTACGTAGGAAAAAAATTGCTTATAAAAATAAAAAAATTATGCATAGTTTCATTAAATGAACATTGAAACATGGACTAAAATTTAGCTATGTGTTTTAGCATGAAGATTCTAGAAATACCACCAGCCTACCAACATTGCAGCCAGGATTATCCAACCCTGCTATGCTGACATGTATAGAAAACTAACAGCAGCAGAACACTAAAGCAGCTGCTCAGATCTGAACTAGAATGAAATGGGAATTAAACAACTATATCTTGTATACAGACACCAAAATGACAACTGCAAGCTATGCAGTACAATCTTGATGGCATTGTCCACATACAGCAGGAGCTCAATCAATATCTGTTGAATGAGTAAATGCCAGTGTAGAAAACATCTCTATAAGAAATCATCTGAGATGATGCCTTTCAGGAAAGGGCATTATAAGAAGACACCAACTGATGAAAAGGAACAGGCTATATAACAAAAAGTCACACACACAAAAAATGAAGACAGGCTACGTGAACTTGAGAATAAATTCTATTTTCAGAAAGTAGTTCCAACAGTGATAAATTCAAGACTCAAAATTTTACTTCTCTTATATTGGGACAATCCTGAAGCAGATGGCAAACTAAATAAAAGTCCCAGCGCTCTTTTAATTAGCCTTAGTTTTATTAAGAAAAATACCACACAAATAATTTGGAAAACTGTTTGACAGTATTTTCTAAAACTAAATGTATTTATAAACTATGACCCAGCAAATCCCCTCTAGGGTGCTTATATCCACCAAAAGACAAATACAAGAATGTTCACAGCAGGTTTATTCATCATAGCCCCAAACCGCCAACAATACAAAAGTATTATCAATAAGAGAATGGATACACAAATTGAGACATCCACACAATGGAATTCTGGTCAGCAATGAAAAAGCACTGCTGCTACTCACAATATGGATCTCATATAATGACAGCAAAAGAAGCCAAACTTAAATAATGCATACGGTATAATCATTTATATGAAATTCCAAAACTATCTACAGTGTAAGAGGTCAGAACAGTGGCTACTTTTCAGAGGTCATCTACTGAAAGGAAGGCCTCTGCGAGGCTGGAAATGTCCTTTTTTTTTTTTTTTTTTTTTGAGACAGAGTCTCCCTCTGTGGCCCAGGCTGCAGTGCAGTGGTGTGATCTTGGCTCACTGCAACCTCCGCCTCCCGGGTTCAAGCCATTCTCGTGCCTCAGCCTCCCAGAATGTTCTGTATCTTGATCCAAACAGTGGTTTCACAGGTGTACACTTGAGTAAAAATTCAGGAAGATGCACACTTAAGATTTTTGGACTTGATGCACATTATACCTCAGTAAAAATGTTAAACAGAAAAATGCAAAGAAAATAATAAACAGAGAAATCAGACAGTGGTTACCTCTGGGAGTAGAGGGGAGAAAAGAACATGGGATTAGAAAGGAGCATACCAGTAGCTTCAATAATATTGGAAAAATTCTCTTTAAGTTAGATGGTAGGCTCATGTATTCATTTTATTACTATGCTTTAGAACATACATCTCTACATATTCTTTGGTATGAATCAAATATTACGTAATAAACACTTGTTTAAAAACTAAAGAGGAATATATATTCCAAATTCATCAGTTGGTTATCACATCCCCCAACATACATACCCCTAACCACATCAACCCTTAAAGTAGATCAGAGTGCAGAATAGGGCTGGCCAACAGGTTCTCTTTCACAGGCTGACACGACAGTGGCTGCTTGAAACACTGGTAAAGGGTTGTAAGGCAGAGCACTGATGGTGATTCTCCAAGTATGTTGTGTATCACATGTGGGAGATGGGAGGACACATATCTGCTATCCCAGTCTAGAAGGGTAAAGAAGCCCAACTTCCTAGGATCAAGATAGGCCTATGTTTATTGTCACACAGCCCCAGTCCTAAGACTAGACACAAAGGCATTCTCTTTTAGCACATTTCTACAGGTCCTTCAGTTTATGACAAAGACATCTGCACAGTCATTCTTTTCTGGGAGTATCTTAGAATTCTGACTGTTTAGGGGTTAGAGAAGGTGGCGTAGAGAGGAGCAGTATGACTATAAAGGGATGGCACAAAGGGAATCTTTGTGGTGGTGCCATATATCTGTATCTTAATTGCGGCTGGGTTATCCAAACCTACACATGGGATAAAATAACACAGAACCATACACACACTGTACCAATGTCAATTTCCTAGTTTTGATACTGTATACTACAGCTAAGAAAGATGTAACCACCAGAGGAAACTGGATGAAGAGTACACTGGATAAATAAATAGTAATAAGTAAACAGTAATTTTTGTAAAAAGAAAGAAAAAAGAATAAAATCCTGGCTGTTTTAGCCACCATTTGCTGAAAGAGGATTGCAGAAAAAAAAAATTATCTCATTAACTAAAGAGCTATGTAATTAAATGTTTATTCCACATAAAATCATGTATAAGAGAAAAACACAGGCCATAACTCTACATTATTTTTCACTTAACCCATGATTATCAGCTAACTCCCAGAAAATTTTACTCAAATATTAAGAAGCTAATGACTAGATTAACTTACCACATCAAGTTTTGCCCATGCCTCATAATCATAAGATTTTATCCTGTTTTTTGTGTTTTCCTCTCTGGTTTTTTTGGAAGACTCTTTAGCTTTGCCTTTCTTCTTTTTCCTAAAATTCCCATTTCGAATAGGAGGTAAATTCTAAGGAGGGAAAAAAAAACACAAAGTTGTGAGTATTACGCTCTGTTACTCTTTGTATAACTAGCTATGTTTAAAATTCTCACTATATTTTCTTCTAAGAATTTTTTAAAGTGTTTAAAAAGACCAATTTACCACCTTCACTTATAATAATTATACTTTAAAAGTTTAATTCATACTTTGATGAGTGTTGAACATTGTTCAATCACAAGAAAAAAGTATTACCTAGAAATTCTAATTATACCTTTAATTTGCAATCCTAAATTCAAACTTCAAAAACGACCTATCTTCAGCCTTAGTACGATGAACCAGCAGTAGTGCAAAGACAAACTGAACTGCCTCCATATTATGTACAGTATGAAAAACCCAGCCATATTTAAATGCACTGTCTTAAGAAAAACTTTTGGTTGAACCTAGGTACTATCTGCATTTTTATGCCAACATGGTATGTTAATATATCATTAGTATATAACTACACATATTATTTTTATACACACACACCTCTACATATTTTATGATGCTAGTCATTTATTTACCTCTAAGTATTATCACATGATCATCCCTTCAGTAACTACTCACTAAGCCTTAAAATATGGTAATATATTTAATTATTACAAAGACTTTTTGAAAAGCAGAATTTCTAAAAACACTGACAGTGGGCCGGGCACGGTGGCTCATGCCTGTAATCCCAGCACTTCGGGAGGCCGAGGTGGGTGGATCACTTGAGGTCAACAGATCAAGACCATCCTGGACAACATGATGAGACCCCGTCTCTACTAAAAAAAAAAAATACAAAAAGTAGCTGGGCGTGGTGGTGCACGCCTGTAGTCCCAGTTACTCAGGAGGCTAAGGCAGGAGAACTGCTTGAACCCAGGAGGCGGAGGTTGCAGTGAGCCGAGATCGCGCCACTGCACTCCAGCCTGGTGACAGAGCAAGACTCCATCACAAAAAAAAAGAAAAGAAAATTGACAGTGAAGCAAGTCACTTCAATTTCAGTATTTTCACAAAACATTTTTAAAAGTTATGCTTTATTTTTATAAAATTAGTTTTGGTGGATCTTAATTACGAATTCTTAATTTACCTCTTCAGGAACACCATTCTGTCTTCTTAGTTCCATATCCTTTTGTTTAATGTCTTTTTCCCAGTTTTCTAAATCCCGCATAAAGTCTTGTAATTCTTCTGCATTTTGTTTCACTTGTAGTTGTAATTCGATTGCTTTATTTGCTGAAGTCATTATGGTCTGCAGAGTTTTGAACAACCAACCTCTGATAAGAATAGGCCTATTTGGTTTATTTTTCTGAAAGCTAGCTAATTATCTTTTACCACTTCATAAGTGGCCAAGATACATGGACAGAAGACAGCCAACTGAAGCTGAATAAAGAAAAATCAATATAATATTTTAAAAATAAATCAGTTGCTGAATAAACAAATGAAAAATAGACAAGTTGAAGCATCCTTGAAAGGCAACATTAAAGAAAGGTAATGGGGAGAAAAATCACTGAAATTATCAAGTAGCCTGTGGTAGCAGACAGGCTGCTCATCTCTGGAGTTGAGCGATTACCTCCTTTATTTCTTTTTCTTCCAACATTTAACTTCTACTATGTGAAAGGCCCTGAATCAAGATTTAGGGATGCAAAAACAAGACAAGGTCCCTTGTGCAGTGGAGAAGAAAAAAATATATAAAGCACTAGTAACAAAATATGTTAAGCAGGGTTTCTCAACCTTGGGACTACTGACATTTTGGGCCAAAAAACTTGTTTTAAGAGTGCTGTCCTGTGCATTGTAGGAGGGTTGGCAACATTTCTGTCCTCTACCAACTAGGTGCCAGGATTATCCCTTCCTCTCATGGATTGTGACAACGAAGAATCCCAGACACTGCCAAATGTTCCCTGAGAGGTAAAATAACCCCTGGTTGAGAACCCTGTGTCAGAGGTACATACAGATGCTATGGAACTGACTGCAAAAAATAGGCATGGATCAGATGGTAGGGTGGTGGTGTCAAGGAAGGAGTCCCCAGAGGTGTTGGAACTTTAGCTGGATTTCAAAGGGGCCCGCCAAGCGACTAACAGGGAGGAGTGGGCAGGCAGAGTGAGGAATTATGAGGGAGAATGAAGGAAAAGAAAATTAAAGAGGTGGACATGGGACAGACTTGAAATGGCAGGCCATGAGGTCTAACCTATATTCTGAAAGTTATGTGAAAATATCAAGGTAGTAAAATAAAAAGAACTTGATGACTGACTAGACTGAGGTGTTGGAGAACAGAGAAAGACTCAAACAGTGGCCTAGATTTCTGGCTTGGGACCCCGGTAAGATTACTGATGCCATTTTGAGTCAAGAAATACAATGTTAAAAGGAAAAGAGGCATCAAAGTTGGAGGGCAAACGGAAAGTCAGATTATTTGTTTGGGATATGCTGAATTTGAGTGCTAATGGGGCGAAGAGATACCCCATAGGTAGCTATGTAGGAATAGAGATAAATTCCGGTGTCACTAGCAGAAAGGTAGAAGCTAGAATCAAGGATGTGGCCATGTTTAACCATTGTGACAACTGGGGAATGGGGTGAACCTGGAGAACACTAAACGGAGAAAGAGATGCCAAGGAAGAAAAAAGTAGGCAGTAGCACCTAGACAGTTGGGAGGAAAACCTAGAGTGTACTGTTACAGATGACAAAAAATGAGTTGAAGAAAGTGAGAGGTTAGCAGTGCCAAATGCCACAGAGGGAAAGAAAGTGCATTATATTTAGTCATAAAAAGACTATTCAGAGTTTTTGTTTTTTTTTCTTTTTTCTTTTTTCTTTTTTTTTGAGACAGAGTCTTGCTCTGTCGCCCAGGCTGGAGTGCAGTGGCACAAACTCAGCTCACAGCAACCTCCACCTCCTAGGTTCAAGTGATTCTCCTGCCTCAGCCTCCCGAGCAGCTGGGATTACAGGTGCAGGCCACCACGCCCGGCTAATTTTTGTATTTTTTTTTTTTTAGTACAGACGGGGTTTCACCACGTTGGCCAGGCTGGTCTCGAACTCCTGACCTCAAGTGATCCGCCCGCCTCGGCCTCCCAAAGTGCTGGGATTACAGGCGTGAGCCACCGCGCCTAACCTCTATTTAGAGTTTCAATGAGATTTTTTTTAAAGGGTGGAAGGCCAACCGCAGGTGGCTCATGCCTGTAATCCCGGCACTTTGGGAGGCAGAGGTTGGGGGGCAGGGGGAATAGCTTGGGCTCAGGAGTTCCTAGATCAGCCTGGGCAACACTTCGAGATCCCCACCTCTACTAAACACACAAAAATTAGCCAGGCGTGGTGGAGGGTGCCTATAGTTCCAGCTACTCAGGAGGCTGAGGTGGGAGGATCGGGAGATCGAGGCCACAGTGGGCGGTGACGGGCCCACTACACTCCAGCCTGGGACAAAAAAAAAAGGAGGGGGGGAATGAAATGAGTTAAGTAAATGAGATTATATGGAGATTACAGTACATTTGCCTTTGATAATATAAGACTTGTTCTTGAGCATAGTCTGGGGAAAAAGCAACAAAGTAAAAGATATAGGAAAAAGGATGAGTGATGGGGCAAAATCTCCAAAAAGGTAGAAGAGTCAAAGCTTTAGGCGGAGGGAAGAGAAGTAAGGTGGGAGGGAGAGAGACGGAATTAGAAAAACATTTGTTTAGGACAGTGAAAAATACCTCACTAAGAAGGGACAGTTGCAGATGCAGATAGGTCTTCTGACTCGTAGCCTCAACAACTAAATTAGGTTTAAGCTTCTTTCAGGCAGTGTCCATGTTTGACCATATATGCACAACTCATTCAAAAACAAAACTAGTACAACGCTTTGTTGGGAACTCAAATAAATGAATAAAAGCGCAACAAGTCAGTGAGATGCTGACGGGGGTCAGATGCTTTTCCATTTCACCCATCACCGCTGCTGCTCGAGCAGGCCCAAAAACTCTCCCAGGGACCCTGCGATGGGGCGGGGGTGCGAGCCAGCAATCAAAAACTTCCAGCGCTGGGGGTATCACTTTCACACCCGCTGTCCCGGCGAACACCGCACACCCACGCCGCAAGGGGGCGGGCCCCACCTCGGTCTTTGCGGGAGGGCGGCTCTGCCTTCCCGAGCACTGCAAATCGCAGCAGGGTGGAGGGTCCGCCTGCAAAGCAAAGCGCGCAGGCCCGGGTTGCGGGGGCGAGCCCCTCCGGGAACGCGCGACCCGGGACGCCGCTGCCCTGGACACCGACGCGCAGCCTCAACGCTGGACACCGACGCGCCGCCTCAACGCGCGCCTCCACCGCCAGCCCCGGCCCGCCCCGCCTCACCGGTACCCGTAACCGCTACCCCTCCTCCCACCGGCCACCCCAAGGATCTCCTACGCTGCTCCGGGCAGCGAGAACCGCAACGCCCGCTCACCTGACCGGGCCGTAACCCGCCGCACTGCCACCCCGTCAGCCCCGCAGCGACTCACGCCGAGCCCGGCAGTGACTCACGCAAAGCCCCGCCTCCTGCGCTTCCCCACAAGCCCCCGCGGCCTCGCCCCGCCCCCTTTAGCCTGGGCTTGAGCGCGCGCAGAAGTCAGCTTCGTGACTTCCTTCTCAGGATGGAACCAGCTTGGTGGCTTGAGGGTATGTAAAAGCAATATCTGAGCCTTCTGCCTGCTTCCAATATGACTAAGCTTAAAAGGAGATAACCCAAAAACTGCAGGATCATCCTGATTTTCTGATCTCCAAAACAATAAAACCTTGAATATTTCCCTGGACTCCCTTAAACAGTTTAATCCCTAATATTTACCTTGCTAATCTCTGACCTTTGTGACATTAATTTGTCTGACCTTTGTGAGTATAATAACCATGTGAGAAAGTTGCTGTTTTTCCACCATGAACAGACTACTGTCAACCGGTAATCCTGGTAATTTTAGGGGATTTTTTTTTTCCCTTTAAGTACTGGTTGGCAAACTAGTCCTTCCGTCTAACTCCTCGCATCTTTTGCAAGTAAACCCCTTTTCTAAGTGAATCTATCTCTGAGTCTTTCTTTGACATGTGCCAGTGTTACAATCTGTCTTTAGATATGCTCTGGCTTACAGAGAAAAAAGAACGAAACTTCTAACACTTTTTGCTTCTGCTTCCCGTGTGAGGGAGTCTTCGTTGCAATGACAACTCTTAAACGAAAGCAAAACAAAAATAATTGCAGAAGTCCACAGAAGCAAACACAAACAAATGAAACTTTCCATTTAAAACAGGACTGTAACCTCAAATATCCTCAAAATCCAGATCGGTTGTTCTCAGTCTTGACTGAGCTTTGGAATCACTTAGGGAGTATATACATATACACGTGTGTGTGTGTGTGTTTGTGTGTGTTTGTGTGTGTGTGTGTGTGTGTATACTGATTTCTGTGTCCTATCCCAGAGATTCTGATGTAACTAGTCTTGAGTGAAGCCAATCAGAATTTTTTAAAGCATAGGATACGGCTGTGCATTTGAAGCTGGAAGCCACTAACCCAGGCGCTGATCAATGAAGAACTAGGCTGGAGTGCTGTCTTACAAGGTCATATCATTAGCACATCCTTCCCATTGCTTAATTATTGGTATCTTTATATTTTAAAATCATAGTAGTCAAATCATTAAGTGTACGTCAAAATATTTACTAATGAAATGATTGTTTGGTTGTATTAGGGAGATAGAGAACTGACTTTTAAGAATTTTTTTATTAAGTATTTAAAAGCAAATATTGATTTACTGGTGTTTTTAACAAAAGCAACCACATTTGTTTTATTAATTCTGACAGAGTTGATTGAGAAGAGAGATAAGGGGGCTAGCTGGCTGCTCTAGTAAAACCTCATAGACCCTTAGGTGACCCTGCTTTTCTCTCTCTCTTTTTCTCTCTCAAACCATATAATAATCAGAAGTAGCTTAGTGAATATAGAGTCAAAGTGAGAAAAGTTAATCAAATGGTTTTGATGGTCATCATCACCTAATTCTGAGGCTCCTGCTGTCCCACAAAACCTGTGCCTGCAATGGCAGCCTTCTTTCCTGTGAGCTCAGACCTAGGCCACCTTAAGTTCTTTCCTAGATTCCTTGCAGACCTCCCCACTTCTATTGGCAGTTATCTTTAAATGGATTTCAACAAAATGTGTAAATAATGCCTTTCTTTTAAGTCTCTTTTATTCATTTACTCCAGTCATCTCAATTGAACTTTTTCATTAATACCTCAAGAGTTACTTTCAAAGAGACAAACCTCTTTATGTGTTTTATGTGTTGCAATTGTAATGGTCAGTGGAAATAAACAGGAGTGTTTATTATTGCAACAATAAAATGCTGCAATTAATGATTGTAAATGCTATTAATTTTAATATCCAAAACAATTATTGGGCTCTTTCAAATAGTTAAAGAGTCTGACAGTTAATGTAAATCTTAAGAAAGGAAGTATTAGCTAAGTAACTTTAGGAAGAAAATGAACCTTGGGACTTCCTGTTATGGAGATACTATGTTAAGTTTGGTTGCATGTGACAGAAAGCCCAAAATAAGAGTGGCTTAAACATGAAAGATTATTTTTCTTTCATGTAAAACTGAATATAAGCAATCCAGGATTAGTGTGACACTTACGGTGTGAGGCCCAGGCTCCTTCCTGGCTGCTCTGTGATCTTCAGCATATGGCTTTCATTCATGGTTCAAGCTGGCTGCTCAAGCTCCCACGATCTTGTCTGAAATCCAGTCAGCAGAAAAGGGCAAGAGTGGGAATAACGGTACCCCCTGCCCATTAAGAATACTTCCTTTTGCATGCCATTGGTGAGGACATAGACACACGCCTACTTCTGGTTGCAAGGGAGGTCAAGAGTCTGTACTCTTGACAGTCATTTGTGTACCTAAAAACTGAGACTTCAGTGAATAAGGAAGAAGAGGAGAGCAGATACTCAGGGGTAACCAGCAGCCTCTGTCAGGGGTCTTAATAAATATTCTTTAAAAAATAATGAATGAATAAGTGAGTAGATACTACTAGAAATCCAGGCTCACTACAACATGAGGAAAAGGGTTGAATTTTGCAATCCTGATTCTGCTACTGACTAAGAATGTGGCTTAATCTGAGCCTCAGTTGTCTAGGTAAAATTAAAGTGGTGAAGATAAAAATACCCACCAGAGTGAGAAAACGAATATAAAAGGACTACTTAGCACAGCTTGGGACATGGTAACAGCTTAACAAATGTTAGTTCTTACCTTTCTCTCCTGCAAATCTAAGGCCCAGACCCTGGAATACAGTACTCTCTCCTGCATTTCTGTCTTTCTGTCTCCTACTGGACTACCTGGAAGACCTCTGAAGAGGCCTATGAAGAGCACAAGTACTGGGCACCAGTAGGTGAAGGTTAAGGCTGATAGCAGGGATAGTAAATTGCCTCTCCCAGTATAAAATTAAATCTGTATAATAAGTGAGACAATAATTACTATAAGAAAGACTAGCATGTTATTTCACATTCCTTTTCTCACAACAATGGTAATATTATCCCCATTTGACTGGTGAGGAAACAATCTGAATAATTAAGAAATTTGCTCATATGGCCAGTAAGCAACAGAGCCTGGCTAGGTACCTGGGCAACATGACTTCAGAGCCTGTACCTGTTACCCCTGTGCTCTACTGACTCACTGTCTTGCCTATTGACTGTGAACATCTCTGGGAAAGGGCAGGACAAGGCCCTGTTTCATCTATCTGCAGGCTATAAACTTGCCCGAGGTATCTCTTCATACCTGACCGTTTTCTAGCATTGTGGCTTGAGTATCTGTTTACAGATAAGAAGTCTTTTTCTGTATCTCTTTAGCATCTCCTCTTCTCCCAGTGTGGTCAACCTCTGCAACCACAGAAGCTACATCCAGAAATGTCCTTATACTCCTGTGTATTTGATAAAGGGGACTGGTTATTGGGGATGGGGACCACCAATCTCCATTTACCACCACCCCCGCCGGCCGCCTCACTATCTGTATGCAATGATCCTTCCACTCTTCATATTACAGAATTCTCTTCCCCTCTTGGCTAGAGAGACTTAGTGAGTCAACAGAGACTTCACCCAGATACCACATTCTTCAAGCCATTCTGAAAAGACTCTAGAGCAAAAGTATCACTGCCAGCCCTGCTCTAGGGAAAAGGCAGGGAGACAGACATTGGAGGGAGGCCATATACAAAGAAGACGCTCATTTCAAGTTTTCTTCAATGACTTTAATTGGAAACTTGAACCTTCTAAACCATAGTTCACACCCGGCTCTGTGGTACAGCATTTAGTTCTCAGTGGGGTTGGGGGACAAATGCATAATTGAGGTTAAAATAGGGAACTACAGTCTCTCTGGTCTCGTAGAGTTATTCAAATTATGGCTGCTGGATAAGGCTTAAAATAATTATGTTAATGACACCAAGCTATGGGTTCCTTCTTCTTCTGATGCTGAATCATCCTCCTATGAGGAGAACTCTTTCAAAAAAAAAAAAATTGGGGATCAAAATACAAGTCTGTGGCTGCACTAAACATCCACAAGTGGGAAACTTCTTGATGCAGATACTGAGCTGGACACAAAAACACTCAGGCCTGGAGAAGGCCACCCCACCCCCAGCCCATTCACTGCACCAACCTATTACCCTTCTCCATTCAGCATTGGAGTTCTCCCAGACTCTGTTCTGAGAGGATCTAACTCTGGAAAAAACCAAAGGCCCTTGCTTGATTACTGTGGCCTTACTTCTTTGAGGACCCCAACACAGAGCTGAGTGGTAGTTTACAGAGCTGTGTATAATAACAGCCATTATAGTAATCTTGAATTTCTATCAGCTGTTCTTCCTAAGAACAACTGAAAACACCTTCACAGTAAAAATATCAGGGTTTGCCCTCTCACCAACCCCAAAAAGAGGAAAGTGGGCAAACCCCTTCCCTTTACATTAAAGGGAAGCATGAGGCCTGGTGAGGTCAAAGGACTTCTTCCTAGTTCCCCCACACATCAGGGCAGAGAGCTATGGAGGGTTCCTACCTTCTCTGCTTGGACTCTGTTTCTTAGTCAACATTGCCAAAATTCTAGAGGATAAAGGTTTGACTGTTTATCCACATTTTTCTAATTTGTACATTTTATCTCTTTCCCATGTGGGCACTTTGGGATTTAGGAATGCTTCTCATTGCTTTGAGATTTGGTGATCCCTTCCAGTCCTCTCCCTCTTCTCTCTAGTCCAGAGAAGATAGCACTTCAGTCTCGCAAGAGCCCTCATGCCCCTTTCTGGCTCGAAGTTCTATTAGGTGGAAGACACTATGTAGGCTGTGGCGATGTACTTCTTGCCATTCCCATAGGTGGACTTGTCCCAGATATATGTCCGGACGGCTAAGGGATATCCTCCCAGGCTTAACTGGCACCTGTGGGGAAAGAGCCTGAAATCAGAGGGGCTCCCCACTTCACCCTGCCTCTCCCTGGGCTGGAAGGATCAAGCCCAACCAAAGCAGAAGGGCTCCATTCTGCTTAAACAGCCTTAAAGACAGAGCTGGCACTGCTTTCTTCAGCAGCTGCCTCCAGCTCCCCATGTGCAAGGAGCCATTTCAAAATCTTTGCCTTATTTCTTGTCTTCTTAAAGAATGCTGTTCCTCATCTTTCCCAGAGCAATATTCCAAAATCCCAGATTCTGGAGGTGAAATCCTTAGAAATTAAACATTTGCTTAGGGTTTCAGAAGTGGAAGAACTCAACGTGTCCGAATGTTAGAGAACTTGAAGCCCAGTGGTTCCTAATGGTACTTTCTGGAGCTCCAGGTTCCCCTAAGTAGCCTCAGGGGACAAATAAAGAGGCTGAGAGCTCTAGGACAACTCCATTTCTATTTCATATATTAAGGTCCTGCGTAAGATTTCACTTTGGGGGAATGAGGGGAGATAATTTTGCTGCTAAGATGAAGTTTGGCAGCCACCAAACCAATCCAAAAACTTAATTGTTCAAGCAAGAGAACTGAGGCCCAAAGCACAGATTTGTCCAAGCCCTCTCAGCCTCTTTGTGGCAGAGTCCAGGTCTCTTGACTCTGTGATGGCTGAGGACAGCCTGCAGCCCCAGTCTGCCCCCCAGGCCTGGCTGGCCCCATTCTTACACTTTGCCTGGCCTGGCGATGAAGCACAGGGAGTAGAGTGCAAACTCAAACTCAGGGCTGCTGCCGATGAAAGCAGAGCCCACTTCCTTATAGTAGCCGTCCCAGTTGAACTGCATTGCCAGCACATCGGGGTAAGAATCCCACTGTGGAGGGAAGGGCAGAAAAGGGGGTCTGGTGAGTGCCACAGAGTGGAGTAGAACGGGTGCCCAATGGCAACAGTCAGACGGTATTTGTTGAGGGTCCATTAGGGGCCTGTGTGAACCTTCCAGGGAGACTGGATTCTTTAAATAGAAGAGGCAGTCTGCCTTGCTAAGGTGTCTGAGCCCACCCGGACCCTCTGCCTGGAGCTGCCAGTGCACATCTACCAGAAAGGCCAAAATCACTATCCATAGGATCCATCTCTGGATATCAAGGATATCACTGTTCCCAGTGGCCCTCACACATGGAAGAGAAGGATCGTTTACTGCCCCCAAATTATTTCCTGGTACCGGGCAGCAAAGGTTTCTGTCTTATAAAGTGTATGAAGTTTAGCTCAAACTAGCCAGGCTGAAACTTTCAGCCACGTTCTAAGGAAACTGAGGCAGGGAGTAATTACATATCTTTGTTCTTCCCTCTGAGAATCCTCCCCAGGCCCCAGGCTCCCACCCCGATATGGTGCCTCCTGCCTCCTGTCCCCTGCAGTTCTAGAGCCTTCACTGTTTGGAAGGGAATTCCAGTGTCCTGGCTGGCTAAAGTGGCTGTCCAGCAGGTGAGGACGTGATAGTCACAATCACCTGGGGCTGCCCCCTGAGAGTCAGGCTGAGAGGCAAGTCGACAGTTTGGAACACAGAGTGAGAGCAGGATATCTGGGCACTGACAAGGCTTTTCTAGTCCGTGTACTCACAGGCCCATCGTAGATGTGACTGTAATAGTCAACCAGACCCTCCTTCTCCTCCAGGTAGAAGCGGATCCAGTTATGGAAGCCAGTAACCTTGCCTTTTTTTACCTCACCTATAATAAAGAGTCCAAGATGGATAATCTGGGCTCCTTCCCCACCCTCCCCTCCAATCCCCTTTCTCCACCCCATGCCAAGGCTTCCCCCTTCTCCAGTCTCTGACTTCTAGCTGCTTGACCCCTTGCTGTGAGTCCCCAGAGTCTCTCACAGTCCTATCTCTCACCTCAGGAAGGCCCCCCTTCTGGCTCAAGCCCTTGGGAGAATCCTTCCTTCTGGTGATCCTGATGACCTCTCTCAGCCATTACTCCAGCAGCAAGCCAGGCTTGGTGGGAGTTTTATGGGGTAGAACAGGGGGGAACAGACCATGGCCCTCTTGGGAAGCAGCTGGCCAGGCCCTGGAAGCAAAGGACTGTTCAGAGGTAGGCAAACTTGCTCCCAGACACATGTCTTGTCCTAGATGTACCCCCTTGGGAGCCCCAGCATCTGGTCTTCTTTCCCCCTTAGGTACTCCAGAAAAGACTGTTTCTCAGAATGGCTCCTCAGACACCCCCCCGCCCCCCGGCCATATGGGCAGGGGAGAGTGCATGGGTCCCTCCCTACTAGCTGGCTGGACTGCTGATTAATCCACACCCAGGGCTGCCCTGCTCCTGAGCAAAGCCATTCCTCTTCATCCCTCCAACTCTTTCTTTCCAAGAAAAATGCTCCCACCTGAGAAGACATGTTCAAAGCCACTCGAGTCCCCCTCTTCATTGCCTCTTGAATAGAGCCCAAACCACATGTTCTTCAAGTCATCGACAAACTCTTGCTCTGAGCCATAGCGATCTGCAGAGGAACACAAAGGGTTTTGGAGAGGGGAGGCAGGGCCAGGTCCTGGGAGCGCTAAACAGAGACCTGAAGAGCTACTTGCTCCCACACGTCAAGAAACATGTGGGTTCAATCAACAAATGTGTTCGGCTGTTAATTCAATGATTATCTATGGGATGCCTATTTTGTGCCAGATCCAGATCTAAAGGCTGAGGATTCAGCTGGGAATAGCAAGGACACGGTCTCTATCTATATTACATTCCACTGGAGGAGTCAAATAATAAGTAAACAATAAGAAATATGATTTCAGATCAGTGCTATGAAGCAGAGTAGCCCGTAATGACGGGAAAGGGCTGGCACATAAGTTGGGGGGGGGTGTCTTCTAGAAAGGAACATCAGAAAGGCCTCTGTGAGAAGGTAGCACTGATCAGAGAGCTGAAGGATAAGGAACTCGCTACACAAAGATCTGTGGGGAAGATTCCTCCATGTAGAGGGAACTGCAAGAGCAAAGGCTCCAGGCAGACTTGAGTTTGCTACTCAAAGAACTAAAAGAAGTCAGTGAGGCTGGAGCAGGAGGGGAGAGTGGTAGGAGAGGAGGTTTGAGAAGCAGCCAAGGGTCAGATCCTTCAAGCCATGGCAAGAAGGTCAGGTCTCAGGCAAATAGAAATAAAACAAAAAATGTTTTAGATTTACTAATTGCTTTCTGTCCACCTAGTGCCTGCCATTTTAAGTGCTTTCAATGTAACACTGAATCCTCACGTTGAATCTTCATACAAGCTTGGTACTAATTATCCCCAACTTAGAAATGAAGAAACTGAGACGGACAAAGTATAAAACTCATGCAAGATCACAGTTAATGAAAGGTAGAGACAGCACTTGAGTCCACTCAGTCTAGCTCCAGAGACCAATCTCTTTAACAACTCTATAGCTTCTTGGTAGTGCAGAGCCACTGAAGGATTTTAAGCAGGGGAATTGTATGATAGGACCTTTTAAAAGATCACCCTGGCTGTGTATGTTAAAAAGGCAATGGGGTGGTATGAGTGGAAGCAGAGAGACCAGTCTTGAGGCTCATGCTTTGTCTACGTAAGAAGTTGATGGGGCTTAGATGGTGGTGTTAACTCCGGAGGAGGAGAGAGAAGCAGTAGGCCCAGGACATATTTTGAAGTGGGAGTGATGGACATTACATTACTGATGGAGGAGATGGGAGTAGGGAACTTTGAGGTAAAGAGAACAATTACATCTAACTACTAGGCTTTTGGCCTGAGCAACCGGATGGGTTATGCCCGCCATTTATGAAATGGGGAAGACCCAGAGAGGAGCGGGTATTTTTGATGGGAACCAAAAATTATTTCTACACTAAGTTCTGTGTGAATATCAGTTAGATAGCTAAGTGGAGATGTTGAGAAGGCCCTTGGGAAAGTTCAGGGCTGGAGATTTCAATGAGGGAACCATCAAAGATTGACTGTTTACTGCCCACAATTTTATATGGTGAATACAAAAGAGATACCAGACATATTCCTTCCTTTCAAGGACTTAAAACACATTTGGAAAACAAGACTACATGAAATAACAGAGAATGGTTTCACACACTGAATAGTTCCCCTTACTGAGCAAGGACTGAGTGCCAGGCTTTCTACTGGGTGCTTTATAAGCAGTCATCCTCAAAAACCCCATTTCAAAGGGAAGTCCCAGAGAGGTCAAATAAATTGCCCAGGGTCAAGTCACTAGCAAGTGGCAGAGCCAAGATTTAAACCAAGTCTCTCTGGCCCAAGGCTATTGTGGACCACACTCCAAACTCTGCAGAGGTGCCGAAAGCCAGAGTGAGCTGGGGCAGGTGCAGCCTTCACAAATGCGGTGGGATATGAATTATCATAGAACTTTAAGGATAAGTGGGATTTGGACAAGGAGAGAGGTGAGGAGAGAGTTAGTAACGGGACAGCCTGGCCTTGGCATCGGAACCCTGAGTTCCAGCCCCAGCTCTGCTTCCAACTCATTTGTGGCCTCAGATAAGTCTAGCCTGTCTAGCCTCCGTTTCTCTCATTTGAAAAGCCCTTGCTCAGTCTAGACCTCCAAGATTCTCTTGTGTATTTACTACGAAGAGAACGCCAGGGGGCAGCACAGGATTGCAACTTCTTCATAGAGTCACTCTTGTGTCGCTGTCACTTTACCTAAAAACAGTGTCACCAACTCTTAAGGGAGGCAGCAGCTCTGAGCCAAGGCACTCTCAGGGACAACGAGGGAAGACCCGGACAGAGCCACCCCTGAGACAAAGCCCAGCTGCCTGGAGTTGGGAAAGGAATCTGCAGGACAGTAACAAACACAACTCCATGCCAAGAAGTCCTGCGGCCAAAATCTTTTTTGGTCTGACTCAAATGTATCTCTACCTGGAGGCTTTCCAACCACAACTCTTCCCGATAGGACTTCCCGCTCTGAACCTTTGTTGATTTTCTGATGTTGTTTCCCCAGCCAAAAGGTGGACTCAGCCAACCCGATTCCTGGACTTTAGTGCAGGAGGAGGGAGTAGAGTCAGCGACTCTACCTGTCTGAAACATGGTGCTAACTCCAGGATCGCGGAGGTGGCTGAGACGTGCTCTGGGTGGGGGTGGGATGTGAGGGGAGGCTCACACCTGGCAGAGAACCCTGAGACTGTAGCAGAGGGTGGGCGTGCATGAGGCAGTTAACATGAAGTCAAAGGTGGGGTGATATCCAAGCCAGCCAGCCAGAGGATGTGCCAGCTCCTGGTTGGGTTCCTAACCTCTCCTTGGCTTCCCCCTGGCCTCATCCCTCATCCCTCCCAGATGTACACTGACCTCCACAGAGTCCCCACCGCCTCCTCACCTGCCCTCCTAACCTTCCCCTCCCCCGCCCACCTGGCTTCGCTCAGACAGACTCATGCGCTCTGGGGCCTGGGGGTGCTCACTCACTCTGGTGATGGAGGAAGCTGTAGAGCTCCTTCATGACTGCTGTCTTCATGATCTCTCTGAGGAAGGCGTCCTGCTCGGCCAGCTCCTGGGCACTGAAGTGCTCCCCATGGCCTGTTGCCCGCTGGTAGTTGTTGAGGAGGTTGATGAAGGCTGCATAGGTGGGCTTGGAGAACAGCTTCTCATTGACATAAGTGAAGAGTCTGGGGGAGGCAGAGGGGAGCCCCACTGAGAGCCCCAAACACGGGGCAGCGACCCCTCCAGAGACTTCTAGACAGGCCAGGGGCAGACAGGCGAGGGCTGGGTTCAGGAGCCGAGGGGGCACTTCGGGTACTCTTGAAAGTCACACATCAGGTCACTTTTCTTCCACCTCATGTTTTGGAAGAGCTGTTCTATCCTCAGCCTGGCCAATCACAGAAACCCTCCCAACTGGATATCCACAGTCCCTCAAGATGGCTTTGTCTCTGGAGACCTATTTTTTTCCTGCTCTCCCTTTGATCGTGCCTGACTTGAGGATAAAAAGTCGAGGCATCAAAAGAAGCAAGGATAGGGGCAAGATTTAGGGGGTAGAAAGAGGAATTGTGGGAACTCACGGCTTTGGGCAGCGATCCACTTGGTTTCTGGTCTCTGACGGGGAGATGCAGTTTTGGCTATTGAGAACGATGTCTTCCTTCTGGGCTTTGTTGGTGTCTGCCCTGTAGATCTTCTCAGAGATGCTCTGAATCTCCTCTTTTGTTATGGCATCACTGCTGTGGGAGAAGCCCTCTGGGAGGAATTGGAAGAGGGGTGGCCTCAGAGCCAGAGGGAAAGGGGGGCGGGCAGGAAATTATCTGTGTACATCCCCTCCTGGGCACCTTCAAGAAGCCAGCAAGGAGGGAGGGGGGCCACAGTTGGACACCCTAGTGGTGGACAGGGGCCCAGAGCCTAAAGGACGTGTAAAATCACCACACGGCATTGCCCACAGAATGTCCCCCGCCCCTTCCCCCTAGAAGGGGTCTCATGCTTGAGCATGCATCAGAACCACCTGGAGGCCCTGGTAGTACAGGACAGTGAGTCCCATCCCTAGAGTTTCTAATTAAGTAGGCCCGGAGTGAAGCCCCAGAGTTTGTGTTTCTAACAAGTTCTCAGACATTGCTGAAGTTGCTGGTCCAGGGACCACATGTTGAGAACCTGCTCTAAAGTCCTTCTGTCTCTGCAGCTCAGCTAAGGGAGCAGAAGACTAACCGTGGTCACTACACAGGCTCTCAAAATCCTTGCAGCAGTTCCCAAACTCTTGGCAGCGGGCATTGCAGTGACATTGGTGGTGCTTGTCAAAGGCTTCGTAGCAGCGGCCCTGGCAGGAGGTGGGTGCCGAGTACAAGTCTGAGAAGAGAGGGGTGGTGTGTCCCGGGCTGACCTCTAGAGGTCGCTCTGAACGCCCCACAGGCTGTCGCTCCCTAGCCTGGCTGTCTTCACTCTGCCCAGTAAAGATCTCCAGGGAAGGAAAACAAACAAACCTAATTCGTGCACACCCTTCAGAGTCAGGAAGTCCTTTCTGATGCCGAACCTTACTTTCTGGCCTGCTGTTTTTCTAATCTTCTCATTCTAAAAATAAAATCTCTTCCACTTCCCTCTGCAGGCCTCAGGCTCTCTTTCCTAGCTACCCTCCTCCCATGGCCCCCCAGGCTGGCTGAGCTCCCCCAGGCTTCTTCCTGCCCAGGTTCCCAGAATCCAACAAGCCTCTCTCATCTGGCTGAGGCCTGGGCCTGGTGCCACTGCCATGGCCGCCCCTGCTTGTCACCCTCATGTCCCTCCTGCTTTATCTTGAGGGCCCCCCTTTGGGGAGGCAGGCTCACTGCTGGCGAGGGCCTCTTCTGTCTCTTCCTCCAGCTGTGGCAATGGCTCTGACTCTTTGTGGTCCTCTGCAGGTAGATAGAAAAATAAAGTCACCAACAACCTGAGAATTCCCCTGCTGCTTGGTTTCTGGTTCTCTGTTTCCCCAGCCTCAGGGGACAAGCAAGGGCACTGGAAGCAAATTCTGAACAGGGGCTGGGGTCCAATGGACAGGCACCAAATAATGATGATGAAAACAGAAAATGGAAGATGTTTCCAATGGAAGACACATTATAGAAAACTTATAAAAAAGGAAAATAATTTCCCCAGGTGACACATCTGGATTGAAAACTCTGACTTTGGTGATGAAAACTCTGATTTAACAAAAGTTGACAGATGGATAGAGGCTTGATGCTGTCCTAATGACAAAGCCCTCACTTAGGAACATCCTGTACCTAGAAAAACTTCTCATCAGAGCTCAGGGTAAATTCTCAGGGCCTCAAGGAATAAGAGCTGTTTCCTGAGATTCCAACTTCCCTTCTTTCTTTGCCCCACTTGGAAATGGCCACAAAGACTGTGTCTAGGGAAAAGGCATGTTCAGAAAAGCACATTCCTATTGCTGCCCCTTTCCCTTCACCTGCAAGCTGAGTGACTGTAGCTCAGCTCTGGGTGGAGAAGGGTGGATTTGAGGTTGGGGGTGATGCAGGGGGGAGAAATGTTCCTGGGGACTCTGAGTTCCTCTCTCATTACACAGTGGAATAATCCCCCCACCAGCACCCCCTCCACACACCCAACAAACAGTACTGTTACAAAGTGATTCAGAATCTACTAGTGAGTTTGCTGGAAAGTTATTACCATCAGAACTACCAGTTAGGTTATTCTTCAGTCAACAAACATCTTCTGATCACTTACTATGTGTCAGGTTGTGTTCTAAGTGCTGGCAATCCATGGAGTTCTGAATTCAGCCACATTTTATGCTAAACAGAATTTTGTGTGCTGAGCTGGAATCCTAACCATCATTTCCAATATGTTTTTCTATAGGAAAGGGGTTCTGAGTTGCAAATCAGAAACTTGAAGATGAAATGGCTGCTACGCTGGGTATTGCCTTTATCTTGAATGCCAGCCTGATGGTCCAAGGTGAACAAGCCTTCCTGTGTTTTCTGAATGGTAAGAAAAAGTGGGGACACAAGGACAGCAGAAAAGGCATAGGCTCTGATTCCGGCTGATCTCGGCCTGGGTCTCCCTGCCTGGGGAAGGAGGTGTATGTGTGTGTGCTAATATATATGTGGTGCTAATGTATAATACATATGCTTATATGGTGATATGGTTTGGCTGTGTCCCCCCTCAAATCTCATCTTGAATGGTAGCTCACATAATTCCCATGTGTCATGGGAGGGACCTGGTGAGAGGTAACTGAATCATGGGGACGGGTTTTTCCTGTGCTGTTCTCGTGATAGTGAATAAGTCTCACGATATCTTACGGTTTTATAAAGTGCAGTTCCCCCGCACTTTGCCTGCCACCATGTAAGATGTGTCTTTGCGCCTCCTTTGCCTTCCACCATGATTGTGCGGCCTCCCCAGCCATGTGGAACGGTGAGTCTATTAAACCTCTTTTTCTTTACAAATTACCCAGTCTCGGGTATTTCTTCATAGCAGTATGAAAATGGACTAATACATATGGTGTTTTTGTATAAATTGAAAAAAAGCTTCCATACGAGTGGAAGCAGCTCTGTGGATGCTTGACTGGCTACCACCTTTGGGCAAATTCAGAAAACGCACTCGTTTCTCTCAGCAGACACAACTCTTCAGCAGGGCACAAAACCTGATGAGAAGGATACAGACTGGATTTTGGTCCAGCTTGCTGCTTAACTAGGTTCCCTTGTACAACGCACAACCTGTGCAACGCACAACCTGTGCAACGCACAACCTGTGCAACGATTATGCAGTGAAATTGATGGCCATTACCTAACGTGGCTTCAGTGACCATGTTTTCAAAACTGGGAGTCAGAGTGCATGGCTTGACATCAAGGCTTTGTGTCACAAAGCAGAAGATCATTAATCTGGGAGTTGACAACATTGGAAGCACCTAAACAAGTTGATTATTCATACAAGATTTTTTTCAAGTATTCATTTAAAACTATGCAGTTAAAGGTGGTGCATGTCCTGTTCTAACTGGTAGGCTGGAAATGATGGTATGGAGATGTTGCACCACGTGGTCCCTTCACTAGAGGAAGAGTGGTATGAATCGTGTCCGTCACTGTGACACCATGCAGTCTTCTGGCAGTACACAAGTTGTGAGAGTTTGCTACCATTTTTACATTTTTGTGATTTAAAGTGTTGAATAACAATTAATAATGTCATACATACTAAAATATTATTTTTATCATTTTACCCTTTTTTAGAATGTAGTACTTAAACTTTCAAGATATTGTTAAAACTGGTATTTCAGACAGAAATTCTAGGTAAATGACATCTACTGTATTTTAAGTTGGGGGCATCCTAGAAAACCTGAGAAAAGTGGTGGCCAAATTCCTGACCCTGCCTCTGTCCCTCAGTGCTTTCTGTCCAGACCCTTAGAGCCCCTGTGAGTCCTGAACGCTGCTCTGGCCTGCTGGACACCCAGGCCAGTGGCCCCTTAGACAGGCTGGACATGCCTTCGTCTCACAAGGAGGCTCACCAGTACACAGATGTTCATAGTCTTCACAGCAGTTCCCATGCCAGAGACACCGGCGGTCACACTGGCAGGCAGCGTCCCGGTTAAATTTCTCATTACATCGAGATGCACAGGATTCTATTTTTCCTATGGGCAGTAAAGGTCACCAACTCAGCTCTATGGAGACCCTGTTCTCCCCAGGGTGCCTCCTGCAGGAGGGTTCACAGACCAGGGCAGGAGTGTACCTGGCAGGGAAGGGCATTACTCTCTGCAAAGGAGAAGTACATCCACAGCCTCCCATGCACAACATAAGCCTCCTCCCCACCACCCAACACCCACCAAATATTTCAAGGCTCATCAAAGAGACCAGGATCACAAACCCAAATCCCTATTTGGGTTAGGCCCATAACATAAGCAAGTAAAGAAGCAGGGTATGAGGCAGTAGGAAGAAATGGAGACCGTGACAAACTTGAGAGCAATGCTCCATCTGAAATTTGCAGCTGATGCTCAGCTCTAGCCGATTGTGGCCATGTTGGGATGTGTGCTCAGTGTTGCCAGAGCCTTCCCTTTTTTTTTCAAGATAAATCTTCATTTTTATGTGAAATTTTCCAACCTTGTAACACTTTAAGCACACCAAAGAAAGAGGTCTGTGAACTGGGTGTAGCCCACAGGCCCCCTTCACCTGTCATGTCATGCTGCCCCAGGGATGTCCCCTGCCCCTGACCCTCCCCTGGCTCTTATTCCATCCCTGTTATGTTATTTGCTTCTTTGCTCTTGTCTCCCCTTCTGGTCTTCTCTGCACGCTCCTTCCCCCTGTGTCACATCTTTCTGTTCTTTCCCGTCTTTGGAGTACATTCAGATGAATTTATGCTCAGGGTGGGGAATGAGGCGGGTGCGGGTGAGAATTGGGCTCTGGCATAGCATTCTATTATGTAACCACAGACCACATCCCCCACTGCAGCCAAATGGTTTGCAGAAGCAAGCTTTTGGTCGCAAGGGACATAAGACAAGACATTTTGAAGGAACAGTGGAAACCCACTATCCACTCTGGGCTTTAAGGGTGATAACAGAGTCTTTGTTCGATTTGAGGTTCCTGAGGTTTGGATTTCACGAACGCTGGGTTCAGAGGTCATACTGTGGGTTACAGAGAATGTCAAGATCAGAGTCAGAGTTACCATCAGCATCAGAATTTGTATCAGTGAGGAAACTGAAACCTAATTTGGACCAGGGTTGGGGTTAGTTAGGTTAAGAACTACAGTTAGGATTTGGGCTTGAGTTAAATTAGTTGACAAATTAACAATTTTGTATTGATATTTGGGTAAGGAATAGGAATAGACTTAAGATGACATTTGGGGTTGAGGAATGTGTCAGGATGAGAAAAAGATGAATAATCCCTGTTTTGTTTGGGGGCTTGGTTCTGGTTATGATTCAATACAGGTGTAGTATCTTAATTTAAGCCTGGAGTGGGTTAGAGCTTAAATATTAGAGGTTGGGTTTGGTTACCAGTCCCTAGTATTGGATTCTGGGGTTAAGGTTGATACTTTGTCTAATGAGGGACAGCATAGCAGAGAGGTTAAGAACCTAGACTCTGGCGCCAAACTGCTTGAGGCTGGAATTCTGGTTCTACTGCTTTCTAGCTATGTGATCTTGGGCAAGTTATTTGAACTTCTGTGCGTTGGTTTTCGTATCTGTAAAAGTGGGATGATAATGGAGCATATCTCATAGAATATTTATAAGAATTAAATGAGTTAATATATGTAAAGCACTTAGGACAGCAAGTGACACATAGTAGTACCATAGAAGTATTTGTTAGGTGAATAAACGGTGGCAATATTTCATGCCCATCTTCCAAGTGACAAGTGTTCAGACTGGCTGGAGCAGTCTTCCCTGTGTTGTGGCCCCATCGACACACTTAATCTAGCTGACACTCTCCCAGGGTTTCAACAGGGCCATCCCTTGGGCTGGGTTGTCAGCACATCTGTGTTGCTGGTTTCCTGGCTGACTTCATCACTACAGGTCTGTATTCTTTACATCAGAGAGGCATTGGGTCAAGGTTAACCCGGGTCCTCAGACAACTTCACATTGTCAGGCCTCCAAGGTGGGCAGGAAGGCAGGTTTCCAGTCCCTAAAAGAGACCAGGCCCAAGGCCACTTGTTCCTTCAAGCCGGCAGGAACTCCTCTTGAATGTTAAATGATGCTCCCTTGGAGCCTGAATGCAAAGATCTTAAGGAGAAATTTTCAGCCCATCAGCTCCCTGCTCAGTCAGCCTGGCAGTACACCCAGAATCCAAAGGGAGAGAATTCAGGCAAATCAGGGCAATGTTTTTAATGGGCCAAATCAGCAGAGTCCAGGGAAAGAATTCACTTCATTCCAGCAGCTGGCACCAGTTGAGAAGGGTTGCAAGCGAGCAGTCAGCTGGACGTGCAGGAGAGCACCCCCGCCGGCCCAAGCTGAGTGGGCTTTTTCATCTCTGCTCAAGAACTTTGTCTCCAGCAAGAGCCCCATGCCAGCACTTTCTCACATTTCTCTGTGCACTTAGTCTGCTTCAAGGTGACCTTGGGATTTGACAGTGGAGTGCAGGGGTGGGAGGAACTTTTCCTCATAGGCACTTTGCTGTGACATTCTGGGGACACTCTGATGAGTAACTAGTCACCCTAACAACTCACTCCAGCATCCCCACACTGCACCATTAACACCAACACTCTGAGTAAGCCTTGCTCCCCAAGCCAGGTGCCTGAATCACTGCTGTAGTAACCTGTGCCTCTTGTTCCTCTGCCTCACCTCTCTGACTCTCTGCCTTTCTTCATCTGAGCCTTTCCTCTCTCGGGTTCAGATTCTCCCTCCATTCCCCCATGAAATGCTCAATTTCTCTGCACTTTCTAAGACTTCAATATGCCAGAACAGCCACTCCCTATCCATACTGGCCATCAAGGAAGCTTGGTCCCAAGCCTGGGTGGACACAGTGTCCCTGTACACTGGTGCTCAGCCCCTCTGATGACTGGGACATCCTACACATCTGTACCTTTAGAAGGCCCCAGATGCTGTTTCCATGGAGACCTAGTCAACCAAGAAGCCTCACCCCTTGGACTAGCTTCCTGCCTCCATTCACAACCAAAAAAATCAACCAAGGTTCTCCACAGACATCCAGCTCATAAAGGAGGACCTGAGGCTGTCAGTGATTCCCCATGTGATTCATATTCTTGCCTCTCAGTTCTGAGATGTTGGGATAGTATCAACAAGTGCAGAGCCTCTTCCCTGCCACCTTAGGAAGCCTCATACACTTGACCTCACTTCCCCATCAATCCCACAGCCAAAGCAGATACTGCCCTCCGACCTAGCAGCAAGAGCTCCACCTGCACTTCTAAAGCCACTGCTACCTCTGCCCTCAGGGATGTCCCCCCAGGGACCAAATATCCAGAGTTGCTCTCCTTCCCTAAGGCTGGAATATGCCAAGCCCGCTGGCCACCCCTACACATTAAGCCCCCAAGTTCCACCTTCCTCCCAACCAACAGGGCTGAGGCTGGTGGCTCCCAGGCCCACCCTCATGCTCTCCCACTGCCTCTCCACCCACTAGGGCCCAGGCAGAGCTGGTTTCTGGTAAGATGCACTATCTCATCCATGGTTGGGAGGCACAACTTCCTCTTCCAGGGGTTTTCCATTTAGAAATCCCATAAGGGTCTCCTTTCCACAACCCAGTTGGAAATGACCCCAAGTGGAAGTTTCTCCCAAGAAAATTTATAGTCATAATCATAGCGAATTTCCAATTCACTGAGATCTCACTTTGCACCAGGTGCTTCTCATACATTATTTCATTTAATCCTTTCCACAGTCCTACACAGGAGCAACCCAGTGGAAGGATTCTTTCTCCTGTGGGCAGAGGAGGATTCTCCCCACACTCCTCAGCTCAGCCCCTCCCTTGGCACTCCTTCCCACCCACCCACTAGCTACCAATTAACCCATCAGCACCAGCATTTTGCACAGTTACTAAACAGGAACATGGTCCTGTTCCTCTGCCAGTCCCATCCCCTGGACCTCTCATAACTGTGGGCCAGGTCCCTTCTGTATTCTTCAGTTCTCCTAACACTGCAACAGAGATCCATTCCTCTGACCTCTGTACAGCCCCAGATAGGACGAGGCCCACCTCCTGGTCAAAGGTCCTTTCAGTTTCCTCCTAAGCCTGCCCACCTCCTAAGGCTCTACCCAAAGTAACATCACACCCTAAACAACCTCACCTGTCACCAGGCAGTGGAAGGAGTGACCAAGGGCAGCCAGGCCACTCAGACCCCATGGACACCAGCCCTAGCTTTATACCTTACAGTGGCCCCAGACAACAAAATCTTGGGGAGATCAAAAGTCAGGCTGGACTAAGGGATATTTGGGGCTGATCCTCCAAGGTGTCAAGAAGGGACTTCCATGAAATCAGACCATCAGCCCTGCAACTCTCTCCACATAGTCCAGTCCATTCCGGGACCAACGCCTGCACCCTCAGACAAGGACAACCCAAAAGTGCTCTGCGGGTTTAGGACAGAGCTCACCCTCCCTTGTCCCACGGCCCTGCCCTCTACCAAGTTCTCCAACTCTCTGCTTCTTTAGGCAAGATCCCGCCCCACCAGCAATCCCATGCCCGCCAGATAGTGACTTACCAGCCCAGGCCAGGCCACACAGCACGGCCAATACCAGGGAGATGCAGGCCCTCATGGTGCCCAGTTGGAGGCCAAAAAGGGAGTGGCTGTTGGACTTTCACTAGAGTCAGATGAATGTCACAGCTCTCAGACGAGCCTTATTCCTCAAGCTGATCCTTTTAAAGACACCAGGACTTGTGGAGCTGGTGTCTCCAGATCCTTTCAGGAAGAAAAAGGGGAGGGAGGGACCCTAGATGGATAGGAGGTGGGGCCCTACAGCTGTTTGAAGCCTGAGGGAAGGTGACTAAGAAGGTAGGTAATGCCAGATGTTGAGAACAGGTAATGCTAGCTGTTTGCAGCTTAAAAAATAGGTCATGCAGGCAGGCACACCAAGATGGGTCCAGTTTGGAGGGTTCTTTGTCCAAATTAGGGACACCCATGGGCTGATCTTTGGGTGATCCCCACCAAACAGACACCTACTTCCAAGTCTCAGACCTGACTTTCCAAGGGGCCACAGGTTGGATTCATCTTCAAATTCCTGGAGCTTAGCATGACACTGGCACACAGTAAGGTGATTAGTCCAAATTTGACAAACAGTAAGTGCCCAAGCAAGGGTTGGGGTCATTGGACAGAGAGATAGAGGATGTGTCGGTCAGAACCAGTGCTATTCTTATGACCACCAAGCCCAGCATAGCTAAATCAGCCACATGTAGAGCGCATGGCTAAATCACTCTAAAATATTATGCAAATGACTCTTACTGAGTCAGCCTCTGGGGTTTAAACGTTTCAGATTCCTTATGAGGCAGGGGAGGGGCAAGAGGCCTCTTAAAGGCAACCGAAGGCCCACTCTTCTTCCCCTGGGAGCCCAGGGTTTCACTCCCTTCACCCCCACTTACACTCCTCTCCTCAGGAACTCCTCCCCAGTGAGGTTCTTTTGTTTCCAAGTCCAAAAGAAGGGGAGCAGCTCCCCGTGACTGTCCAGTTTTCCCCGATAATAAAGGTAAAATCTGCTAAGTATGATGCCCTTGCCAGAAAGAGCACTGCATGGGGATTCTCAACCCTCTCAGGAAAGAAAACTATCATATAAAAAGGCAAAATTGGTGAACAGTGGAGGCCACTCTATCAGTGATTTTTTTCTGGAGGTTGGGAGTGGAGCACGTCTTCATCCAGTGTGCTTTAACAGGAAAAGTTTCTTCCTCTCGCTGGTCTTCAGCTTTCTCATCTGAAATGATGGGGTTGGATCTGACAATCCCTTCCAGGTTCTCAGACTTTAATCTCGAGTTTTCCTGCCCATGCGCCAGGTTGAACAGTTGCTGGTGGGTTAAAGAGAATCCCCCAGCCTGTTGCTGTGTAGAGAGGAGTCCAAACACAGGGACTCAGGGGTAGAGAGAAGGACAAGCCTAGGGCAAGCAAACTTTGCAAGGGGCTCACACAGGAAGTGCAATGTATGTATATATTTTGAGATGGAATCTCTCTCTCTGTCGCCCAGGCCGGAGTGCAGCAGTGTGATCTCGGCTCACTGCAACCTCCATCTCCCCGGCTCAAGCAATTCTCATGCCTCAGCCTCCCGAGTAGCTGGGATTATAGGCATGCACCACCACACCTAGCTAATTTTTGTATTTTTAGTAGAGACCATGTTGGCCAACCTGATCTCAAACTCTTGACCTCAGGTGATCTGCCCACCTTGGCCTCCCAAAGTGCTGGGATTACAGGTGTGAGCCACTGCATCCAGCCCGGAAGCACAACTAAAGAGTGAGCCTAGCCCTTCTCTCCCAGAGGGAAGCTGGTTAGAATGAGTAAGAGCAGAAATGGCTGCTTCATTTGCATAGGTTTCATTTACACAACCCAAAAGCAGGCTGAAGAGTCACTGCCCCTCAGAATCCTCATCCTCCCTGGGTTGGCACCACATAAACGTGTCTCTGACTCCTGTTGTTTAGGGGACAAAGGAAGGTGTCACTGGCTGGCCTGGGAAGCAATGATGCCTCAGAATTTGGGAATGAATGGTCTGTCCCTTCCAAGTGTCCAGCTGGGTGGACCCTAGCTGAAGCCAAAGCTGTCAGAGTGGAGTACAGCCTGGCTAGGTTCTCCTAGTGTCCAGCTGAACTGGCCATGGGATGGTGTTTTGAGGGCAGGAGCTCTCCCCCCATTAATGGAATTTTAGGTCAGGAGCAAGGATTGGAGCTGGGGAAGACAGTTAAGGATGACTCCATAGAGCCAAATGGTTCATCTGAGTACCCAAGTGTTTAAAACTGCATCCTTCAACAAGAATAACAGCCTTAACAACCACCAGCAACATTGACTGAGCACTTACCACGTGTGTTATCATATGTGTTATCTCATTGATTCTCACTACAACCTTAAGAGGTACTATTGCTGTCCTCATTTTACAGATGAAGAAACTGAGGCACGGAAAGGTTAGGAGACGTGCCCAGAAGCACACAATCATTAAGTTATGCAGCTGTGCCTCAACCCAGATCCATCTGACCAGGGGTCATTCTCATAAGCACCGTTGCTCCATTGCCCCACAACATCACACTTTGAACGACCACTTAATCATGTCTGGTTACTATACAAAGCAGTCTAGATTTAAATTCACTGGAATTAAAGGGACCTCAACTGCCATCTAGTTCCACTTCTCATAGGATGTCACAACTCCCTAAACAACCCTAAGTGCTTGTCCTGCCTCTCCTTCAGTGCCTCTGGTGCTGAGGGTTGAGGGGTGGGGAATTGGGATATGCCCTCCCACGGCTGCTCATACGCCCTCTTCGCAGATCGGATTCCCAAACCCCAGATTTTATAACCGAAGACATGCTGACAAAGGCAGAAAAAATCCATTAAGCCAATAAGTGAAAATATATCAATACATATTCATGCAAAGATGCCTCATAAACTTAGATGTCCATATATGTGTGTATACACACACACACACACACAGAGAGAGAGAGAGATACATTAAGATAGATTTCAGGCAGCTTTCTCTTCCCTGCTAGCCTGTTGTGGACCAAGAACTCTGCGGCTCCTCTTTCTGAGTACCCCCCGCCATTAGGTACTCACATGGGCTTTCCATCCTTGCAGACTTCCCAAGAAGCCACAGTGGGACCAGCCAGCAAGTTGGGAATCGTGGTAGGCTGGGTCCTGGAGAGCTGGGGTAGGGAGAGAGTGGAGGGAGATGCATGGTGGATGGTGTCTCAATGATGAAAATAGCGACAGAGATGGTGCAGTTGTGTCCTCTGTGGTGGTCTGGAGAGTGGGGAAGAGGGTGAGGCTGCTTGGGCAAGGATTTGGGAGGCACTCAGCTGTGAGAGACATAGAGGGTGGGAATTCCATCAGCCAAATATTTATCGAGTGCTCACTACACGTCAGGGGCTATGCTGCTATTGGACTGGCAGGGTTCAGGCTGGGCTGGAAAACTCTTCCTGGAACTGATTGGTTTCTGGTGGGACAGAAGCCAGATAAGCCTCAGCATTAGGGCATTGTTTGAAGTAGGCCTCATTCATCTCTGGGCTACCACAGGTGTCTGGGGTCTGTCAGGATCAACAGGCCTTGAGAGAGACTGACCCAGAGGACTACTAAAAGGGACACCTGCCCAGGCCAGCCTATTCTACCATCCTCGTTCTCCTGCAAAACCAAGGCCACGTCATTTCAGCAGAGGACCTGAGTGTGGAAGGACCCTGCAGCTGGCCCATCACAGGAGAGGCCCAGACTCACCTCCCAAGGGGACCCTGGCACATGAAGATGCTGGTTCTCCTGGGAGTGCTGCCCTGGCCCACAGGATAGAAGCGCAGGATGGTCACCCACATCTGCTCTTATTGAATGTGTCTTAGAAGCGGCTCCATGTGTGATTTCTTTCCCACATTGGTTAGTATGGTGTATACCACGTTTGTGTTCCCAGGCTTTTGTTTAAGTTTGTGGGCAGCCCTGACATCAGCATCACACTCAATGCCTGGGCTGAGCATATCCGTCAGACCTCCCAACTAGGCCCACTCATCACATAGTCCCATGCTGCACTTCTAGTTCTGCCAGCCACACCCCATGCTGGTCCTCAGCCTGGAACACCCTCCCCCACCCTCCCTGCTCAGCTGTCCAGCTCCTACTCATCCTCCAGCCCCAGGGCAAATTCACTCTTCCACAAAGCCTGACCTCTCTTCAGCCCACAGGATCTCTCCTGCCTAGGAGCTTGGTTGTGCATATTTGTCCTGTGTGCCTTTGACACAGCACAGTCATCTCTGACCATCTGTTGCTGCCAACATGGTATCAGTTAACCCCTGCACTGCCATTTAACTTTTCCTCTGAAGTTCTTTGAGAAGGGGACCCTGCCTCATGGGCCCTTTGTATTGCCAACCAATGTGTGTTAGAATCTAAACAGTTAAATAATTATCAACCTGTGCCTGAGACCTGCAATGAATCAATATGTAAATGAATCAGGGCACTGGTCAGTCTTCCAGCCCCACTTGTTATTAAAGACTCAGTGAAGATGGTTAGCAAAGCAGAGGACAGCAAATGGGTCTCCAGCAGCTGTGAAGCACCAGAGTTTATCCAAAGGGGGCACGTGGGGTCTAGAGACTCATCTCAAAGTTGCATTTTCATAACAAATACACTGGGTTTTTGTTTTTTTTTTAGCTATACTGTGTATTTGTTGGGGCCTAATGGAAATTTAGGAGGACCTAAACCCCCAAGCCACCCTTGGCACCACCCCTACAAGGGGCAGCCACCACAGGGACTGGACAGTTCCAGCAGTTTCTGAATCCACAGTGTCACAGAGATCTCAGCTGTATCCTGCTTTTTTAGGATCCCAAAGGAACCATCTGCCTACACTCTTTGCCAGCTGTGCTAATGTTTGTTTTACACTGCCCAGTAATGATTATAAAATTACTATTGCATGTCCTCAAACTCCACTGGCTTTAAAGAGGGTCTAGAGGCACAATGAGAACAAGGAGAAGTGGGCAAGACAGGCAGACAGCGATAAGGAGGTTCAGAGAGACAGCGAGGGAGTGAGTAAGGGCGAGATCAAGAGAGAGACAGGCCCGAGGCCAACCCGCAGCTGACCGCTGGCGTGAGGAACATGGGCTGCCTCTCGCCCCAGGTATGTTGGCACAGCTGGGCTGTTCTGGCCTCAAAGATGATGACAGGACAACAGGACTGGCAGGAGCGGTTCCTGACCCATGATTTGAAATCTACAATCTGTCTAAATTACCATAATTATTGTGCTAAGGTAGTTGGGTTATGGGAAATTCCCCCTTTCTCATTCATTCCTTCATTCACCTGACAAATAGCACTTGAATGCCACTGTGTGCCAGACACTGTGATAAGCAAAGTGGATAAAGGGTGAGCAGCTCAGCAGCTGGAGAGAAAGAAAGACATAAATAAAGAGCGTCTACAGCCAGATCTGGGCAGGAGGACATGAGGCTCAGACTGTTGATTCTAAAGCCAAGCTGCCTGGGTTTGAATCCCAGCTCTGCCACCCACCAGCTGTACAACCCTGGGCAAGTTCCCTGACCCCTCTGTGCCTCAATTTCCCCCGTAGATCTAAAATAGAACAAGTAAGAGTACCTTAGAGGGCTATGGTGAGGATTGAATAAGTTAATCCTTGCAAAGGTTTTAGAACAGTGCCTAACAAATAAGGCCAGATGTTTGTTGTTAAAAAAAAAAGAATAGGGCCACGAAGGGCGTAATTTAGATAGGATGGTTAGGAAAAGCCTGAAAAATGAATGTTAACAATGTTCTGTGGCTGGGCCCGGTGGCTCACGCCTGTAATCCCAGCACTTTGGGAGGCCGAGGCAGGCAGATCACCTGAGGTCAGGAGTTCAAGACCCGCCTGGCCAACATGGTGAAAACCCATCTCTACTAAAAATACAAAAAGTAGCTGGGCGTGGTGATGCACATCTGTAATCCCAGCTACTTGGGAGGCTAAGACAGGAGAATCGCTGGAACCAGGGAGGTGGAGATTGCAGTAAGCCAAGATCTCACCACAGCACTCCAGCCTGGGCAACAGAACAGGACTCCGTCTCCAAGAAATAAAAATAAAAAAAATAAAAATAAAAGTGTTCTGGGCTGGGCGCAGTGGCTCACGCCTGTAATCCCAGCACTTTGGGAGGCCAAGGCAGGCAGATCACGAGGTCAGGAGATTGAGACCATCCTGGCTAACATGGTGAAACCCCATCTACTAAAAATACAAAAAACTAGCCGGGCGTGGTGGCAGGCGCCTGTAGTCCCAGCTACTCAGGAGACTGAGGCAGGAGAATGGCGTGAACCCGGGAGGTGGAGCTTTCAGTGAGCTGAGATCGCGCCACTGCACTCCGGCCTGGGCGACAGAGCAAGACTCCGTCTCAAAAAAAAAAAAAAAGTTCTGAAAATGACAATAGTGAGAAGGTGGCAGCTCCTCTAATCTACAGTCTCTATAATGTAATATTTATTTTATAATTCCAAAGATAATATTTTCATTTAAAAAACGTGCACCCTTGGTATTTTCAAGTCTTGGGGATGGCCCTTTGATGAGTCGCACTGTCTAACTCACCTGGTTTGGTGCCAAAAGGAACCACTTGTTTTCTGGGGCTGTGGCCTGCAGCCTTAGGAACAGTGCTTTGCTCTGGGGGAAGCTAAAAGCTGCAATGGGGCTAAGCTAAGAGCAGCAACTCCATGGCTCAGCCTCCTGAGCCTTGTGCTCTATTTGATGAGATAATCCACAGCTGCCTTGTGCAAAGTCAAGAACCGGAGAAGAGAAACAGAGATTGCTGACCTTCTCCATGGGCCACCAGAGTCCAGCCTGCATGTGCAGGCTCTCCTTCCAGCACACAGGTTGCTCCTGCAGGGCTCAGCCCCAGCAACGCTGAGAGGGTGAAACTGGCCACCTACCTCTCCCTCTGATTCCCACCCTGGATGCCCTGTGTCCCAGGACCCCTGTAACATTCTCCCACCCTAAGTAATCATCTCTGGACCTTGCCACCTGATCATGCCATTAAAATTCCCCTAATGCCATTGCCTCGAGGCTCTTCTTTTTCTATTCTTTTAAAAGTGACCATTAGAAATATTAATTAGAATCTACAATTGGGCCATTAGAATCTTCCCAACTTATGTATCTACATAACAGGGGCCTTCTACTGACAACTAGAACTCAAAGAGTAGAAGGCAAGCAGTCATGCACTCAAGCAGGTAGCAGGGAGCAACACTCAGGGGTAGGGAGCTCTGAGAACCCCTCCAATAAAACAGTGCTTGCAGCTCACTATCCCTCCCATGAGCAGTCACGGCTGGAAGCCACCATGGGGAAGATGCTTAAAGGGGCCTACACCCCTTCCCCTTTTGACACCCTGAGTTGCCAAATTCATAGATCCTCAAACACTTCTCATCCAAATTCCTGTTTCTAAATGGGGAAAGTGAGGCCCAGGGAGAGGAAGGCGCTTGCCTTGCCCAGGGCTGCTGAGAGATGGAGGCCCCCCTGCCCCAGCACACTGCCCACCTATGGGATCCGCCTATGCTGCCTTATACTCTGGTGGACAGGGCACTTTTCTGGGTGGTCAAGTAAGCTTAAAATATCCTGTTGTCATGGCCCCCTAAAAAGGCACGCTGTCTGTACCCCTCTGCTAGCTAGGATCGCCTAAGTGCCAGGAAAGCCAGTACAGCCCTCCATTCAGCAGTCCAAAACAGCTCTAGCTGCCTACAACTCACTCCATTGAGAAAACCAAGATCCAGGTGCTCTCCAAGGGCCAAGAGCAAGGCAGGCAGAGTCAGGGTGAAGCCTGAAGCATCCAGCTCCCTGGTCCAGGGTGCACACTGGTCACAGTCCACACACATGCACAACCAGAATCCCACACCTCCTAGCACAAAAAGTGGGTCCAAACTGTGAGCTTAACCTTCTATCTTCTTCTGGGAGTCACCAGGCTCCTCCGTGTTCTACCAGCTACCACCAGCAGCATCCTCCCCTGACCCCATCGAGGCACCTGCTCCAGGAAGGCCCCCGCTCCAGGAAGGCCCCCAGGCATGGGAGAGAAGACTCTTTCTAAGTGCAGCTGAGTCAGACTCGGCTTCTCAGGATGATCCAGTTTTATCATCACTGGGAGGGACGGCAGTCACCCGTGCCCTGGCCTGCAAGCCCCTTCACCCTCAGATGCCAGCAGACTGTGTTGCAGGAAGGCTACAGCTCAGGTCTTGAAGAGTCCAGAATCTGAGAGGAGGGTGCCTGAATTGGCTGCAGCAACTGGACAGGCCTGGGTGGACACTTACTTAGTATAGATCCATGGCCTGGCAGATGTAGGAGGAGCTCAATACTGAGTGTGGGTTGGGGTACTAGGACACATTTTGGAAAGACATGTACTTTCTGACCTGTAGGTCTGTGGAAGGGAGAAAGGGGTTGAGGACAACTGCCAGGTCAGAATTTGCTGCAGCCACCAGCCACCATACCTGCCTGCTACTCAGGTGGCTTGTGCCAGTGATGAGTGGAGAGCATCCCCATCTCAGGGGACAGAGCTGTGCAGGGCTCAGGGGAGCTGGGGCTATGAACTATGCTCCAACAGGAGCAGCTCTGGGCCTTAATGCTTGGGGTAAGCACTGAGATGCTGCAGCCCTGGGATTCTGCTGCTCTGGACTTTATCCCTCGGCATCTTTTGTTACTGATAGACTTGGCTGCCTAGCTGGATGATTGACCCCATGAGGGCCAGAACTACCAGTCTTGGTTTTTTCTTTTTTAGAGACAGAGTCTTTCTCTGTCAACCAAAGAAAGGACGAGTGCAGTTATAGCTCACTGTAACCTCGAACTCCTGGGCTCAAGTGATCCCCCAACTTCAACCTCCCAAGTAGCTAGGACTACAGGTGCACACCACTATACCCGGGTAATTTTTATTTTTTATAGAGACCGGGTCTTGCTTTGTTACCCAGGTTGGTCTCAAATGCCTAGCCTCCCAAAGCATTGGGATTACAGGCATCAGCCACAGCACCTGGCCTTTGTCTTGTTCACAGAGCCCCTACAAGGCCTATAGTAAGTACGTGAAAATAAAAGAATGTGGGAATGGAGAGAGGGAAAAAGGAATTTATATGCTTGGGTCTAATCCTGCAAAAGAATAAAATGTTGGGATTCAGGGAGCTGTCATGGGGAGTGCCGGGGGCATGGGGAAAGGGCATGGCTGATACACATCCAGTTACTTCACCTGTCTACCCTGCTATTAAGCAGTTATGTGACCTTGGGCAAACCTGCCTGTGCCTCAGTTTCTTTGACTGTAAAACCAGAGTAAAAATACCTGTAGTACCTATTCTGTCATCAGGATAAAAATAACATAATGTGAGACAGGGTGAAGATGAAAGAAGATGAAAACACCATTCAAGTCTTAACCTATTATTATCATGGTAAATCTTGTGACTATTGGGAAGGAGAGCAGCCAGAGGCTGAGGGCTGTTGGAGACACAAAAGCCATAAGGCAGCGTGTGAAGGCAGACATGCCCCCACCCAGCTGTAACTCAGTGCTGAGTGGAGGGGGATGGGGTGCCGGATCTCAGGCTCTGCCATCCTTTTGTTTGGATGGAGCCTGAGAGAGAGGGGACAGCTGGCTCCAGGCGGAGATGCTGAAGCAGCAGAGGGTGCTGGCTCCACTGACCACTCCACCCCGTCTGTGGGGAGGCGTGGCCCTCCATGGTGTGTACCCCACAGTCAGGGCCTGAGCCTGGCCACAGCCTGCCTCAGGCCTTCACAGGGAAGTGGAGGGGAAGGAGGAAAGGAGGGGAGATGTGTGTGTAACAATGACCTCCCTCTGTCCTGTCCTGCCCTGTAGGACACACACGCAGCCATTCCTCTCTGTTTGACCTCCTTTCAGGTAACAGAGGCTTTTTAAAGGACTGATCTAGGGCCACACTCCCTTTCTGCACACCTTCTTCTCAGCAGTCCCATGAGCCCCTCCTCCCTTTGTGGCCTTCTTGCAGCTGAGACACAAAATGGGAGCCCCTGCACACAGCCTGGGCTGCTAGGGAACACCAGAGGATGCCTCCTGCCCCATACCACCCCACGCTTGGGCAGTCAGGGAGACAGAAGGCAGCACAAACTCCCAGCATGGGGCCACCGTAACATGGAGCCTTTCCCCGCTTTTGGGCCTCCTGTCCTCTGGGAGTGGCCTGGCCCCCTGGGCCGCAACTCTTCTAGCTCCCAGAGTCTGTGTCCTCTTGCCTGCCCTGGGCACCATTCTCCTGGCAAGGTCTCTCCCAACAGGCTCAAAAGCCGTCCTGCCCGAGACTGGGGCAGCTGGGAGACCACAGGGTGGCTGCAGGGTGGTCTGGACTGTAAAGCTGATGGTCCAAGGAGGAGGGAGAAGTCCCATCAGGACGTAGATGTGACCAGAGGAGAAATGCTGGTGGAGGACACCGGCCCCCGTGGCACTTGGTTTCTGTTGTGTCGCTGGGCTGGGCTCACCCTAGAGTCTGAAGAACGGTGAAGGGCCGCGGCTGGCTGGCTGGCTTTTGCCGAGACACCAGCAGACAATGGGTTGGATGAAAAGAAAGCCCCCAGACTCCTGACTCACCCAGGCTTGAGCCTCCTGTCCTGATTGCTCAGTTCCGGATGCTTCCGTGCTTCTCCTGTGTCCCCACCCACGGCAAGGGAACTGGTTTGGTTACCACTGCCATCTGCTGCACCTCAGTCTCTCCCTCAGCCCTCACCTGAGGCGAGACTGCCCCCCTACCAGGCCTGGATAGCACAGGACTGCCCTTGGCTGTCACCTCTGCTACAGAGGCAGGAGCTACAGTTTTATGTGTTTGTCACTAAGCGCTGTATGGCGTTTATCATACCTGGCTTACAGGTGGAGAAATGAAGGAAGAGAACTGTTCACTGACTTGCTCAGATTCACTTAGTGACCTGAGGTATAAGCCCAGCTGTGCTGCCTCCCTGCTAAAGGCTCTGACCCTTTCTGGGAGCAGCAGGCCTGTGTATCCACATCCATGGGGCTGAAGTGCAGAGGGGCCATACCAGCTGCCTCCGGACGCCCAAGGCCCTGCAGCCTCAATACCTACTCAGGAGTCATGCCAGGGGCCATGAGGTCTCTCTCTGGCCAGACAAGTGCCTCCTGCTGCCAGGACTCAGGGCAATAGCAAGGCAAGAGGGTGGAGTCCCTGGAGCTTCCTGGGTGAGCTCTGCCTCGCAAGAGGGGTCCTGGCAGTAGCTGGTTCCTAGGGGAAGTGCTGAAGGGGCAGGGAAGAGAGGACTTCGTATGACCAGAGCTTGCTGGGACCATTCTCAACACTGATGATAAACCCTGATTTCCTGGAAGTCTGTTGGGCCCCAACAAGCGACGGGCTCTCCGCGGAAGCTTCAGCATTGTTTCTATCACAAGCCACACCCAGAAGACCCCAGAAGCCTGGCCCAACAGTCCAGGACGAGCTCAAGTGTGGAAAAGCGGGGATTGCAGTTGGGAAGAAGCTGTCAGTTGCATCTGGACTGTAAAGTCCTATTGGACCACCATGGGCAGCTGATGGTCACCCTGGCTGGCTGCTGACAGGGGCTCCAGGCTCCAGCCCGCCCTTTGGCCAGAGCCCTGGAGGCACATCTGGGTGGCATCAGGATCTTGGACCCAGTCTGGCCCGTGCCCAGCATGGGGCTGCTTCTCCTCCACAGCTCCTTCCCAGAGGGCGGGGCCTCAGCCTCCCTGCCACGCCCCCTCTGGGCTGGCCTGGAACATACTACTATGTTGACAGTAACAATAAAGCTCCTCAGGGACCACCGCACAGGCCCGCAGCCCCACTGCCTGCTGTTGGAAGAAAGCTGTGGAAAGAAAGGAGGGGGCCCCTGCCCCAGGCCAAGGCCCTGCCCTTGCCACACACGGTACACACATGCAGCCTCTCTCTCTCTCTCTGTCCACTGTGAAAATAAACTGCAGGCCTGGCTGGACAACAAAGCCAGAGGCACAGAATCTGGAAAACACCTGGTGTGGAGAGCTCTCTATTGCACACAACGTCCCAGCGCACTCCACTCTCCACCCACTCCTGGGGCCTCTCTGTCCTCCCTTCCTTGGCCTTGGGTCATTCGTTATTCCTGGCTCGGGTCCACTCCGAGGTCCTCCTTAGCTGCCAGTCATCACAGGGGATGGCTGCCTCCACACTGCCTGCTCCAGGGACTCGAGTCCACTCCACGGAGAGCCTTGCCCAGCTGTGGCCAGCCTGTGAGTATCTTGGCCCGGCACACCCTGGCTTTCCTGGCTGCAAGTGCCTGCTCCAGCTCCAGTCCCAGCCCCTCCTCATGGCTCCAGCTCTCGGGAGAGGCGGGAGAGTTCCCGCTGGTTGTCAATGACCTTCAGCTGCTGGACATAAGCCCAGGTGCTGGCTGGACTCCGGGTGCTCAGGGACTGCTCCGAGCCTGGTGGAGGAGAGTAGTCAGGGAGGCACTGATGCCCCTTTGTGGAACCCAACCTTTCCCCTCCAAGGAGCCATGTCACATCTGCCTTCTTGCCCTCCACCACCCACAAACCACTTCCCATCACCAATTCCTAAAGACGGCTGTCCCTGCCCACCCCACGGGTGAGGGGACCGAAGAGCCCCCTGGCTCAGAGCACAGAGGCTGAACATTATCAACATCATGTATGGAAGGGCCGGGCTCCGTGCCTGGCACATGGCAAGTGCCTAGGATGTGCCAGCCATGGGTAACTACCATAAGCACCCCCTCCCTGCCCACCCACCATCGCCCACCACTTACATGTGGAAATCCTCGCCACCTGGCTGTCCTCGTGGAGGTGGGAAACTCGGCTTCTGAGTGGTGAGAGAGGCACTGCGGGGGTGGGGAGGGGTCATGGAGTCAGGGCCACCCTGGAGCCTCACAGAGGATGTAGGGTGGGGGACCTCCCACCCCGGGGACCCGCCCTCTCACCAGGGTTGTGGCTTCGGCAGTGGTGCAGCATCCGCGCGGCTCTGGCCATCATTCTCTGCGGACAACACCGGGGCATGAGCTCTTGCCTGAGGGAGAAACCCTGTCCTGCCCTGTGCAGCAGCAGGGAGGCCAAGCTCCCTCTGAACCAAGGATCAGGGGCTGTAAGATCCTTGGTTATGTGGCGTCATGTGTACTTCGCCCCAGCACACCCAGAGGCCCAGCGGGGACCAGGCAGAGGACAGAAGGCAGAGGCCAGGAGAGAAAGGCTTAGAGAGAAGAGGGCTGGAAGGGCTCTCATTGAATGGTGAGACGTCTGAGGCTGGCACCCTGGCAGACCCAGTTGCAGTGGAATAAGGCAGGGGCTATTACACAGTAAGTATTCATCCTCATATTATTCATAACAAGTTTAAGCTGCCTCCAAGCCCTGCCCCTTCCCAGGCCACAGTCATGTCCTCCAACCTATGTTAGTAGTGAACGCCTGCTCTCCCTGGACTCACCATCTTCTCAAAGTTGATGAGATTCTCCACTAGTGTGTGGTTTCCCTCATGAATGAAGGTCATGTCTGCAAAGAGATGGGTTTTGTTCATAGGGCCCCAAACTTCTGCCCTCCTGTAGCCCAGAAAATGTGAAGGGCATAACGGCTCCCTTGGGCCTACCTCACCCCATATAGCCCCTGCCTCTGCCCCCTCCAAGCCCCAGCAGCATTTCCTTGTATCTCTTAGGCCCTGAAGGCAGCCCGTATTTGTCTGGATGTCTTCATTCTTCCAGTCTAAGAACTCCTAATTCATCTCTGCACTCCCTGAGGCATCAGCACTTGAGGTATAATCTCTCCAACAGAGTGGGTGCACACACAGATAGGCATGGGATGGGGGATGGAGGCAGGAAGGGGGGAATGGGGGATGGAGGCAGGAAGGGGGGAATGGAGGGATGGAGGCAGGAAGCCCTGTTACCTTTGAGAAGAAGGGGCATGAAGGGGATGACAGGAGGGGAGAGCTTGGCGAGGGCCAGTCGGTACACCCGGTGGTTCCATGAGGGATCCTAGGGGAAGAAGCCACACTGAGGGGGTTGCACACACCATAAGCCACCACAGACCCCACCCAACCAAGGAGGGGCCACATGCCCATCCCACAGCAGGTGCAGAGGCCCCAACTCAGCCTCTCCTCAGCCCCAGGTCTCACCCAGGCTCTGTCACAGGCGAACACGGGGCTTCCAACCTCCCATTAGCACTGAGAAAATTCACAGCAGTTAGTCACAGGGGCCCCAGGTTTCTTGGAAAAGTCTGTCACTGTCACCTCTCTGTCCCTTTCTATCCCTGTCTCTTTCTGTGTCCCTCCCTCTCTCTCCCTCTCTCTCTCTGCAGAGTAAACTCCTTTGAATCCCTTGAGCCCCACGAGGTGGATTTTCTCTCAAGAGCTCCCAGGCTATGCTGATGAAGTACCTCTTCTCTGCTTCTCTCCAGAATAGTCAAAACCCTCAAAATCCTCAAAAGTTCCTGGAGGTGGGAGGTTCCACCCCCAACTCTATCCTCGCCTCTTCTACTGGTCTAGCCCGCAAGCCCCTCGGAGTTCCTGAGGGGCAGACAGGCCCTGGTGCACACGGGCGCTCCATGCCAGGCCCTTGGGCTCTGGAGCCCCTGACACTGCCCTGGCACCTCAGACCCCAGGACTGGACACCCACAGGCTCCAGCCCAGTCTTCACACAGGATCTCCTGCCCCCATGCACACACTGAGGGCCAGAATGCACCGTGCAACCCCTATCCTAGTGCTGAACACCCCTTCCTCAGCCAGCTCCCCAAACTCACAGGCTGGAGCTAGGCCCTGGGCCGAGGTTGGGAACCCTGAAAGTGACAAAGGACGAGTAGAGGGGCTGCAGGGAAGCCAAGAGTGAGGGTGTCTGGAGGGCAGGGCCGAGCCCAGCTGATCCTAGCAGAGCCAGGCCGGGCAGGGCGAAGCACTCACCAGCAGCCTCTCGAGGGCGGAGTACAGCTTCCGGACTTTGTGAGGCAGCCGCTGTGAAAAGGAGGCAGATGAGCGGCTGCTCTGGGGGAGGCCCAGCCCCATCCAGCACTCCCAGGAGGGCCTGAGGCCTGACCTCAGGAGGGGGCCCTCCAGACCACACTTACCTCCCAGGTGTGGGCTAGGCGGCTGATGGCCGAGTTGCTGAGGCCAAACATGACGGCAAAGAAGGAATTGAGATTCTTCTGCTCCTTGAGGCTGTGAGCAGAAGACCCAGAGACCCTCAGGGTAAGGGAAGCAGCCACCCCTACAGTGCCCCCAGACAACGGCCAGGCCAGCCTCTGCAGAGATCCAAGCTGGATGGGTGGGAAGGCAGAGGCTCCAGGGGACCCAGGGAACAAATAGGGTGGCAGATTTGGCAACATACTAAGCAAAGAGGGGGGCTTAGGAAAAGGTAGCCGGGGGACTCTGGCCACGCCCTACCCACTGGACAGGGACTCACTGGGCCGCCAGCTTAATGAACTTCCTGAGCAGCTGGGCTCGGGGGCCGGGCACGGGGCAGAGACACAGCTCGGTGGCCACCCAGTACTGCAGCTCATTGAAGCGGCGCATGAAGCGCTCCAGGTTGGCGGTGGTGACATCCCGCAGATGCTGGGGGCCCAGCACATAGTGGATCAGCTCCACCTGGGTGGGGTCAGCAGGAGAGGTCAGCGAGTGCTGAGCCGAGCCGGGCGCCCCGCCGCCTGCTCTCCTCCCCCAGCTCTGCCTCCCACACCTGGTGGATACTGTTGAAGAGGCTCCAGTCGTGGTCTGTCAGCTGGCCTGCCAGGTCCTTGGCACTCACCAGGTCCAGCCCCTCAGCAGAGCCCACAGTGGGCCCCAGCTGGTCAGGGTGTGGGATCTGCGGGTGGGAGAGTGCTCAGGGGGCTGCCTGAGGAATCCAGGGAAAGGCACAGGGTAGGGGGAGAGGGTTGGGGCAAGGACTCTATGCTCGTGTTAGGAGGAGGGTTAGGAGGGCAGGAGTGGGGAGTAGAGGGTCTCTAGGGGCTATAGCAGCTGGAGGATAGGGCTGCCCAGTGCTGAGACCCCTCCTTTTGGGCTCCTGTCTCCTGGGGAACCCCTAACTAGGGCAGGTCCTCCTCTTTCTCCTTGGGAGCTCCCAACCAGTGCTACCAGCCCCTGCCCTGCACTATCTTGGGAATTCCCCCATCAGCTGAGGCCCACTCCTTTGTGTGCTGAGGACCCAGCAGCAGCCAGAGCCAGGCCCCTCCTCCCTCTTCTCTCTGGGACCCTCCCCAGAATCCACCACTGCCACACTCAAAATAGATCTCCTCCCTGGGCCCTGGCACCCTGCCTGGTCCCTACCAGCTCATGCACTTCCTGTGGGTTGACAACAAAGAGACGCTCATTGAGCCCCAGAGATGTGGCCACACCACGGGCATCTGGCTGCAGGCCAATGGCATCTGCAAAGACAGCAGAGGCGGACTGGGTGGGGGAAGGGAGGGAGGCCGGGGACCAGCTGGATGCCAGGGTGGAGGTGCTGTTTGGGAGGCTGAGAGGTTGTTTCTCCTAGTAGCAGGGTTGAAGTCCTGGGTGGTGCTCAGAATACACAGGTGCATGTGCCCACGCAGCCACGCAGCCCAGGGAAGCACATCCAAGAGGATGAGAAAAGATTCTCAGTGCGTCAGGAAGAACCTGGGCAGGGTCTGAGCCTCCCTCAGCCTCACTTTCTTCCCTGGTAAAATGGAGACAATAAGACTTGCCCCGACTATTTCATAAGTCAAATAAAATAATGTATATAAATAGTAGCTATAAGTACATGCTATGTATAAAAGCCCTTTGAAAATTGGGAAGTGTCTTATATAAGCCTTGGTGTTGATTTTCATCAGCTCCTCATGGACTGGGACTGTGCTTGAGTCCCCAGTCCCTAGAGCAGTGGCCTCCAAAGTAAGGTACATCAGATCATCCATGTGCCTGGGGAAAATATGAGCTCTTCTACTTACGTTTACTTTTTCTACCTGCTTTGCATTTCTACTCCATCAATTTCTATTTTATCTATCTTTATTATATTAATGTAGTAATATATGTGTATTACTTACAAACAAATATTCACAAGTGGGGTGTGGGTTTTAATTAAATGTTGGTTATTGACATGGGTGTCGATCCAAGTGCTTCGGAGATCAGTGCTCTAAACAGTGCCTGGCACATAGTAGGGTCTCAATAAACATGACCTTTGGGCAACTGCAACTCACCAGGTGGCCAGCAGAGGGCAGTACTTCCCAGGGCAGGGCACACAGGTGACCATCTCTCCCCACTTCCTGAAGGGAGAAGGCTTTTCTTTTCTCATCCCCACTTCTTGAACGCCCCTAATTCTTGTCTGCCCTGGGTTCCAGCTGTCAAGCCCGTGCCCTCCGCAGAGAACAGTGGTTTTGAATGTTCCAGGTTCTCTGGAGGCCCATCTTAATACTCCTGAGCCCGCCATGTTCTCAGCACTGACTTTGTGGCAGGCCCTGTGCTAAGTGCTTTACACACATTAGCTCACTTAGCCATTGCAACCCTGTGGGTAGATACAATTACAGTCCTCATCTGACAGGTGAGGAAATGCAGGCTCAGAGAGGTTAAGCAACTTGCCCAGCATCACACAGCTAGTAAATGGTGAGCCTAAGATGCCTTCACGGGTCTGGGAGTCCACAGTCTATGCTCTTAACCATCAAGCTGACCTGTTTTACCTGCTGTGGTATCTCCAGCTCCTAACATATTGCTGGCTCATAGCTGATCCTCAAAAATGTTTGCTGAGTGACTAAAGAAATGAAGACTACTTAAGTTCCAAGACCAGCTACTCTCACTGTGTGAGCTTGAGGAATAGCTCATGCCCTTTGAGCTTCAGTGTTCTTGTCTGAAAATAGGATAAAAGTACCTGTATCTCATGAGATTGTTATTATTTCATATTAAATGACTAAACACAAATGATGATAATAATAGCAGCTAATACTTATGTATCACTATGTGCCGGGCACCATTCTAAATGCTTTCATAGATGAACTCAATTGATCCTCACAATTCCTCCAGGAGGCAAGTACTCCTACTATTCCCATTTTATGGATGATAAAACTGAGCACAGAGGGATGAAGTACCCTGCCAGAGGACACACAGATGGTGAGCTAAAGGGCTGGTGCCAAATGCAAGCAGCAGGCTCCAGAGCTCATGCTCTTACACACTGCATGAAAAGCACTTCGAACAGACGCACTCCACCTCCCATTAATGCTAGCCATCATTCACACTGAGGAAGACCAGAAAGATGACAATGATGACAATGATCTTGACTGGGGGACCTGGGCGCAGATCCGAGGGGCCACCCTCCCTTGGGGTCTATCCAGGGGCACAACTCACCACCTGCAGAATTGACCTTCACCAGCACCTGCCCCTTGGTCCAGCCATCCTCCTGGGCCAACGCTGCCATCACCTCTCTCACGGAGGCTGTCACAGGCAGCTGCAGGGTCAACACTGAGTGGTCTGGCCGGCAGATGTCATAGGGGACTGAAGAGGAGACCAGACTGAGCTGTGGGAAGGGCTGCCTGATCTCCACCCCAGGAGGGAGAGGGCGGCTATTGCAGTAATGGTGGGAGGGATCCCCAAGAGGCTGAGCTGCAGGTGGGGAGGCCCTGAGCAAAAGAGAGGCATGTAGGAGGCAGATCTAGCCAGCAGCCTGGAACACAGACCCTGAGGAGTACAGCGTGCCACCTTGGCCCAGGCACACCGAGGTCAAGAGTGACGACAGCAGGACAAGAGAGGCAGAGACAGCAGGGTGCAGATGTCGGGCTGTGCCCAGCTGGCACAGACCACCAACCTTTATCCCCAACTCGGATGGCACAGCTGCTGCCAGGAAGGGGCTCGTCCTGGTTGGGGAGCCAAACAGGCAAGTTCCGGGCCTGGGAGGAAGAGGAACGAGAAAATAAGGCTGGGAGGACATGAGAGGAGAGTGTGGAGGGAGGGATTGTGAGGGCCCTGTGTCACCAGGAGCACGGGCACCACACAGCATTCACACCACCAGAGGGCTCTGCTTGCCACATTCACCTGAGCTCAGGTAAGGCACCTGGGACCAAGGATCCAGGAGAAGACACAACATGTCTAAGGGTGGGGCAAATCCATGCCCCTCCGTGTGTGTGTGCTTCTGCATCTGCCAGATAGGTCCAGAGCAGTTCTAATATGAAAATCCTTCAGCTGCTGACTTTGGTTTTCTCTTCCTTTTCCTCCAGCTACCATTTGCTACAAGCCAGGCATTATTCTGAGGATCTAAATATTCACAATGCGCCTTTGACAAAAGTATTATTTTTATTTCCATTTTATGGATGAAATAAATGAGGCTCAGAGAGGTTAAGTAACATGCCCAAAGCCACACAGCTGCTAACTGGCAGAGTTGGAATCCCTCCTGCTCCTTTCCCCCTCTGTGCTCCGATACTGTGTCAGTGGCCCTGTCCCAGCCCACAGCAGGGATGCAGTTCATGGAAACCACTGTCAGGCCTCTGCTGGCAGGGCAGCGCCTGCCAGGCAAGTCTCCTGACTCAGGTTCCCCTTCCCACCCTGCTTTTTTCCGACTCTGGTACTGACTCTGTCCCTCCTCCCAGCTCTGCGTATAGCAGATCCTCCAGGTTCGGACCTCAATCCATTGCTCTTCCCTACATTTCCAAATCTCAGGGACCCCTGCAGAGTTCCTTACTGCCTCATGTGTCGCCTGCACATGGGTGATTCCCAAAACTACCAGCAGTGCTGAACTCTCTTCCAAACCCTGGTCTCAAACACCCCCTGCATCCTTCCACATGAATGATCCATTACCTCACACTCCATATACCCATCGGATCCTTGCATCCTGCCTCCCAGACCACTCTGTTCCCCAGCCATTCTCCCCAGCTCCAGGCTCCTCCACACTTCCGTAGCTTGTCATCTTGCTTTGAAGATTCTTCTTTGAAGTGGGTCTTCTGTGCCCCCTCCTCCCCTGCCCAGGCTAACTCCAGTTCCACCTGCCCACGAGGCCTCACTCCTTATCTATTCCAATGGCCCAACTATGCTCCTCCTCCTCCCTCCCAGGTGCCTCCAGCCCTCCTCCTCCAATCTGCCTGACCAGAGCCCTGTGAAGCTCCTGCACTTGACTTCAGTGGCGGCCATTGTCTGCTGGAGAAAGCCCAGGCTCTTTAGCTGACCTATTCAAAACACAAATCAGACTTTGCCAACCTTGGCTCAAACCCCTTTAATGGTTTGCACTGCTCTTAGGACAAAGATCAGACCCCTGTCCTTGGCCCAGGGGGCCCTGCCCACCTCCTGCCTGCTCTGGGGTCCTACTCTTACTCTCGCTCCTCCAGGGATCCTCCTCCTGGGTTCCCTTTCCTCCTGGGTTTGCCCACCAGGAATCCTCTTCTTCCTCCACCCTTGCCCCCTGCAGCTCTCAACTCCAGTAGTCGCTTACACGGGACACTTTCCCTGAATCTGCACTGGAGTTGGCTCTTCCCCTCCCGTTTTCAGGAGCGGACTACAGTTGGAAGAGCCGACTCCAGTGCACATTCAGGGAAAGTGTCCCGTGTCACTGCACATCACAGGTTGTTTAACTGCTCTGCCCCTTGCCTGACTGCAGCCCCACAGGCCAGGGTTGAATGAAGTGCAGCATCAGCACCTAGCGCAGTGCCCGGCCTGCGAGGGTGAGCCCACATCAGTTTCTGAGCGTCAGCCAAGAGCCAGGCAGCATGTGAGCAAGGAGAAGCGGAGGTGGGGGCCCGCAGGAGGGAAGTCAGCTCTCCAGTGGGATGGGAGAGATACCAAAGGACAGAAAGCAAGTAGGCAAAGAAAACAACTCCACATGGTGAGAGTGCTTTGAAGAAAATCACAGAGGACACCAAGGCAGAGCGTGGTGGGGAGAAAGGGGAGGGTGCTCTGGATAGGGAGACGGGAGGGGGCCTGTCTGGGAACCCAGCATTTGGCTGAGATGAGAACGAGAAGGATCCTGCCAGGCAGAGCCAGAGAAAGACCCTTCCAGGCTAAGGGATAAGTGCAAAGGCCCTGAGGGGAGAACGGGCTTCGCCTGCGGAGGAGAAGAAGCCAGTAAGAGTCTCCAGCAGGCAGGGGCTGGGACACACAGTAGGGTGGGACCATGGGGAGCCTGCTGGATGGTGAGGCCCCTGGATTTTATTCCCAGTGCAGCCCTCCCCACCACCAACCTAATCTACCTTTCCAGTTCTTTCTCCCACCATTCCTCAACCAAATCCTGGCTGCAGTCACATCTTCTCATCCCCTCTTTGCTTCCCTTTAAGCCCCAGCTGAGAATGGCCTGGGGCCACCTCTGACTTTCCAGGGAGGGGCCGCGCCTTCCTCTGAGCTCCCACAGCACTGGCCACCAGGAGCCCCGTGGGCCTCAGGGGCCAACTCCAGCCACCATTCCTCATCTCCCAGGCTCTACCTGTGGGCATGAATTACCTCCCAAAAGGAATAAAAGGCCCATTGAGTCAGGGAGTGGGCGAGGAGGGAGGCCACCTTAGGCCTCTGCGCCTCCTGGCACGGCCTGGCCCAGGGCACCACATGCAGCAAGGGCCCCGTGAACACCTATCAGAGACCCAAGGGTGTGTCTGTGGGAGGAGAGCTTCCCACCCACACAGAGCCCCTCAGGGTCAGGGGGCGAAGGAGGGGCCTGCAGTCCAGGAGGAGCAGAGGAAAGAAACTGGGGCCAGGCAGACACCTTCATCTGAGGAGATGCATTCCCACAGCCATTCTCCAACCTGCAGACAAGAGAGAAGGGAGGTGAGTGAGCCCAGGTATCCCTGGGGCTGCAGCAGGGAGGCCCTTGGGGCTCTGGATTCTCCCCGGCCCTCACCAGTGGTTCAGAGGTAAGCACGACCAGGTAAGTATCACATAAAGAGGGGCAAACACGGTCTTGAAACCAGGCCCCCAGACTTTGTGATTTTCCAAGGCCAGGAGCGGAAGGAAAAAGTTAAAGGCAGATGCAGACCCAGGGTTTCAGATCAAGTGCTGTTTCAGATGAGCTCCCAACCCCCCTGAATCTCAGCTGCTCCCGTGGGAATATCTGCAAAGGTGAAGGTAAAGTCTAGGAAATGTACCGGGCGGGACTGGCAGAAGCTGGCACTGAGGGTATTTGGTAATAAATGCATGCCCAATGGAGGAAGTGAGAACAGCAGGTGCACTCAAGATATGAGAATGAATAAATGAATGAGTGCCTGATGCATGAGAATGGATGGACATGTGGTGTGAGGGTGAACAGCAAGGGGACTGATAAGAACAAGGAATTGAAGTAAGTGGTGCAGCCTGGATCTGAAGCCAAGTGCTTGACTCCAGAGCGTATGCTCTTGGTCCCCATGGCACTGCCAGTTATGGAAATGACAAATTAACAGAGTCAAAGCATCACCTGTGGCATCGCCGCCTCTCTGGCCACTGCTCCCTCAGCAGGTTGCTGAGTCGGGTGTCCCTGCCCACCAGGTCTGAGAGTTTCTAAGAAGAGCCAAGATTCACTGAGATGGCTGTAGCTGCATCCACCCCGGGCAGCCCAGCCCCGCTGTGCCTCACTCCCAGGTACCTGGAGGAAGCTGGTGGCCACAGGGTCAGTGTGGAGCATGGAGCCATACAGGGCCACCCACTGGCTGACCAGCCGCAAGATCTGCTGCCTCTTGTTGCAGACGTAGGTGCTGCGCTCCTGCTCGCTGCCACCCGCAGGCTCCACATGGAAGGTGGGCACCAGTCAAGGGAACCACAACATCCAAGCAGGGCCACCCACCTGAGGCAAAGGAGGGGCAGGATGCCCAGGGCCCCTGGCAAGCTGGGCCTGGCAGCAGGCTGGCATTTAAAGGGCTCAGCACAGCCACGCTGGTGAGATTTTCTCTCAACCCCACGCACCATCCTATCCCCATGCACACCATCCCCCTGGAGCTGGAAGGATATTGGTGCAGAAGGGCAGCACAGAGTTGGGCGCTGGGCATGAAGACCCTGTGGGTCAGGAGGAAGTCGCTGAGGAATGTCTCTGTATGACAGGGTGAGGGGATGGGAGGAGGCTTCAGAGGCCAAGTCTGCTGAGCACAGGTGTATGGACAGCTGGAAGGACCCTTCCCCACATCCCACCACCTGCAAGGTCCCAGCAGTGTCCAGCCCCTGTGATAGTGCTCCCCACTAAGCCAAGAGCACAGGTAAGAGGACTTATTGCCAACTTCTGTACAGACCAATCCAGCATTCGGTGACGTCAGATGCAGGGTACCTGGCTCTCTCCCAGGCTCCATGGACCACCCAATGAGTCAGAAAGCAGGCAGGGTGTCTCTTGCCCTTACCTGTTGGGTCATGAGCACTGGAATCTGGTCCCATGGCCTCCAACAGAAGCTCTAGGATCTTCTCTGGGGTGCCAGACATCACTGTATACCTAGCAGAAATGGCCAATCTTTGGCACTGGTGCCACTACTCCCCACTTCCACACCTGGGCAGACATCAATAATCAATTACATCATGTTTCTCGATTAGCCAGCCCTGTCCCACCTTAGGGCAGGGAGGAGACTGGCTCAGCAGGCACATCCTGGTCCCTCAATACCTCTCCATCCACAAGTGGCCAGAGGGCAGGGATATGACACAGGGGAAGGGAGCAAAGATTGGGAAATGAAAGGAGGGACAGTGTGGAGAGGGAGCATGGCAGGTGTATTACCGGTTCCTGCCTGGGGTTGGGGGTCGGGAAGGGCCGGCGCCCTGAGAGGCTCTCTCCAGCACCAGCACCACTTTGCCATGTTCTTCCAGCCGCATGGTCTTTGCCTCCACATCCTGGAGAACAGGCCACATCCCATGCTCAACCCATGATGTTCCAGCTTTAGACCCTCTCATCTACCTCCTTCATTCCAGCCCGTGAGCCCCATGAGGGTCCCACAGGGACCCACAGCCCTTCTCCCACCTCCGACTTTGGCTCCACCTCCTCAGCCTTCCCTACCTTCCATGCATCCTGCCTCCCCTACAGCCTAGTCCCCCGCCCCCTGCACGCCCATCCTTCCCCTGGTCTCCCACACTGAGCCTGAAGTCACTGGTCTCACTGAACTCCTTCTGTGCCTTATGGGCTTCACCTTCTCACACACACCCAGGGCCATGGTCCCACTGCCAGCTGTCATAGCCCAGCATCTCTTACCTGCCCTGCTTCTTACAGGCCCTCTGCTCTGGTCCCTACTCCTCTCTCCACATCACTTCTCTGGACGAATGGCCCCTGCCCTCCCCAACCCCAGCAGTAGCACCTTGATGATACGGTTGAAGTCCTGCTTGTCCACACGCAGGAAATGACAGTTGTCTTCTCGCAGGATGATGGTGGCTGCCCGGGGTGCATCATTCACCAGAGCCAGCTGTCCAAAATCATCTCCCTCATGCAGGGTGGTCACCAGCCCCTGCAGCCAGGCCTCAGTCTCAGCCCGCCCCTGCCACCCCCGCCGCCCCCAGCTCTTGCCAGGACAGACCCACGGCAGGAGAACAACCCACACAGGAGACACGGGGTCAGCAGCAGTAGATCAACAAAGGCACTGCCCATGAGGACATGGACCAGGGAGCAGTTAGGACCCAGGGCACTGGGGTGGGGAGGAGGGAGGGCTCACCTTGCCATGGGTCACCACGTTGACAGATCCCTTCCAGATAATGTACCACGAAGTGCCCTTGTCCCCCTGGCTGAACACTGACAGAAGCATACCTCAGACCGGGCCCTCCTGGCACCTACCATTCCTTCACACATCCTTCTGCCCATGTCCAGGCCCTGTGCCTGGCTTCTTATGCCCTGCTGGACTTACACACGGTCCCTGCCTTGCTGTGTGGTTCAAAGAGCAGAACAGCCGCTAATTCTCGCTTCACCTGTGTGGTGGAGATAGGAGAGTCGGTGGCGACAAGTTCATGTGCAGAGCAGCCAGGCTTTTGCTAGGGGTGTGGTTAGGTCCAAAGACACAAGTGCTGGGGGACAAAGATGTGGCCAGGTCAGGTGTTCCCAGGATTCAGCAGGAGACAAAGCAAGTGGAGAAAATGGGCTGAGAGAGGCGGAAGGATTTTCAGACAGGGCAGCGCCGGGGGCAAGAAATCAGACTGAAAATTTCCAGCCATAGATGGAAGTGGAGAAATGCCCTCTGGCCCAGCAGTTGGAGTTTCAGGGAAGTCACAGGAAGAGAAGATGCCTGGTACGGGGCAGGGCTGGGAGGGGCAGGACTGACCGAGTTGGAGAGGTGGGCCACAGCCTTGATGTGCAGCAGCTCTTCAAAGATGAGGTCCAGCTCTTCATCCGTGCGCTGACCTGGGCTGCAGGGACAGGAGGAATGGGAGCACACTGTGAACTGTGGGCCCGTCAGGTGCAGGGAGCCACTCCACCCACCCAGCCGATGCCTGTGCCAGACGGTGCCTCAGCAGTGACAGTTATCAGCAGCAGCTAACCTTTACTGAGTGCGCACATGTGGCAGCGCTTGTGATGAGCATTTTGCATGCATTGTTTCACAACAACCCTAAGGAGTGGTTCTATTATCCTCACTTGACAGAACAGGAACTAGCATGAGGAGGCTCAAGGTCACCCAGCCAGTAGCCAGTCCAGCTGGAATTTGAACCTGGACCCACCGGACTGCAGTTTCCAAAACCCACTTGCTTTCAGCCACAACTGTGTCTCTGAGTGGGAAGGGTCCTCAGAGATCCCCCTGGTCCAACATCCTCATTTACAGAGGAAGAAACTGACTTGGGGGGGTTTGGGAGTGTGGAGGGATCCAGGTCACACAGTGAGTCTGTGGCAGTCAGCGCCAGGGGCTTCTGGGCCAGCCAGGTTCCCTTCCCTCCACAGCAGGTAAGGGATGCCCCCAGAGATCAATCTGAGAAACCGTGAAATCTGAGTGCTGTGTGAGGCCTGGGGTCACGGGGTGCAGGGATTCTGACTCACGGCTTTCGAAGTGCCACAGTGAGCAGGGCGTCAGGCCCCCGCTGGGAGAGCAGGGCCACAGCTTCGGCCAACTCCTCCTCCATCTCATGAGTTCCCACGGGCTCGGGCTCGGGCCCGGGGAACCGGTAGAATTGGGCATCTCGGTCCTGGAAGGCCCAGTCGTGTTTCACTGGGGGGCAGAGGCCCAGGCGTGGGGGAGGAGAGGAAATTGAGGCTATGTGGGTATGAAACCCCACTGCAATGCCACCCCTCAGCACTCCCCAAGTAGTGCCTGCTTCCCAGGACTGCCCTGTCCTGTCCCCCTCACTGCCCAGCCCAGCCCAGGGCACCCCACCCTGGGCTCGGGCTCACCATGGCAGAGGGCACCTTCATCCAGCAGCACCTGGCAGATTCCCACAACTTGGCTCCGGGAATGGACCCCAAGTCCCAGGGCCAAGATCCCATCCACCAGCTCCCGGCCAGAGCAGCACTGCCTATGGAAGGTAGAAGGGGACAGGCCAGTGGAAGGAGGGTGGCAGGGAGAGGGAGGAACTATGCATTAGAAAGGCACCCTCCGAGGCCCAAGCCCGGTTCGTCCCTGTGCTAGAAGCAGGGTGAGGCCCAGGTGCCTGACATAAAGTGGAACGGAGAGAAAGCAGTGAGGCTGGGCAAGGAGGCAGCAGGGCCTCCACTCACCGATAGAGCCTAAGGTGGTACTTCCGGTCTCGGATGAGGTTTGGGCAGGTGGCCAGCAGATGCCGATGCAGCTGCCTCCCAGCCCTGAGCACCCGCTCTGTGGAGGCCTTAGAGGGAGGAAGGGCACAGCAGTTCAGGCTCTGAACCCCTCATGGTGCTGCCTGTCCCAGCTCCACCCTGCCCAGGCTTCTACCTGCTCCAGGCTCTCGCTGAAATCCAGGGACTCCTCGCTGTTGGTGAGTGGTGTCTGGGGGCAGCAGGGAAAGCGTGCACATCAGTGTGAGGTCTTCAAGCCCAGCTCTTGGACACCTCCCCTCCCCCATCACTCCCACTCTTGCCTAGGCCCCAACCCCAAATGCATCTATGTGGCCACTCATTCAGCAAATAAACAAATATTCACTCAGCACCCTGTGCCCCGGGCATCGCCTCTTCCCACCCTGCCATCCTGATCACCAAACACAACCCAAGGACTGCCTCCCTACAGTTGAGAGCCCTAAGACACCCATTCTGCTTACTCAGGGCCCAGGTGTGCCCACGCCCCCAGGTGAACTGCCCCTGTTGGGGGAAAGAAGTGAGGGAGCTGGAAGGAGCATGAGGACATGAGATAAGAAGACCTGTGAGATGGGAGCCAGGATGTGAGCAGCTCAGGAGGCCTGGGAACATCTGCTCCTGGGCTGGGGTCACAGACCTGATCCCCAGCCAGGTTCTGTGTCCTTCCACAGGCCCATGAGCAGGTGTCTTGCCATCTCTGGGCCTCGGATCAGCCTGGTAGTTAAAACACAAACCCTGGAGCCAGGCTCCTGGATTAAAATCTCTGCTTCCCCACTGATGGCAGATGTGACCTGAAACAAGTGATTTAACCTCTCCCTCCCTACCTGAGTCTCCTGAACTGTAAAATCTACAAAGCACTAATAATACCGACTCATGAGGTTTTGGGAGAATTAAATGAGTTGCTACACATCGAATGTTTAAAGCATTGCCTGGCATATAGTTGTATGCACATGTTAGCTAGTACTCATCTGTGAGGCATTAGGGTGGGGCTGCTTGCTGGAAAGTGTCTTTCTTCTCTGAGATGTTGCTAGCCCGTGCCCTGCGAGAGTGAATAAGTCCTTGGTGGCACACAGGACTGGCTCAGGAAGACGCACTTTATCATGGAAACACTGCTTAGTAAGGATTCCCTGCCCTTGGTAACAAGCCATTTGGAACTCCCGGGCCTGTATGCCCTGGAATAATGGCCATGAAAGCCCCTCACGACCCTTCTCTTCCTACCACCTGAGAACCTGGGGTTTGTGGACATCTCTGGACAGGATGCTCTACCATCTACGAGCCCTCTCAAACGGCTCACTTTACAGTTTACAAAGCACTTTACAGTTTACAAAGCACAATCGCCCCCTTGATTTCATTGGATCTCATGTAAAATAGGATCAGATGTGAAATAGGCAGAGCAGGCATTGTCTGTCCTCTGTCACTTACAAGGAAATAAAAGCCTGGAGGTGAGGTACCTTGTGTAACTCAGTTGCGCATACTTCGGACAGCCAGACAGCTGTGGAGAAGTTCAAGTTCCCACCCAGAAGTGCTCCCATTCTCAGTCTCCCTACACCCACCCCACCTGCCCCTTTCCTCTCCCCTCACCAGCCACCTCTCTCCTAGCTTCCCATCTGGCCTCAGGTCCCTGAAAAGGACCTGCTGGGGAGTTGCAGTACAACCAGTCCTGGTGCTGGCAGGGCCCTGGGCACAGGCATCTTGGCACTGCGTGCCCAAGCAGAGGCCTGAGGTCTGGCATGCGCAGGCGCCTGGCCCAGGGCTGGGCGGAAGTCACTAGGTGTCCCAAGGGTATCCCTGCCCGGGTCATGGGGCCCAGCCCAGTGCCAGACACAGAGCCCTGGAGACTTAATGACAGGAAATGAGAAGGAGGAGGAGCCAGGGAAGGGAGGAAGGGCAGGAATGCTACCCAGCCAGCCCCCTGTGTTGGAACAAACAGTGCCTGAGTGCTAATGACTTGTTGTTGTTCATATCAAAATGCCCAGGTGGCCCCAGTCCCTGCCCCAACTCCCATTGGAGCCCACAACCCAGGCTCCAGCACCAGCCCCCTTCCTGGTATTATTCTGACCTGGGAGAGGGCACATTAGGAGGGGTGGTGCTGGGTCACGTGGCCAGGTTGGTCATTTCCTGTCCTCCCCCAGGGGATGAGGATGCAGGTCAGAGAATGGCCCTAGTCCATGAGCACTGAGGAAGGGACTTTAAGGAATCCCTCTCATTTTGACAAGGAAAGCAAAAGCCCAGAGAGATCACACAACTATTTAGAAAGGTAAGATTCTACTGAATAACTCTGCTACTGGTGCTGACCCCAGAGGTAGGTATTTGTTTCCTATTTCACAGCTAGAGAAAAGAAAGCTCCAAGGTTCTATAACCTGCCCTAACTGTTGGTCAATAAGGGCACCAGGATTCATACCTATGTCTGATTCCAAAGGCCATGCTCTTAGCATTATGCCCTACCGTCTTCCATTATGCCTATTCCCATGTTTCCTCAGCTTTGTGCTATAGGCACAGACAGTAGAGGTATTCTGCCTTCAGGCAAGTTCTGTGGGCAAGTAAGTTTGGAAACCACTGGGTTAGACAAAGATAGACAGGTTTGTTATTCTACCCTCTCTGTGCCCCCAGGATGTTTGTGTGCCTGGCAACATTCTAGGATGGGGCGGAGAGAGGGCTGCTATTCAAGGGCAGTGGTCAAGTGTGTCGGCTCTGCAGCCAGATGCTTGGGTTCAAATCCTAGCTTTTGCGTTACCATCTGGTTGTGTGAGCTCGTGCTAATTACTGAAGTTTGCAGTGCTTCGGTTTCCTCATCTGTAAACTGGGGTTGATGATAAGAATAGTACCTATCACAAAGGGTTATGAGGATCAAAAAGTTAATAATATAAAGTACTTGGAATGGTGCCTGGATCATAGTAACTACTTAGTAAGTTTAGTTGACTTGATCAGATGTTATTATTTCATGATGGGCCCTATTACCAGGACACAGTGCAAAAAAATACAATGCTAGTCATGTCAGCTTCAGGGTTCTCAGTTGGGAAGAAGCAGCTGATATGAGTCAAGGTGAAGGTCCTCCTCACCCACTCCCCCCTCTCATTCCTGAACAGAAAGGGTTCAGGGCGGAAGAGGAGGCACTAACTCCCCTGGCACCAGCACTGTGGCCTGCCCCACCCTCACTCCCTGTCACTGAATGTCAGAGCTGGGCTGGAGAGACAGGCACAGAGCCAGACAGCCTGGGGACCTGTCAGACCAGTTCCCTTGGGCCATAGCTAAGGTGTCAAGCTAGGGCTGCTTGTGGTGGGACAGGGGAAGGGTGCATGGGGCCGGGATGATGCCTTAAGGTGTCAGTGTTACTGTTTGTAGCAAGAGAGAAGTGCAGCATGGTGGTTATGTGGTTATGAGCTTGGACTCTGCAGCCAGATTGCCTGGGACCAAAGCCCAGCTTTGCCACTTAGCAGCTGCGTAACTCTGAATCTGTCACTTAACCTCTCTGTGGCTTTGTTTTCACATCTATAAAATGGAGATGATGACATTAGTACCTATCTCACAGGGCTGTTGTGAGAATTATTTGATATGATAAAGGCAAACCTCTTTCAATAATGTCTGGCACATAAGTACTGTATAACTATTAACTACTACTATTATTTGGATAGGTTGAATGAAAGTGCGTTCTCGGAGTTACAAAACAGGGCCACTTCCCCAAGAACAGTCACACAAAGAGAATCATCTCAGACTTCCCTGAGCTAGTAGAACCCACCACAGGTCACTCTGATCTTGCCCCTGCCCCCGGACATCAGACAAGATCTCACCTCCCCCTCTTATTTTCCAAAGATGTTCTTCCATCCCATTCCAGTGTCACCTTTGCAATAGCTGTTAAGTCTTATCTTAGTCTGTATCTAACTGCAAGCCCTCCTACTGTAACCCGCTTTCATTTTCTCTTGTCCTAGTCTAGGTAGGAACAGAAAGAGCTGTCTTCAGACTTCTTCTCTGGGAGGTTGATGGGTTTTCCCCTTGGCTTTCGAAGAGGGAGGTCTGGTCTCAATAACTGGCAGTGCTGTCTTCCTGGGACTCGGGCTCCACCCCTTCACCATGGGCGTGCATGCTCACAGCTGGCACTCATTCCCTCACGGAAGCCTTCCCTGGGCTAAAGGCATCATCAAGAGGTAAGAAGTACAGCTTCACAGGTACCCAGAGCCTCTCAAATATAGGCATGATGGAATGAAACCTCCCCACCCCAGTCCCCAAAGTTGGTCATCAGAAGAGGGAGTGGCCGCCTGCCTCTAAACACTAAAAATCTAAGTTCCCTCTAGTCACCAACGCCCACCTGGCACGGAAAGGCCTTGTTTTGGTGCCTTTGACCCCATTTACACTCCAGCAACCTTTAACCCCACCTTTCTGGCCTTCCCATGCACACCAGCCCTTCATTTCTGGGGGCTGTGGGGAGTCAGGAGACAGCTTGGTGGCCTCCTCCACTCCCTCCCAGACTTCAGGTCCCAGGAGATCCTCCAGTGACCCATTGTCCTGGCACCTGACCTTCTCCCTACCCCCTACCTTGCTTCCACAAGCTGGGAAGGGGACAGGAAATGCACAAATAATTATAGCCCAAGAGGGAAGGAGGGAGGGAGGGTTCCAGCCCACTGGCTCCAGGCAATAGCTACAGCCAGTGACCCGGAGAGCCGGAGAGCCAGAAGGGTAGCGGAGGAGGACCCAGGCTCATGATAAGGAAGACCCTAGTAGAGAACAGCTCTACCAGGGCTGACACGTGGACTCTCCTCTCAATTCTGATTGCAAAGAGGAGCCCCTCCTCTTGGTAGGTCTCAGTTTTTTCAACTCAGCCTCACTGTAAATGGCAGTTGGGCAAGGTAGGGGGAAGGAGGGAGAGGGTGGTGGTTATTCCACTCAAAAGGACTTGCCAATAAGAAGTGAACTCTCAGCTAGGCGCAATGGCTCATGCTTGTAATCCCAGTGCTTTGGGAGGGCAAGGTGGGCAGATCACGAGGTCAAGAGATCAAGACCATCCTGGCCAATATGGTGAAACCCCATCTCTACTAAAAATACAAAAATTAGCTGGGCGTGGTGGCGCGTACCTGTAGCCCCAGCTACTCAGGAAGCTGAGGCAGGAGAATCACTTGAACCTGGGAGGCAGAGGCTGTAGTGAGCCAAGATTGCTTCACTGCACTCCAGCCTGGTGACAGAGGAAGACTCCGGTTAAAAAAAAAAAAAAAGAAAGAAAAGAAAAAAGAAATGAACTCTCCCAGCCAAGCGCAGTGGGTCACGCCTGTAATACCAGCACTTTGGGAGGCCAAGGCAGGTGGATTGCTTGGGCCTAGGAGTTCAAGACCTACCTAGGCAACATAGCGAAACCTGGGTGGACACACGCAGTGGAGACATAACTGAATCTCAAGCTAAGCTACTCTATTTAGTCTGGATGGTTGGGGATAGCTTCTCTGCTGATTTGGATAGTACAGCCATTATCTTGCCTCCCAAATCCCACCATTCTTTCCCCTCCCTGCTCTCTCCTTCATTCTTTCAGGTCCAGAGATGTTTCTCACTAGCAAAGGGCACTTTGGTGATCTCAGATTCTCCAAATGTCTCCGAATCCTTCCCTGAGCCCCCCAAAGGCAGGTACCAAGCAGTGTCCACATACATGATCACCTCACCCTAAGACCAAAACGCAGAATTAGCTCAGTTCAGTAACTCACTAAAGGAGAATGTTGCCACGGTGACGCACCCAGAACTGTAACCAAGCTTACCTCACTCCAACCCATTGACCCGGCCCCCATACCTCCCACCTCCACCTGGAAAGAACACGCAAGTACCTAACTCAATGCCGGCTCACTGAGGTGACAGATAAACAACAAATCCCTTTCCCCTTCCCCCCATGCCCAGAGACATCTGGGCAGAACACACACACAGACACACACACGTTGCAGCTGTGTGAGCCACCCACGCACACTGCAGACAAGCTTCCTGACCCAGTGTCCACGGCAGCTGTACCACTCTACACCCCCAGAGCAAGGTGGGCCACCAGCAGCATGCCAAGCCATGATCTAGGCCCCCCTCTAGCTCTGGTACTGGCCCTGGCACCTGGGCAGGTGAAAGGTACTCACCCAGCGCAGCCCCTGGATGCAGCTCGGACGCTGGTGCTCCAGCAGCAGCTGGTAGGAGCAGCTTCGGGGCCGGTGCATCCTTCTCAACACCATGTTGAGTAGTGTCCCCTCCGGCACCACGTCAGGGAGGGCTCCCACCCGCGGTGCTCCCAGAGCTGGGCTATCCTCCACAGCCAGGCCCACCTGCCAGCAGCTCTCACCTGGCCAGCCCACCTGTGACACGGGGAGGAAAGTGGACAGCCATGGGACGCGACTGGGGCGGCTGGACCACAGTACAACTGCCCCAGGCAGAACTACTTCCTTAGAGTCCTCTGGACTGGTCAGGCGGAGGTGCTGCAACCCTGCCAGGAGCTGGGGGGAGGAACAGGAAGACCTTCACTGGGGCCTGCCGGTCTGGCGCACTTAGGGGTCTCCAGCTGGCTCTTGGAAAAGATCAGGCCCTTCTTAGTCCTCTTTGGAATTCTGTCCCATCTCACTGCCCATGCCCCTGCAGGGATCTCCACTACCTCCCAGTATGAAGCTATAGATTCACTAGGTCTCCCAGAAATGCAGCTTCGGCTTAAACCCTTCTCCTCTCCTCCTCAGCCCTGACTAACCCTCTCTCTCCCACCCAAACTCCCCACCGTGTCACCTTCCTCTCCCACCCTCTCCTGCTCCTCCTCAACCCTGACCCCACCTTACCCACCTTCATGTTTCTTTTCAAGCTCGCACAGCCGTGCAGGCTCTAGCAAAAGGCTGGGGGGTCCCCAGCGACCCCCATCAGCTTTGATAAGGGGATCCCGAGGGTGCCAGTGGGTAAGTCCAGGTACAGTGAACTGGGCCAGTGCCTAGCTGGACTGGCTGCCAGGGCAGCAGGATGCAGGGCTCGGTGGAGAGGCTCCTCTTGGGTGAGCAGAGGGGTGGGGGCGTGGTGGGGGGACGCCACCCAGCCACCGGCGACAAGGAGCCCCGAGCCTCCGCCTTCGTCTCAGACGAAGGAGCCAGCTGGCACCGGGCGCTGAAGCAAGGCTGCGCTGGCACCGGTCCGGGCGGGAGCTGTCACACCCCCTGCGCTGCCCGCCCCCTTCCCCTCCCCGGGACTGGCGGAGGGGGCGGGGTGGAGGCGCCCTGCCTTACGGTAGAGGAATGCGTAGGGGAAGGGGGCCGGCACTGGCAGGCTTTGGAGTCCGCACCCGGGGGTACCAGAGTGGACATCCGCCTGAGCCCAGAGCATCCCCAGGGGGCAGGAGCGGCCCCGAAGTGTGCGGAGGAGGCCGCAACGGCCGGGGTGTCAGGGATCCGGCGGTGAGTGGCTGCACTGGCCGCCACGTGGCCGGGAGGAGAAATGCAAACAAGGAAACCGGGGAAAGGGGGGAGGGGGTGAGTCACTGCGGCCCCACCCGGGAGGGAAATCCGGGCTGGGGCCGCTTCCCGGCCGGGGGTGTCTGCCTCCTGTTTCGGTTCAGGGTCTCCAGCCGCCCGGGGGAGGGAATAGGCGGCTTTCCCGCGGGGAATCCCGCTGCCTTGCCTGCCACAGTTCCGTTCCCAGACCCACGCCCCACTGCCCCGTGCCCCAGCACACACACACCGGGAGCAGTTGAGGAAACTGAGGCTGGAGAGGAAGGACTGCTCTCCAGAACGGGTAGGGACTGGAGGACTGCTCTCCAGAACGGATAGGGGCCCTAAGAGGAGATTGGGGTTGTGGCAGAGCTTCCAGGGGAGCAGAAGGTGTTCGAGTACCACGCCCCATACCGCGCGCTCCCTGGTGGCCGGGTAGGTTGAGGCAGAGACCGGGAATTCCAGCGCCCTGCTAAGCAGGCTTGCTACCGAGGCAAGCCTGGGCCTCAGTTTCCACCACTGTGCAAATGGCCCAGCGCGGGCCTCTTCGCCCCACTCCTGAGAGGGTGGAGAGCCAGTGGCCGGGGACAGCGACCCGTAATTCAGGACGATAATGAGGGTTTGGAAGGAGGTGAACGCCCCACCCCCAGCTTTTTAGGACTTTTTGCTCCTTCTCTTCCCTTTTCCCTTTGCTGTTGAGCCAGCCCAGACTGGGAAGAAGTATCTCTAAAAAGCCTATACCCCAATTTTGGGATGCCAAGCCCGCATCCTCCACCATGATTATTTTCTTGAAAGTGAGGAGAAGACTGGGAAGAGGTAGCTCTAAGAAGCCTATACTCCCAATTTTGGGATGCCAAGCCCCCATCCTCCACCAATTATTATTTTCTTGAAAGTGGGGAGAGAAATTTTAATTGTGATTAAAATCTCATTTTTAATGTATACATGTATAAAAAATGTTTCCCAGAAGCTTACTAAAATGCAGGCTCCGTCCCCAGCAATTCATATTCAATCCTGTTGGCATGAAATGGAAAATCTGTATTTTGAACAAACACCCCAGGTCATCTGCTGTGTCCACACATTAAGAAACGCTGGTGGAGTTTTAAATGCCTCTCCGGGGAAGGAGGAAAGCCTGAGAATAAATCTGACCTCAGACCCAAATCCATTCAACGAAGTTCTGGTAATTTGGAAGAAGGAAGAGCAACCTGGAAACTGACAGGAAAGGATGACAAGTTGGGAGTCACAGGTATGCATGGGGAAGAGTTAGGGGGATGGAGTCATGAGTTTTGGGTTGCTGGGGCCAGTGCCCTGGCCTAGAAGTTCTTGCAGGAAGGCTTCCTGAGACTGGCAGTTGGGTCACAAAGGGGTCCCCTATTTCCTATTCCTGCTGCCCTTACTCTGGGCAGGTGGAAGATGCTGGGGAGTGAGGCAGGACACTTGTATACCTGTAGACATTTCAGCAGAGCTACAAAAGCTAATCATGTGCAGGCACTCTTTCAAGTGCTTTCCATGTGTTTAATCCCTGCCATGATCCTGTGAGGTATGTACTTCTGTTATCCTCACATCACAGATGGGGAAACTGAGGCTCAGATATTAAGGAAATTGCCAAAGTCACACAGCTAGTAAATGGTGGAGCTGGGGCATGAATCCAGGTTGTCTGTCTCTACGTACTCCCCATGGTATACTGCGTATACTCTGTATGTATTCTATTCTTCTAATGTAGACTAGACTGCCTAGGAGAGTCTACTCAAAAAAGGAAAATTGAGGCCGGGTGCAATGGCTCACGCCTGTAATCCCAACACCTTGGGAGGCTGAGGTGGGGGTGAATCATGAGGTCAGGAGTTCAAGACTAGCCTGACCAACATGGTGAAACCCTGTCTCTACTAAAAATACAAAAATTAGCCAGGCGTGGTGGCGTGTGCCTGGAATCCCAGCTACTCAGGAGGCTGAGGCAGGAGAATTTCTTGAACCCGGGAGGCGAAGGTTGCAGTGAGTCAAGATCATGCCACTGCACTCCAGCCTGGGCGACAGAGCGAAACTCCATCTCAAAAAAAAAAAAAAAGGCGGGGGGGAAATTGAATATGTTTGTGTTGAGGTGTGGGGGAGCCTCAGGGAGCCAAGGATCACTCAAATCAGTGAAAATGAAACTGTCCCAACCCACTCCCCCACCTATGTTCCCCTTCAACACTACTCTTGCCTTTCTTTTTTCCATCTATTTTTCATTCCCCCTCTCTGGGGAGATTGAGAAGAGGACCTGGGGTGATTACCTATTGGCTCCTAGCCTGGGGAGATCATAGGGAGTAGATCTTTTATGTGTCCCATTTCTAGCTTGTCCTATCTCTAACAGGCAAGGCCCCCAGCCTGCCATCAAAGCAGATGACGGGGCAGGTTTTTGCCTTATCAGGATCCCTGGATGGGGACCGGCCAGTAGAATTACTGCTCAGCAGATATTTGATCAAGGCTGAGGCCTAGAAGGGGCAGAGGACTGGGAATGTGTCTGAGGAACACATGCAAGCAAGATGGTAACAATCATGCCATGTCCTGGTACTGCCTCCACCCTCCTCTGACTGTCATTAAATGCTTGGCAGATGTGTTAAGACGGATAAATAATAATAAGAATAGTCAACATGCACCAGGCCCTGTTCTTGATACTTTGTATATATTCACTGACTGAATTGTCACAACAACCCTATGAGATAAGGTTGTTATTTTTGTTATTCCATTTTACAGATGAGGGACCTGAGACACAAAGAGGTTAAATGACTTGCCCAAGGTCCCATACTAGGAAGTGGTAGAGCCATGAGTGACTCTGCCCAGGTGGTTTCTACCCTGTGTGCTTTACCACTCTGCAGTCCTGCCTCTGAAACATACTGACACCTCCTATAAAGGGGGAAAAACTCATATCCACAGCCATTTGCCCACACCTTGGTACAGATGATGGAAACTAAACAGCAGGACCCCTTAACACACTCTACTCGGACAATGAGCTCCTGCCAGAGCATGGACTTCCTTGAACCCTCCCCCATTCCCTTCAAGCAGGTGGCAGCGGCTCCCATGGATAGCTCAGGAGGGTGGGAAGGTGAAGGGGGCTTCTCAGACCAGGCTTTGACTCTGGGCTTGATTTTCCCCACCTCGGCCTCTTTGCTGAGCTCTACACAAGGTGAGCCCATAGTTTCCTGGGTCTTCACAGGAACCTCATACTCCCTTCCTGCCCCAGGGGGCCTCTCCTCCTGCTCTGCCTCTCTCAGCTCCCTGTTCCCAAACTCCACTACTGCCTAAGCAAGGAGCCTGATACCCTACACTCCTCCTTCTCCCACATCCAGCCAGCCACCAAGTCGGGTTGATTCAACCAGTGAAGCATCTCTTGCATCTCTCTGTTATGCCCCATCCCCACTGCAACTGTTCTAGCCCAACAATGGTCTCTTCCAGTATTTACTATTTGCAGAATACTATGTTAGTCACTTTATATACATCTTTTTATCCTCAGAACAATTCCTATTTGCGAGTGAGGAAACTGAGTCACGGGGAGACGAAGTGACTTTCCCAAGGTCACACAGTTAATAAGTAGTACAGCCAGACTCAGGCAGTCTAACTGCAGAGTCCATATTCCTAAACACCATTGTGCACTGCTACCTCCTGCCCCGATTGCTACTCTCAACCGTGCCTCGCTCAGTCCTTACTATGCGATGCCACAAGAATATTCAAGGAATCTTGAATTCATTCAACAACATTTACTGTAGGTGCCGGGGAACTTTGCTGTAAACTGGAGAGCTCAAACTGAGCAGCAGACACTGTCCCAAATCTTCAGGGCCCCAGAGCCTATTAGAATTATCTTTTATCTCCCTAATACAATAATCTGATTGGCTCTCCCTCCCCAGCACAGTGTCTGGCATGAAGCTGATGCTTAATGATTACGGGTGGAAATGAAATGAACAGGAACAGTGGGCAGTCAGCTGGTGCCTGCTATGGGCCTGTAGCCTCAGCAGGGTGGAAGGGAGAGGAGCTAGTTTCCCAGTTCAATTTCAAGGCCTTTCATGCCATCTCTCCCTCCTTCCTTGCTGCCTTCTTGTCTCCTACTCATTTCTCCTCTATCCTGTGCCGTCAGCTTTGTTCACAAGGCTCAGCTGTGACATTTGAGGGTGATTGGTGGGATGGAGAGAGGGAGGATGGAGGAAAATTTCACTAATAGGCCTCCCATGGGACTGCAGCAAATGGCCAGCTTGGAGGCCAGCTGGGAGATAAAGCTGTAGGGGATATAAGGGCTGTGCCAGGACCTTGGCCTGTGGCTGAGCCTCCCACAATACCCCTAGGAGTCGACCTTGCCTGTGGTTGGTCAACAGTGGGAAGAGATTGAGCAGAGAGGCAGGTATCCTCCTCTGGACTCTACCTCCTGGCTCTGCATGGTTTAAGGCCCTCTGACTCTTGCCCCCGCTCCATCCCCCAAGGGCAGTTCCAGTTCAGCTCCTCCATCTCCTCCCTTGCCCATTCCTGGGGTGGGAGGCAGCGGCAGGGAGCTGGAGCCTTAATGGGCGCCAAGCCAAACCTTCCTAGGACTAACAGGTCACAACCAGTCACTCATGAGCCACTTATGACAGTGATGGGAGGGAGAGGAGGGATGGGCTCCTGCCTCCTGTAGGAGGCCAATGTGGGCAAGCTGGGGCTCACAGTCAGGGCTGGGAGCTGCAGGAAGTTGCAGAGGTGAAAGCAGGAACCCCACACTCTCCTGGAGGCACATTCCTCTGGCTGGTGCTCAAGCTAGCCATGCATGGCGGAGATGAGGAAACAGTCGCTGAACAGACCTGAGGTGGTGATGCTGGGCTGGAGGGTAGGGACAGGGTGAGAGAAGCCAGAAGAGCAGGCGAAGACGGGCAGGGCTGGAGAGGTCCCTAGAAGGGAGGGAAGCAGCCTGCCTCCCGGCAAGTTTACTGTTATAGGAATGTATAGAAACGAGTAACTGCTTTCTCCCCCAACTTCTGCTTCTCAAGGAGAGAGAGAGCGTGTGTGTGTGTGTGTGTGTGTGTGTGTCTTGTGTGGGTCCCAGGAGACACTGCATCTGACCTTGAGTGATCAGTGTTCTGCAATGGCTGCCCCATTCCAGTTGTGGCCACTTTCCCTAAGAGTCACTTTTCTCCTCACCCCTGTATTCTGTTCTGAGGCTGAACACCCACACTACCTACTACCTCCCACCACTCCCCTCTTTGCAACTTTCCCAGCCTTCCCAAAACCTTTGTCTTAAGTGCTCCCATCTTCCAACTCATCCCGGGCCCAGGCCTCTGTTCAGGACTCAAACCCTGTGCCCACTTTGTCCTTTTGTTTCAGAGTCTTGGTAGGGGCGACTGCAGGAGGCTGAAAGAGGGGTCCTAGCAGGGCCCTGTCCCCTGCTTAGGAGATGCCCAGTTCTGTCTCTCAGACCTGGTCAGTCAGGCTGGATCCAGAGCACTGGCTGGGGGCAGGGGAAGGATGTGGGTAACCAGAAAAGCAGGCTAGGGCTAAGGTCCCCTTCCCAGCATCAGAGCAGAGCCATCCCACCCCCAAATCCCACTCTGGAAGTGCTGGGGTCAGAGAAGAAACCGAATAGGCCAAAGTTTTCCTGGCATCAGATCTACTGCCCATTTCCTCCCTTCAGAAAGAACTTGGTAAGAAATTAGACCAGGTGCAGTGGCTCACGCCGGTAATCCCAGCACTTTGGGAGGCTGAGGCGGGTGGATCACGAGGTCAAGAGATCGAGACCATCCTGGCCAACATGGTGAAACCCCATCTCTACTACAGATACAAAAATTAGCTGGGCATGGTGGTGTGTGCCTATAGTTCAAGCTACTCGGGAGGCTGAGGCAGGAGAATCACTTGAACCTGGAAGGCGGAGGTTGCAGTGAGTCAAGATCGCACCACTGCACTCCAGCCTGGGCAACAGAGTGAGACTCTGTCTCAAAAAAAAAAAAAAAAAAAAAAAATTAGGGGAGGGTACAAAGAAGTGGGTCTGGAGAGAGAAACAGAAAAGTGGGATCCAGAGAGAGAAACAGAAAAGTGGGATCCAGAGAGAGAAACAGAAAAGTGGGGTCCACAGAGGGAAACAGAAAAGTGGGGAAGGAAACAGAAAAGTGGGGTCCAGAGAAGGAAACAGAAGTAAGGGAAAGTCTGCAGTTCTGCCTGAGAGAGGGCACAGGCCCCCCTCAGGCCTTGTGGGGGATAGAGAGGCAGCCCCACTGCTCTGCCTTCCCACCCCTCAGCCTCAGCCCCTCCTGCTTTAGCCGCTTTGCCTGCTTTGCCTCTGGTGGAAGTGGGGAGCCTGGTCCGTGAGCTCCGCCTAACACACTGCAGGGCTGGACCGAATCCTGACTTAATCTCCCCAACTGCTTCAGTTCTCCCCAAGCCCAGCCTCCTGGGGCCTCCGCTGAGGGTGCCTGCTGGGCCCTGGGGGCCAGGCAAAGTGGCAGCTTCTGGCCTGTCACTGCCCCTGAGTCTGGCTCTGCACCCACCTCAGGGCCTGGCCTGTGTCAGACTTCCCCTGCAGGGCATCATTTCTCTGCCACATGCCTGGCACTCACCACACTGAAATCAAAGCATTGCATAAGTATTGCATGCTGCCTCCTCCAGGAGAATGTTAGCTGCCGGAGGGTGAGAGCCGCTCTGCTGTACTCAAAAATGCATGCCTTGCGTGGTCAGTGCCTTATACGTAGAAGACCCTCAGGAGAGGTTTCCTGCATTAACAGTAACCAAGTTTCTCCCCCTCCTGCCATGGCTTTTTCTCACCTCCCTCTTAGCTTCCCAAGATCTGTCTTTCCCTCCTGGGGCCTGTGCACCCAGTTCTTGACCAATTGCCATTCCTCCCGCTGTCTTACTCCATCTCTTGTCCAACCCTTCCTCTTCCAAGAAGTATCATGAGATGTGGCCACTCAAGTCTCTCTAGGGTGCCATTCTTGGGGCCCCTGCTCTGGACTAAGCACAGGTAAGAGTCTTATTTCTAGTCTTTTCCTTCACCCAGTGCCCATGCAGCTGGACTAGAGGGGGACCCACGTGCACTGATGAAGGCTCCATGGTGACTTTCTCATTCAGTAAAGCCAGTTCTCAAACTCAGATCTGAAGGGCAAATATTGATGAACCCCTCTGCCAGGCTTTTCCCTTGGGGAAGAGCTAATGCCCTCCCCTCCTGCCCTCAAGCCTTATTATTCTCTCACTCCTCACAGTGCTGCAACCTGCCCTTCTCCTGCCCCTGGCAGCTTCCAAGGAGTCAAGGAAGTCAGTCAGCCCCATTTGTCCCCAGGCCCAAGTCCCTGTGGAGGTGAATTGCAGGGCTTCCTGCCCTCCCCATCCAGCAACAGCTCCCTCAGTAAAAGGTGAAAGAGAATCAGATCAGGTATCTGTGATTGCGGGTTCAGGTCAGGAGATGGAGATCACTAGAGAACACCAAGATAGGGAGGCAGGCCTGGGCCCCAGCTCCTTCATGCTGCTCTCCCCAGGCAGCTGCACCTGTGATCCCCCTCCCCTCCCCCTGACCCCCCAGGCCACCTGCCTCTGATGCTTTCTTAGCTCCTGAGTTCAAAGACCTGCTGTTTCCACTCAACATCTTCTCACTTTCCATCCTGCCCTCTGCATAGACCTGTAGGCTGTCAGTGGGCAGGCAGAGGAAATGGGGTCTCAGCAAGAAGCTAGACTCTGAGCAGTTTCACTCTAGCCCTGAGAATTGAGGTGAACCCCTTCTAAAGGGGCAGAAGGCAGCCCTAGCCCTGGGGAGCTGCATTCTGGGTCCAAGGTAGCCCTTAGATTTGAGTCCTCCCTGCAACCTCCTAGAATGCATGGTGATGGGGCCAGCTCCTCCCTGCAGCCAGCCACCTGCTGCTGCTGTCTAGGACAGCCCTTTCTGCTCTGTGGTCTACAAGCCTGACCTCAGGAGGAAGGCGAAGCTGCAGGAGGGGGGCCTGGGTGGGTAGAATGGGGAGAGGGAAGGAATCTACCTCTGTGTCAGGCACAGCCTCGGGTTGCCACAGCCAGGGTCCTCAGCTGTGAACTCCACAAGGGCTGGGGTTGGGGGTGGAGGGGCGGCAAGGGGACCACATAAGGTCTAGGGAGAATCCTGTGGAACTCACTACCTATGTACACAAGCTACCAGTCCAACCTGCAAAGCTGTCTGTTCAGGCACAAGGTTGGGGAAGGCTGCCCCCTAGAGCCAGGATCAAAGAATTCTTTATGGACATTCAGCCCTTTTCATATGTATTGAATATTTATTGAGTTCCTACCTAGGCACCTGGCGTTATACTAGCCACTGGGAATACAGAAGTGATCAAGGCAGACATAAAGTGAATAACTATCATAGTTTGCCTTATGTTGAGGGGTTTTCTGAGACGTGGAACTTTTTGTGGTAAAAATGGAAAAGTCAGGAGCCTTCATCAGTGCACGTGGGCCCCCCTCTAGTCCAGCTGCATGGGCACTGGGTGAAGGAAAAGACTAGAAATAAGGCTCTTACCTGTGCTTAGTCCAGAGCAGGGGCCCCAAGAATGGCACCCTAGAGAGACTTGAGTGGCCACATCTCATGATACTTCTTGGAAGAGGAAGGGTTGGACAAGAGATGGAGTAAGACAGCGGGAGGAATGGCAATTGGTCAAGAACTGGGTGCACAGGCCCCAGGAGGGAAAGACAGATCTTGGGAAGCTAAGAGGGAGGTGAGAAAAAGCCATGGCAGGAGGGGGAGAAACTTGGTTACTGTTAATGCAGGAAACCTCTCCTGAGGGTCTTCTATGTATAAGGCACTGACCACGCAAGGCACGCATTTTTGAGTACAGCAGAGCGGCTCTCACCCTCCGGCAGCTAACATTCTCCTGGAGGAGGCAGCATGCAATACTTATGCAATGCTTTGATAATAAGCATTGCCAATAAGTCAAAAGTCCCCAGTGAATCAGTTACCCTGCCTTCCTGGAGATTATATTCCAATAGGGACAGCAGGAGTAGGGGTGGAAAGTAAAAATACAATTTTTTTGTCATGATAAGTGCTGTGGAGGAAATAAAACAGAGCGAGGAATCCTCTGAGGAAGTAACATTTGAGCTGAGACTTGAATGATGAGGGATCAATCTTATAAACACTCAGAGAAGAGCTTTCCGGGCACAAAGCACAAAAATAAGTGTGGGACAGGAACAAGTGTGGCACGTTTGAGAAACAGAAAGGCGAATGTGTCTGAAGTAAAATGAGCAAGGGTGAGTAAGGCTGGTTGGAGCTGGCAAGACCCCGATCAATTTACTCTAAGAGCTATGGAAGCTACTGGAGTGATTGAAGCAGGGGAGTACCATGTTCTGGGTGTTATTTTTATTTATTTATTTAAATTTTTTTTTTCTTGAGACAGAGTCTCACTCTGTTGCCCAGGCTGGAGTTGAGTGGTGCGATCTTGGCTCACTGCAACCTCCACCTCCCAGGTTCAAGTGATTCTCCTGCCTCAGCCTCCCAAGTAGCTGGTATTACAGGCACGTGCCACCACGCCTGGTTAATTTTTGTATTTTTAGTAGAGATGGGTTTTGCCATGTTGGCCAGGCTGGCCTCGAACTCCTGACCTCAAGTGATCCATCCACCTCAGCCTCCCAAAGTGCTGGGATTACAGCCGTGAACCACTGCACCCGGCCATGGTTATTATTTTTAAAAGATTGCTCCAGCTGCTTGGTGGAGAGAGGATTAGAGGGGGAAGAACGAACAGAGGAGGACCAGTTAGGAGGCTGCTGCTGGTAGGTAGGTGGTGATGATGGTGGCTGGACTAGGGTGGCAGAGGGAATGGAGAGAGAGGACAGGGCAAATCCAACTGTATTTTGTAATGAATTTGATGTAGGAGCAGAGGAAAGGGAGGACTCAGAGATAACACCTAGGTTTGGGTCTGAGCCACAGTAAACAAAGACATGCCCCAGGGACATCAGAGGTCTCTCTGCATGGGGATTAACAAGAGAGGAGGAAGCCCTGACATGTCCAATAAACTCAATCATCTGGAAGATAGCTCAGTAGGTGTATCCTTGACCTAGCATTGTGGGAGAAGATATGTCTGGAATGTGTGTTTCTGGGGGGAGTGAGAAAGGAATGTCAGCAGTCAGGATGTCTGCAGATGGGGAATTAGAAATCTGTCTTAGTGTTGGTGGGACCCAGTTCAAAAGAGACTTCAGAGGGATTGATGGTTTAGACGGGTAATCTATATAGGACCTGTTTAGATGAACTTCAGTGGAATGTGGGATGATGTATTAGGATAATAAGGTTAGCTGTAACAAACAACTGAGCTGTAACAAAGCCACTGACACTTCTCACTCATATTCTATAGTCCAGTGAGGGTCTAGGGGACAGGGGTAGCTCTGCTCCATCCATTCATTCAAGCCTAGGTTCTTTCCATTATGTGGTACATATGGCCTCTAAAATTGTCACAGAATGGGAAGAGGGAATGCAGGTTGTATGGGAGATTTTTAAATGAGCCCAGCCTAGAAATGGCGCACATTGCTTCTGCCTTCATTCCATTGTTCAGAACCTGATCCCATGGCATCCGTTTGACTGCAAGGAAGCTGGGAAGTATAGTTCAAATTTGGGAGGTACTGTGCCCAGAAAGAGACACACAAATGTTGATGTGTGTTGTGGAGCACTAGTAGTTTCTGGCGCAGGCAGGGAGAATGGCTGTGCATCTTGTAGGGGTCGCAGTAGTGTCTGTCCTGGGCTGGGTTGGGAGTGTGCTCTCTGAGAATACCTTGGAAGGAAGCTGATATGAGAAAATGTGTATGAGTGGTGCACACCCATGTGCTTTATGGCTCAACAATCATTCCATTCTTTCCCATTCTCAAGGTCTTTCACTGGATAAGATCTTAATTCTCTCACACCTTACCACTGAAATAACCTTGTGAATGCTTTATCCTCTACAATTTTCCCCCATCAAATCTAACTGGATATTATAGTCTAACTAATCTTCCTAAGACTTGGCTTATGTCATGCAATCCCTGTTCAATAAAAACAATAACAATTTCAACAGCAGCAGCAATATTTGTTGAATTACTTTGTTGGGCACTTGGAGTGTATTATCTCAATATATCTCGATCTTTGTAACAAGCCTGTGATGTTTCATCATCATTCCCTGTGTACAGATGGAGGGACAGGAGTCCTGAGAGGTTCTAGCTGACAGTAGCCACTAGTCATGTGCAGCTACTTAAATTAATTAAATTAAATTTAAATTAATTTAAATTAAATACACTAAACTTAAATACATTAAATTTAAATTAATTTAAATTAAATACAATTAAAAATTCAGTTCTTCAATCACACTAGTCACATATCAAGTATTCAATAGCCACCTGTGATTAGTGGCCACCATTATGGAGGGTGCAGATATGGAATATTTTCTTCCAGGCAGAAAGTCAATTGGATTGGACATCTGTGAGTTAGGGGCACTTGCCCAGGGTCACAGCAAATGGTGAAGCTAGGCCTCTGACCCCACCTGAGTCTAATGCTCTGCAATAGCTCTTCATTGTTTCCACAATTTAAAAAACGTTTAAGCCTGGCCTTAGCCTTGTACAACCTGGTCTAGTACTACTGTTACATAATTATTTCTCTTTCTTTTCTTGCGCAATCTCACTTTCCAGCACAGCAAGCTTGCTCACTGCTCTCCCATACTCCTAATATGTCCACTCATAATATTTTTGCTCTCCTCCTTCTGTCTGCTCAGCTAATGAATTATCCCCTGACCTTTAGGTTCAGATAGCTGAAATAGCTCGAAGCAGTTTCGTCTCTTCCATTCTCTCTGCTTCTGCCTGGACCAACTCTGAAGCCCCTCATCCTCTCTTGCCATGGCAGCCTTCTGCTGCTACTAATTCTACTTCCTGACATTTATTGAGTATCTACCATGTGCTAGGCACTCTTCCAGGCACTCCTCATCACAACACTTTGAAGTAGGTGTTACTGCAGTCTCCATTTTAAAGACCTGGTAATTAAAGCACTGTGGGGTGAAACTTGTCCAACTCATCTCTCTGCTTCTAGTGTTTCACAGGCAGTTCGCCTTCACTCTATTACTCTGGCCATAGTTCTAAAACACAGAATTGTGAGTTTTCTCCCCCAGCCCCAAGGGGAGGGGGACAGCCTTCTTAACAGAGCATGCAAGGCCCTTTATGTTCAGAACCTTTCTAATCTCCAAACCCGCTACTCTACCTTCAAACTTGACATTCCAGCCACAAACGACTTACAGTTTCCCAGAGCGGCCGCTTTATTTCTTCCCTCTGCGCCATCACACGTGCGGTTCCCACTGCCTGGAGTACTGTCCATCCTGGCCAGCTCTGAAGCCATCCATGGAAATGCACTCCGGACCACGGGGCTTGCTCCCTCCTCCACAGGACCAGCACTTACTCTCCACCGGCAGCTCCTAAAGGAGGGCTGGTGCTGAGCTCACAGCCTTGACATCACTTCTCATTAAAATACACACTCCAAGATTCAAAATTTAATAGGCAGGGGTGGGGCTGGGTTTATTTTTTTATTTTTAAAGAAGCTCCCAGATTATTCTAGAGTGAGGCAAATGTGCTTAACACTGGTTTACATCCCTTGTTTGGCAGTTAAGCACACCCTGTCTAGATTCCTTGTGTATAATTGCTTTTGTTTTTATTTTATTCTTACCTTCATTCACTCACACTCACCTATTCAACAAACATTTATTAAGGGGTCATTATATGCCAGGCATGCTTTTAGATGTTGATGTGAACAAAACTGGCACTGTCCCTGCTCATGAAGTTTATGTTCCAGAGGGGGTGTGGTGGGTGGGATAATAATGGCCCCCAAAGATGTCTACGTCCTCATCCCAGAACCTATGAATATGTCACCTTCCACGGCAAAGGGATTTATTTTGCTGATGTGATAAAATTAAGGATCTTGCGATGGGGAGATTATCCTGGACTATCCCCTCAATCACAGGGGTCCTTAGAAGGGAAAAGGAGGAAGAGGGAGTTAAAGGCATGAGGGTAGCCTCACTCTAGAAGCTGGAAAAGGCGGCCAGGCACGGTGGGCTCACACCTGTAATCCCAGCACTTTGGGAGGCTGAGGTGGGCGGATCACCTGAGGTCAGGAGTTCGAGACCAGCCTGGCCAACATGGTGAAACCCCATCTTTACTAAAAATACAAAAATTAGCTGGGTGTGGTGGTGGAAGCGTGTAATCCCAACTTCTCGGGAGGCTGACGCAGGAGAATCACCTGAACCCAGGAGGCAGAGATTGCAGTGAGCTGAGATCACGCCACTGCACTCTAGCCTGGGTGACAGAGCAAGACTCCGTCTCAAAAAAAAAAAAAAAAAGTCAAGGAAACTGATTTTCCCCTAGAGCCTCCAGAAACAAGGCAACCCTGATGTCCCCTTGATTTTAGCCCAGTGAGACCATTATTTGGATTCCTGACCTACAGAACTGTAAAATAATAAGAAGTTTGTGTTATTTTAAATCAGTAAATTTGTGGTAATTTGTTACGGCAGCACAAAAAAAAAAAAAAAAAAAAAAACTAATGCAAGGGGTATTGGTTATGTTTTGTGCAGGTATATGATGGGCCTCCCCATGTGGATCCTTAGTGCTGTGGCAGAGCCCTTGTTATTGTGCTGGGATTTTCCCTCCAGCTCCCGGCCGGAAGCTGGGCTCACGTGGGAGCTCAGTGCCCTCCTGCTACAGATCTGTCTCTTCCTTACAATGGTATGATCCCGAGGGTCAGGGTGAGGGGTTTGGGAGGATGAGGCTTGTGCTGATAAAAGGAAAGGCGAGGTCCGTTGCAGTGGCTCAAGCCTGTAATTCCAGCGCTTTGGGAGGCCGAGGTGAGAAGACAGCTTGAGGCCAGGAGTTGGGGACCAGCCTGGGCAACATAGCGAGACCCTATCTCTACAAAAAACAAATAACAAAAAATACTAGCCAGGCGTGGTGGCACACACCTGTAGTCCCGGCTGCTTGGAAGGCTGAGGTGAGAGCATTGCTTGAATCCAGGTGTTGGAGGATGCGGAACTATGATGGCGCCACTGTACTCCTGCCTGGGCAACAGAGTGAGACTCTGTTTAAAAAAAAAAAAAAAAAGTAGGGATTTGTGAGGAGCTGTGCGTGAGGATAGAATGTTTGCAGTCAGAAGGTGATGGTCGCAGGGGTTCCCAGACTTTAGTGTGTGGAGAAATCCTCTGCGATATTGTGGGAGGGAACCTGGTTGATAGAAGGACGGGCGGAAGGAATTCTATTCACAGCGTACTCTAATATTTCTTAAGTTTTACCTATTAATATTTAACAAGAAATTTTAATTTTAATTTTAAACGAAAATACGCATCGTACTCAGAGGTAAAGATTTTTAATCCTCGCGGTTCGCTCGTATAAAGGCATATTTCCGGTCCCTTCCAAGGTCCAACAATCCGGACACGGCGGGTCTGGGGATGGGCCCAGGAATCCGCCTTTTTAGCAGCATCCCCCAAACGACACGGCAGCTTCGCAAAGCGGCGGTGGCGTCTGCGGTTCCGGGCGCGGGCGGCCTCCGGCCGGGGAGGGCGCTGTGCCGGCGGCGCGGGGGGCGGGCCGGGGGCGGAGCGCGGGGCGCCGGCTGCTCTGGCGGCTCCCGCGGCTCCGGCTGGCGGCTTCGGGCCCTGCACCTGTGACTCTCGGCCGCGCTCGCCCTCGGCCCGCCCGGCGCCGCAGCCCCATGGCCCCGTCCAGGCTGCAGCTCGGCCTCCGCGCCGCCTACTCCGGCATCAGCTCCGTGGCCGGCTTCTCCATCTTCCTCGTCTGGACGGTGGTCTACCGACAGCCGGGGACCGCGGCCATGGGAGGGCTCGCAGGTACCCCGGGACGCTGGGCGGCGCGGGGCGGGTGCGCGGCTGCGGGGCGGGCGCTGTCAGCTGCTCCAGGACGCTCCCCGCGAGCGGCGCTTCCCCGCGGAGCGGGTGGAGTGTTTACTCGAAAACAGCGGTTGGCGGCGGCAGGCCCCACGCGGGCCCGGGCTCCTGGGCATTCCTGGGTGCCTCCGGGACCCGATGCCCGCCCGGGCGCCACCCGGGGGTGCCGACGGCCCGCCACTGCCGGCTGCACAGACCTGCCGCGCCGCCCGGGTTATCTGTCACGGCACACTGCCTGTCGCCCTCCGCCCAGTTGCCCCACGACAGTGTCCCCTCCGCGCGCCCGCGGCGCTGGTCGCCTCCTATCCCCAAACACACACACACACACACACACACACACACACACACACACACACACACACTCTCCCCTCCTATCCCCAAACACACACACACACACACACACACACACACACACACACACACGCTTGTTCTGAGGGATCCCCTGCCCCCGGGCGCCCCTTCCCTGGGTGCTGGGTGAGGGCAGAGAGGGAAGAAGTGGGAAAGGAAGAGGGCTGGGGGTGGCTGGGGAAGCCCATCTGCCTCCTTCCAGAGGGCTCCCCCGCAGAGCCCTCTGCTGAGACCCACAGGGAGGACCGCGTTAGGGATCTCATAGAAACTGGACATTCTCTTTCCACCCATGTTGGTGCCTTTTTGCTACCCGTCTGCTGTGGCTCCTCAGCCAAGGTCTGCCAAATCCTGCAGCCCAGCCGCCCTTTCTGTGCTTCTGGGAGGGAAGGGGAAGCATCGGTGCGCTGATGGGGGCTCTGGGCTGACCAGTGCTCCTTGCTGTGCACATTTGGGCTCGCAGTTTAACCTCTCCGTGCCATATAATTGGTATGAAGATGAAAAATATTATCTCTACTTTCTAACATTTAAAAAAATGCTTTCTATGTGTCAGGCACTATGTTAAGCAACCTGCTTCCCTTATTTCATTTAATCCTTACATTAGTCTCATGAAGTAGGCCTTACTATTATGTCCATTTTACAGATAAGGAAACTGAGGCCTGAAGTTAAATAAATTGCTTACCCGGGATTACACAGCTACATGAAATAATATGTGTGGGAAAGGACTTTGGGAAGAAAATACGTATAAGGATAATACTTTTACATATGATGATTATATTCCATTACTAAAATCCTCTGCCAAAAGAACCCTAAATGGAATAACTAAAAATAACTAATTTACTCACTGCCACAGGGAGTGCTGAGTGCCATCCCTGGGTAGAGTCGCAGCATGAGGTGGGGTTAATGCCTTAGAAGAGGGGCATACATGGCCCCACCCTACACAATGCCAACAAAGCACTGGGTCACCAAGAAGGGGGGATGGGCACCCTGGCTAGGGTGTTCTCTGCCTGCCCAGCTGCCTCACCACCTGTGGGATCCTGAGGACAACTGGCCCATCTCTGCGCATTATCTACAGAGCCCTAGTTCCTTTCCCCACTGCACCCCGCCACCCTCCATGCTTTTCAAGGTTCACTTCTCCCTGCCACTTTTTTGTTTCCTATTGGCCCTGTTGCTTTCCCCTCTGGAAGGTGGCGTCAGAGCCCTATGATTGCATTGCGAAGACCGAAGGCAAGAGAAGGATGAGGAGGGAGGGCCAGCCTGGGATCTCAGCTGGTTGTGTTGAGTCTGGCCTGGTACAAGTGGAGGTGAACCCTACCTGGCCGTTTGACCCTGTCCTGGGCCACAGTTTCCTCATCTATTAGGAGTGGGAGGAGATGTCCCCAAAAGACATCTGACTTCCCTCCAGATCTGAAATCTTGCAGTGCTGCCCACTCCCTGAGTCTCCAGCTGCCTCCTAGAGGGCTGTGGAAAAGGCCTTCTTTCTTATACTCTAGGGAGTTGCCTGGGGTTTTCTTCCGACCCAACTCTGCCCTCTCTCCCTCCCCACAGGCTTCCCTTGGCCTATGAGGCAGGCCAGCTGTGGAGCTGCCTTCAGAGAGAGGCGCTAGGGCAGCAGCCAGCTGGAGTAGGGTCCTGGTATCTCCCTGATGGTCTGATCTTTGACAGTGGCTGTGGAAGAGCCAAAACTGCTTGGTAGTGGTGGTGGTGGATGGTGGCAGGGAGAGGGGTTGCCAAGCCTGGGCCTCCGACCTTCCCCACCATGAGTGGGTTCTCAGAGGGTCTGTGGCCAGTCAACCTTCTTCCTCTTTTGGGGGTAAAGTGTCAGCAGATTAACTAACTTGTGAGCACCCTACTTCTGACTCAGCGTTTTATAGCTCAGAATCTGCTGAGTCACCCAAGGGTAGCCCCAGCATGCTCCTTCTCCTGTGTTGGACCAGGCAAGGACTGATTGGGTGTGCCAGTTTCTGGAGCAGAGTCATGGAGCCCCTGGGTCTGGTGGGCAGAGTGTTCACGGGTGGGGATACCCTCTCCCATCCTGATGGGTACCTTCGAAGAAGTGGCTTTGGAGAAAGGCAGTGGCAGAAGCAAGACTGGCTTTCCTGGGGAGGCGGGCAGGTGTGGGTTGGATCTACCTGGTCTGGCTTTGCTGTGGGAGTCCTGGGGGAAAACACAAACTCTTGCTCTGGGTTTAGTAGACCAAGGAAAGAGAAAAAGAAAAGTTGCTCCTGAAGTCTAAACAGCTCTATGTTTTTCCCAGGTGAGCTGTGAGCAAGAGCCCTGGGGCTCCAGGACTGTCTTCCGCCTAGGAAGGAATAGAGGGGCCTGACCTAGGCCCAGTGTCCTTCTTGTCTGCATTTACCCTGTGGGATCCCCCGGGTGTCTCCTGTCTCCTCACCTCCAGCCCAGCCACTGGGGATGCTTTCACCGCCCTACCCTATGCCTTCCTTACCCTTAGCTTATCGGCTGTGAGCCAGTAAGCTCACATGGCTAAGCAGGGACTCTGCTCCTTGAAACAGGTAGGATGGAGCAACGGTGTGGTCTGGTGTGGGCTTGCAGCCAGGTGGGATTGGGGACCTGTCCATTCCACCCCGAGTTTTACAAACCAGGCTTCCTAGAGTCCCCAAGTGTGCCAGGGAAGGGTATTAGGGAGATACATTGCCTCCTGCCTGATGTGTGGGAGGGGACCAGTGAGGGGCTCCATCTCCTTCAGTGACCCCCTTGGGTAGGGCTGGTGGAGAGCTCCCTTCCCAGGAGGGTGGTGGGAGCCAGGGCGTGGGCAGCAGGCCTGCCTCCAAACTTGATGTGTGTTTATCTGGAGGGGAGGCCTCTGTGCAGGGCCTGGAGCAAGGTTGAGGGAAGGTGAGAGGTGGGTAAACCATGCCTGTTATTAACAAAGAACAGGGCCCAAAACGCCCCCAAATGGCTGTCTTCCTCTCCCTCCTGCCCTCAGCCCTCTTTGGTATGTGCATGTACATGGGGGTGGGAGTTTTGGGGAACCACTGGATCGTGGTCAGTGGACTAAGAGATGGCATCTTCACAGGCCCCTATTTCAGCATTTCCTAACCCAGAAACTGCTGAGTCACAGAGGAATTGTTCTGACCTTATTTTTCTCCCAAGCTGGCTTCTAGAATCTTTGAGTGGGAAAGGATCTTAGAGCTCAACTTCCCCAACCCCTCTGTGGCACGAGGAGACAGAGGGCGAGGGGACCTGTTCCAGACAGGTGCCCATCAGACTGCTCCTTGAGTGTGCTCAGTGACAACACCCCTTGTTCCCAGGGCCCTTTATAAACCAAACAGCTCCCTCAAATGAAAACATGGGACACATGTGAGGAGTGGGAGGGACTTCTGTGAAAGGTGGCTGGTATAAAAATCCAGATCTTGTAGGAGGTAAGAGGAAGCTGCAGGATGATTGTCCTGTCCACCTCTGGCCCACTCCAGCATCCAGACTAGGTGGGGAGGAACAGATGCTTGTCCTGGCCCACCCTGATCTCAGTAGGAGGGGGACCCACATTCCAGGCCCCCACCCCCTGAGGAAGAGTGGAGGTGGGCAGGGGCAAAGCTGGGAGAGTGTTCGGGGGGTCAAACGGTGGCAGGGGCTGAGGGAAGCTGTAGGCTTGGTAGGCCTTCACCCTCACTAGGGTAGAACCCTGGGCCCAGTTACCTAAACTGGCAGGACCCCTGGGCCCACCCATTTTTAGATGTGGAAACACCAAGGCTTTGGGACACAGCAGTGCCAGGCTCCTGGTTTCTTGGCTTGGAGTCTCATGGGTTTTTGTTCCTCACTGGACTGCCTGGGGACAGCCAAACTGGGACAGCCTCTGAGCTGGTAACCAGAGCATAGCTCCACAGTGACAAGCTTCCTCCTGCCTTTTTCCCCCTTAAACAAATTATGAAATATTTTAGGCACACAAAAAAGGATAGATGATTTAACAAACACCCTTATAACCCAGCCTAAGAAAACAGCGTAGATAAAATAGCATAGATTTCCCACACAGCCTAAGAAACAAAATAGCATAGATTCCCATAGATTCAAAGCACTTCCCCACCCCCACCGCCCCATCAACGTCCCTTCCTTGTCTCCATTGCCAGAGATAACCACTTTCCCCAACCAGATGCTTATCCTTCCTGTGCACATTTGGTAACTACTCTGAGTGGCGTGTGTGCAGCTGCCTTTTGGAAAGGCCTCCTGACTCCTAGGATGCAGCGGCCTGAGTGGCCCACACCTTGCAACCCAACCAGCTGAGAGCCTGCAGCTGGCTCTGCCTCCTTCCTCATTCGTCCCTTGCCGGGATCCACCGCCCTGCCCGGACCCTTGCCAATGGAGTTGATATTTGTTCCACTCTTTGGGCTGCACCAGCAGGCACTGCCTGGCACAGAGGGTTGTTTTGTATTGTATTGGCTGGGTGGCAGCTGGCATCCTAGAGGAAGTGTCCACCCAGGCGCAGAGGCCAGGCCCAGGAAAAGCTGGGGGCAGTGGGGGTGGGGGGCGGTGCAGGTGGTGATGGCCTGCCCTTTGCCGCAAAATGGAGGGAGTGGCATGAGGTCTGGCCAAGAACAATAAGGCCACTCAGGGGTTGGGTGGCCCTGGAGTCTTCATGGCTGGACCTCCTCATCCTGCAAAACCAACTCAGGCAGTTTGGGAAGAGCCCTGCAGGCCTTGTGACTTTGAGACTGTGGCCTCTGAGGGCTGGGTGGAGGAGGAGCATGGGGCAGGAGCATGGCTTCCCTGCTCTGTGGCCCTCAGGGTAGACAGTGGCAAGTCCCCAGAAAGCAGGCTGGGCTGCTGAGGCACAGACTTTCTGGTTTTCAGGATCCTTTTATCCTCTTGAAAAGTAGTGAAACTCCATGCAAATTTTATGTATGTGAGTTTTAGCTATTGATATATACTATATTAGAAGTTAGAACATTTTTTAGCATTTTAAAGTAATACTAAAAATAACATGAATTAACATAACATTTTTGTGAGAGATATTCATGTTTTCCAAAACAAAATAAAATCAGAGAGAATGGTAGGGTTTTGTATTTCTGCAGGTTTCTCTAATGTTGGGCTTACTAGCAGGCAGCTCAGTCTCTTACCTGCTTCTGATATCACAGCCTCCGAAAAGGAAAACTCCATTCTATGAGGGAATGAGTGACAAGACCATATTCTTGGTATTCTTATGCAAATAGGCCTGGTCTAGTGGATCTGCAGGGCTCTGGAGCACCCTGGGGATGGGCCCTGATGTGTCTCTCCTGCAGGGGTGCTGGCACTGTGGGTCCTGGTGACGCACGTGATGTACATGCAAGATTATTGGAGGACCTGGCTCAAGGGGCTGCGTGGCTTCTTCTTCGTGGGCGTCCTCTTCTCGGCCGTCTCCATCGCTGCCTTCTGCACCTTCCTCGTGCTGGCCATCACCCGGCATCAGAGTGAGGGCGGGTCCCAGGGAAAGAGGGCATGGGAGGGACAGCAGCGGGGATTTTAGCAGCATTCCCATCCTGGTTCCACAGGTTACCTCCAAAGAGACTGGGTGAATTACTTAACCTCCCTGGGCACGGGTTTTGTTATGGTTCATGTGGAGAAAACAAGTCCCCACCTCGCAAGTTGGGTGGATTCTATGAAACTGATGTGAAGTCTTGAGCAGTGCATAGCCCATACAAGCACTCCTGATATTGGGACCCATTAGTCTGTGCTCAGCTCTGGGATGGGAGCGCCCTCTGGTGGCTATGGCTGGAAATAACCAGAGGTCCTTCTTCCGGGAGTCTGATGCTAACTAAAGCAGGTTGGAGGTGGCCTAGGGTACTTGTCACAAAAGCGGAGTGGATGATACAGACCTGTGATTGGCCAGCCCCGCCCTTCCCTAATCCCCACGGCCTCCTGCCTGAAAACCCTGGAATACTCTAAAACGGTCCCCAGCTCCGTTCTACTGTTCCAGGCCGTGGAACAGTAGTGGTCCGTGGCCTGTTAGGAACCAGGCCGCACAGCAGGTGAGGGGCAAGCGAGCCTTACCGCCTGAGCTCCGCCTCCTGTCAGGTCAGCGGTGGGCATTAGGAGCGCAAACCCTGTTGTGAGGCGCATGCGAGGGTTGCGTGCCCCTGATGATCTAATGTTTGACGATCTGAGGTGGAACAGTTTCATCCCCAAACCATCCCCCCAAGTTTTTTGTGGAAAAATTGTCTTCCACAAAACCAGTCCCTGGTGCCAAAAAGGTTGGGGACCATGGCTCTAAAACCTCCATCACAATGTCTTTCTGAAGGGTTGGTTCAGCTGCCAGGACGTTGCAGGGATGTTGAGTGGGGAGGGTGGCCCTGGCCTTGTGGCCGGTGCAGCGGCCGAGGGCAGGGCCTGCCGAAGTCACTGTCGGTACTTCTCTCCCTGCAGGCCTCACAGACCCCACCAGCTACTACCTCTCCAGCGTTTGGAGCTTCATTTCCTTCAAGTGGGCCTTCCTGCTCAGCCTCTATGCCCACCGCTACCGGGCTGACTTTGCTGACATCAGCATCCTCAGCGATTTCTGACCCAGGGGGTGAGGTCTCTGCACCCTGGGGGGGCCTTAGGACCTGGACTCAGCCTCTGAGATGTTGGGAGAGGCTACTCCCACCCCCTGGTGACCCCAGAACTGTGGCAGAAAATACACAGCAGGACGAGTGTGGTCTCCCAGGAAGCTGTCCTGCCCCGTCCCCTTTCGAGGAAACCTGAGTGTGGTAGAGAGGGGATCCTGCCATGTTGCTCCTCAACAGCCTGGCCAGAGGGCAGCTTTAGACCTTTTCAAATGGATCTGTTTTCTTTTCTTTCTTTTTTTTTTTCTTTTTTTTTTTTTTTTTGAGATGGAGTCTTACTCTGTCACCCAGGCTGGAGTGCAGTAGTGCGATCTCAGCTCACTGCAACCTCCGCCTCCCAGGTTCAAGCAATTCTCCTGCCTCGGCCTCTCAAGTAGCTGGGATTACAGGCATCTGCCACCATGCCCGGCAAATTTTTGTGTTTTTAGTAGAGACAGGGTTTTGCCATGTTGGCCAGGCTGGTCTCGAACTCCTGATCTCAGGTGATTCACCCGCCTCAGCCTTCCAAAGTGCTGGGATTGTAGGTGTGAGCCACCGTGCCCGGCCTGGATCTGTTTTCTTAGCACGCAGTGAGGAATCTTTGTACTTAAGGCCAGGGCAACAAAGTCAAGAGGTCAAGGGGTAGGGCCATGAGGCCTGGACCTATGCTGCAGGCAAGGGTTTCCATCCCTGCTGCCCTAGGCACTCTCTTCCCAAGGCCAGGATGGGCACCTGGGGAGGTCAGTTCAGAAATATCTAGCAGAGACCTCTTAAGCCCCCATCCCAGCACCCCATCCTGTTGTTCCCAGAGCTGGTCTCCCATGAGTGTGCTAGAGCCAGATAGCCGTGGCCCCCCACCCATCTCACTCACACACACAGGCATCCATACACCCCAGAAGACTTCCCAAATGAGGCCAGACTCAGGGTCACGGGGAATGTGCTTCTGCCCCTGTAAGGGCTTTGGGGAAGGGGGCAACATAGTAGAGGCTGGAAGGAGCCCCCAAACCTGTGCCCATGCCCCTCCAGCCCTGCGTTTCCATTCTGCCTTCTCAGAGTGCCCTTACTGCACCCAGACCACCGGCCAGGAGAGACCTTCTCTCCCACTCCAGCCCCTCTCACTGCCCTTCAACTAGAGCTTTCACCTTTTTACATTTCCCTTCTGAAGGACACAAATCTGCTTTTCTGCTGATACACTGGCCCAAGGGCTCACCTAACTTGGGAGGGAAGGGGCTGTTGTTACAAGGATGATTTTCTGTTAGACTGCCATTTTGCACGGTCTCCCCCTTCCCATCTGATGTGTCCTGCCCCTCAGCTCTTTGCCTTATCTGTGTCACTGTCACTTTAGCAAAAATACAGCGGCCATTTGTATCAGCCTCTGGTGGTTGCTTGTGAGGTGGGACTCTTGCGGGAACAGGTGGACTTTGGGAGGAGTGGGCAGGGAGGGAGTGGTAGTGGCAGTTCTCGAGCTATCTGATTAAGCCATTCCCCTAGTTCAGTTGTGCCCTGGAGGGCAGGGGACAGGGTCAGTATCTCTGGGGCTGCAGGCCCTCTTGCCTTGGCCCTCCTGGCATGGGGTAACCACCAGCTCAGCTCTCCTCCTCCAGCTTTCCTCTCTCTAGCACACCCCAGCCAGGGCAAGGATGCCCACGGGCATAGCTACAGCAACCCCTGCGGGATTTGGTGTCCACACCCGAGAGGCCAGGCCAGATGGGAAAGGGATTAGCGCCTCTTCCCTCACACTCTGCCAGGCTGCTGGGAGCTTGGGCCAGGTCTAACATAATGAGGTGCTCCTCTTCCTGCTGGAAAAACCGGACAGACTCAGAACCACAAAGGCAGGTGCTGCCAGCCTGGCGCCTTCCTCTCTGCTTAGGCTGGGTAAGCTTGTCCAGGCCTGTGCCTCACTCCTTCTCTCTTCTAGGCTCAGTGTATCCTTAATCAGGCATGGTGCATCAGAGCGGGAAGGAGCCATCAACAGTGTATACTTCTGGAGCCTTCTACTGATAAACAGAGGCCCCAGAAGACGATTTGACTTACCTGAGCTCCCAGCTGGGACTTAAACCCAGGTGTGTCTGAGTCACAACTCTTTGGGGATGCCGTGGTGAGCTGGGGCTGAGCTCCTGTATTCCCACTCCCCCACCCCACCCCCACTCCTGCCATATCAGGGCTGGTCTCTGTGGACTCAGCCCAGGGCTGCCTCCTCTTTGTCACCCCAAAGTGGGGCAGCCAGGGACAGCCAGGGTGTGTTCAGAATGGGTTCTTCCTGCAGGGCAGGAAGGGCAGATTGTTAAAGGGGCTGCGGCCCAGACCACCCTGGTCCCTCCTCCGGCAGTGACTCAGACCCACACTGTGCCGTGCAGCTGTGTGCCCTGCACACCCGCTTGACGGCGCACTGCTCACTTCTGGGGGGCCCTTTCAGAGGCACTTTTAAAGCAAATAAAACATTTATTGTTCAGATTTTTTTCCATTTTGTTCCTTTTTACAAAAACATGCATACATACACAGGGTATGATGGGTCCTAGGAAAGACACACACACACGCCTCACTCACACACACGCTCACACACACGCCTCACTCACACACATGCTCACACACATTTTCCTTCTTGACCCCAGGCCTGGACCCCCAAAAGCCTTGAAGACTTTGCCAGAGCAGCCTCCCCTCCTCCATGTCTGTATCTTCTCTCCCACCCCTTCCCCCTCAGTCAGGCTATTCCTATGTGGGGTGGGAATCAGAGCTATGGTGGGGGAGGCCCCAGAAACAGAGAAGGCTCCCCGAGTGGGCAGTGGCCGAGGGGTCCCAGGGGTATGCTGTGCTTCTGGGGGAGATGAAGGGTTTGGCACCATTGGATCAGGAAGCACAGGACTCCCAGAGCACCCATCTGCTCCACCAGGGCATCACCAGGAGGTTGATGTAGGGGGGCCACTGGCGAGGGTACGGACCAGATGGAGGGCTGCCAGTCTTGGCTGTCAGGGAGCTTCGTCTCAGTGCCTGGTGGTAGAGGGAAGCTTCCAGAGTCGTCTGAGGAAGCAGGCGAGAGGGACTCCCCCTGCACTCAGGAATATGGGACCTCTTGGCTCCCCACTCCCCCCTAGCCCCTAGAGCCTAGGAAGGGCCAGCCTGTCTGAGGCCAAGTTCACATTTCTGTGTGGAGCCTGGGGCTGTGTGCAAAGTCTGGGGTTTGCAGAGCCAGGAATAGTGGTTAAGGGTGAGCCCGACGGAGCCGGAGCCAGTCCTCCTCTGTGCAGTCCTGAGGAATGGGGGCCACAGCCAGGGCCCATACTGGAGGGGAGAATCTGTTCTCGAGAGCCCTGTGGGGGTCGCCGCCCAGCCCGTCTCCTCTCAGGGTCCTCTCCAGTTCCCATTCTAGACCCAGGGATTTTCTCACGCTCCCTGGGATAACTGTCAAAGCAGGCAGGCTGTTCTCTGGTTCCAACTACTTGCCCACAGGACCTCTAAAGACCCAGGAATGGGGGCTATTGCCAGGGGTTAGAAGAGAACCAGGTCCCAAGGGCATGGTGGGCGGGCAGATGGTTCCAGAGCCTTAGAGATTCATAGGTTCTTCCTCCTCCACCAGCTGCTCCGAGGGCCTGTGGGGAGGGACAAGGGTGGGATGCTGGAGCACCAGGGCTGCAGCAAGGGCCTTAGCTAAGCTTCCTCTCAACCCTGGTCAGGAAGCCTGGGAGGGTTGGGGTGGCTGCATAGCGGACCCGGGGTCTTCAAGCAGGGAGGAATGAAGCGGTGGAGAGGCTGTGGGCCCAGGGCCAGGGGTCTGGCATTACCTATCTTCAGCCAGGATGCCCACAGAGAGGGATGCCAGTGCGGTCACTGCCTCCACTTCTTCTTTGTCAGCCCCTGGCACTCTAGGCACCCAGGAGTCTGGACAGGAGGCCAGGCGCTGCATGCAGCCCCAGTATTTACCTAGGGTAAGATGCCAGGTCAGAAAGGGTTGGAGAAAGCAAGCCCCTCCACACTGCGTCCTAGACTGGATATTGAGGTTGGTGTCTCAGGCCCAGGGCCCCGGAGGAGCGGGCCTGTCCTCCACTTGGGGTCGGCTCTCCCACCTGCCCCTCTCCTCACTTCGCTCCCACTCCCGCACAGCCTGACAGGGTAAGCAGGATGGGTTCAACATGGCTGTGAGGGAGTCCTAGCAGGTGCCCAGCCTTTCTCTCATCCCCTGTGGCTGCAAGGCCACCTTTGACTCATTCCCCACAGGTGCGGGGCTCCTGAGAGCATCAGGAGAGCCTGCTTGCCTGCAGACAGGGTCTGTGTCACAGTGACCTCCCAGAGCCCCAAGCTCGGGCCTCCCACTTAAACACAGCCCCCACCAGTGCTCAGCCCAGCACTCAGGAAAGGAGGGCCTGGGAGGTGGGACGAACACAACATGGGAGAACTGACCATCACCACGGCCGCTCTGCATGGGTGCCCAGGCCAGGAGAATGCTCCTCCTGCCTGCTGCTGTGAGGAACCATGTCCTGGAATCTGGCTCAGTGTGAGGGCACCCACCGTAAGAGGAATCAGCCATGTCTTTACCATTATGTAAAGACATCACGGCTCCCCTACCCAGCCCTTGATATGGGAATCTATTTTACTCGTTTTTATCCCTAGTATAGATTATGGGTCTTGACATAAGATGCTCAATAGATGTTGAGTTGAAGTTGAAAATTTAAAGTACTTTACAAATGTGGGGGTTATCCCAAGACGCAGCCCCCAAGCTAGCAGAGCTCCTGAGACGCCTGTGGCCAGGACTGAGGGGAGGGATGGGAACCAGGCCTTTTGGCAAACAAGGCCTGAGTGTTGCTCTTGACCTGGCCCTGGTCTAGGGCTGTAGCTAGAGATGGAGGCCAGTCCCTACCTTGAAGGGCCACTGTCTGGTAGGCCCTGCTGGCTCCATCGGGGGGGCTCAGAGGATACCCCCTCACTGGGGGGTGCTCACCATTGCTGCCTGGGTCACTCACAGGAATCTTACTCCAGACCAACAGCAGGTCACCTGGCTGGCACCGGAAGCCCTAGGATCTGGCCACGGTGGGGCAGGGTACCACCAAGATCCTTCAGTCTGAGCTCAGCGAGTGTCCCATCTCCACACTTACTGTGCACCCGGATCACGGCCTCCAGAGAGCGGATGGCATTGAGGTTGGGTTTCTGTTTCCAGCCTTCTTCTGAAAGGGGATCCACCTATAGAAAACAGTACATCAGCCACCAGTCTCTCAGGGACCCACAGGCCCAGCTCACTCCCACCCCAGGGGCCCCAGCCTTCTAGCCACAAGCACACTCTACCTAGGCCAGGAGATGCTGTCTGGACCTGACTTGGAACAGAGGCTTCCGCTTCGCCTACCTTGTTTCAGGCTTGGCCACTCCCACCCTGTCCCATCCCATCTGCCTGCTCTTTGGGTAGTCCTGAGAGCCGGGCTTACCTGCCTGACAGAAGCATGGATGGGGGAGGGAGACGGCTCACCCTGTTACCCAGAAGAGCAGCCACACAGGCCTCAGAGGCGTCACAGATGGCTGTGAGGTCATGGCCACCCTCCAAGGCCAGCACCACTGCGCCTCCTGCCAGGTTCATCAGTTGCTGTGTCATGTATCCAAAACCTAGAGGTTGGGAGGGGAGAAATGGGCGGGGTGGGAGTGGAGAGGTGACCCTGTTCTCTACCCCTGTGGCTTCCCTGCTTGCTTCCTCCCTAATAAAGAATGACTCACATGTATCAATCACTATTTCCAAAGTGCTTTCACATTGAATGTCGTACAAAACCTACTAGTATGCTTCACTCAAGGCTCAGGGAGGTTAAGGGCCTTGGGAAAGGCCCCACAGCTAGTAAGTGGCAGCAAGGTAGGACCTGAACTTGGGTCATTGACTCTAGCCTGTGTCTTTTTCACTGAGCTACACCCTCTCTTCTTTCTGGACTCTGGGCCCTGTGGCCACCCTCTATTCTGAGAGTGCTGCTCCTCTCTCCCCTTCCTCTGGAGGAGCTGCCAGCCCACCTGGAATCAACCCAGCTGTGGTGGGGAGTCCCACGGCTGAGCTTCCTGCCTACTGGACTTAAGTCCCCATGGGTATGACCTGGTCAAGCCCTCCGTGGTGAACCGGCCTGGTCCTGAGAAAGGGCCTGGGCTGTGCTCGGCTAGGAGATCCCGGGGAATTTCAGGACCAGCTGCCATACTCCAGTCCTCAGGCTGAAAGCCCTGGGCTGGCCACTGCCACCTTCCCTTTCTGACTTGGGAGTGCCTCCCAACTCCCCGCACCGCCTGGCTCTCTGTCCCTATACGTCCCCCTCAGCTGAGGCTCCCTTACATTTGGCAGAAACATGGTAGCCACCCAGTGGGGCCGGGTGACCCTCAGCAGCATCAAATCCAGCAGACACCAGGACTAGGTCTGGAGAGAACTCTCGGGCGATGGGCATCACGACTATCCTGTGAGGTCACAAGAAGTGGCGATCATCGTACTGTGCAGGGTTGCCAGGGGCGGTCCTGCCAACTTTGCGGTGGGGCACCCTGTTCTTAGGACTCCAAGGCTCCCAATGCCCCAGCACAACTGGCAGATTTCTCTGACCTCCTTGACCTTGGCTGGCCACCCATGTCCCTGGCACACACAGCCTGAGGACTCAGCCCCCTAGGGGACTTAACTAGCAAGAGGCAGAAAGGAGCCAAGGATGGAGCACCAGAGGGAATGAAAGAGGAGTGTGTGTGACCATGTGTGTGTGCATGTGTGTGTGTGCATGCAAGCATCTGTGGGGTGCAATGGCCGGAGCCACAGGGAAAGGGTAATCTCACAGCCTTGCGGAGATGGACTCTGGTCACGAAGCTTCAGGGACTACAAGTGCTCAGTCCTTTGGACTGAGTTGACCACACCCAGCTACTCACTACTTGAGAGCTGAGTAGGGGACAACTAGGTCCTCTGAGGTTCTGCGCCACCTGGCTACATTCTCTCATCCTCTCCCTCTTCCAGGCCACCCCCCCAGCTGCCTTCCTCTACCCCTGATCCAACTCTGGGGCCTGCTTGGGTGTTCTTCATAGCCCTGGGCTCTGAGAAGACTCCAGGAACTCCAGCCCAGGGCTCTCGTAGAATTAGCTGTCATGGAGATAACTCCAGAAAAGTGTTTGAAGATCCATTTCCAGAATTCTCTTTTCCCAAATAGAGTGGCAGCCTTCTCTGACTAAATGTGCCAGCTCTGCTCACTCCACCACCCATCTGCCAGCAATCAGTTTGACATTGGCTCTCGGTAATGTATGCCTTTGCAAAGCACCCTTTGACTTTTGCATTCTTCTCTCTGTTTGTCCTATTCTCACTGGCATTCACCTACAATGTCTAGGAACTGGTGGGGACAGGCTGACAATCCAACTGATCACCTCCCCCCTGGTGCTCTTGGGAGAAGGGACAGGAGAGGGTGGACTTGCCCCTCTGGGCCCCCAGAGCACATACCTGAAAGCAGCCAGGTACTCAGGATCCCCCATGGGGGGGTCCAGACCTCCAGCCCAGGCCACATTGACATTGAAGCCCTCACCGCTGCCAGCCCCTACCTGGAAAACAGGAGGCAAGAGAGACATGAGGACAGCAGAGTCCCAGAAGGGGAACACCAGCTTGTTAGAGCTGCCAGCCCAGCTCATCCAGCCTCCTCATTTCCAGGTGGGGGAGTTTAGGATCAGAGAGGCTCAGCAGTCTGCCCAGGATCACACAGCTCGTCATGACAGAGGCAGAGTAAGTGCCAGGAGGCGGTCAATGAGGCTGGAAAATGTGGCCCTGACATGCGGTTACCTCATCCACAGCCCCACTCCCCGGGAAGAAGTTGCCGTCGTCATGGCGATGCAGGGAGATGTAGAGCACACTGGGGTCTTGGTAGAAGGTTTGCTGGGTGCCGTTGCCATGGTGCACGTCCTGTGTAGGGAGACGGGCAGCGATTAGGGAAGGCAGAGAGATGGGGGCCAGGACAGGTTAGAAGGGTTTCAAGGTCAGTGGCCATTCTGAGGTCAGGACCCTAGACTGGGATCAGGAACCTGGGGTTCCTAAAGCCACATGGTCGAGTGGCCCCACGTAATCCACTGCCCGGCTCTGAACCTCGGCCTCTCTGTGCTGGACAGGGCTGGCTGTAATATGAGATCCTGAAGGAGAGGAGGTGTCCCAATCTCAGGCCAGCCCACCTGAGAGAGTAACTGTGTGGACATGGGGTTAGTGGCAAGGAGAGGGAAGGGTTCAGGGTTACACATATCAGGAACCACTCTGTCTTGCATAAAGTCATGAAGTTATGAGGAGATCAGAAACCAAGCTCGGTTACAGAGGGGCAGGTACACGAGGCCCAGCCCCATCCCTCTTAGGGAGAGCTGGGCCCTACACTCGACTCACAGGACCATGCGGGAACTCAAGTGTGCAAAGGTCCTCCACCGCTCTCAACTTCTGCTTAGAAATGTCTCTTACACAGCTGTCAGTGCAGAAGGGACATAGCTTAGCAGTTAAACGCAAGCACTCTAGAGCTAACCCGCCTGGGTTCAAATCCATCTCATGACTTACGAATGACTGTGTGTGAGTTACTTAATCTCTCTGTGCTCACTTTCATCTGTAAAGTGGGTTATAGTCAGGATTAAATCCATCATGTGTAAAACCATCAGTGTCTGGATGTGATTAGTGGTGTACTGATGTTATCTGCTATTATTCTTATCATCACTACCTGTACAGGAAATGCAGAAATTACTAGATCTGCCAAAAGAAGCCAATAGAGGTCAAAAGACAACACTCAAATGACAGCTCCTACTCGTTGCAGGGGTTTGCGATGGCTGAATGCGTTCCCACACGCCATCCCCTCTAGGCCTCCCAACTGTGATGTGGGTGTTATCTTCACCCAAATTTTACACAAGGGGAAACTGAGGCTCAGAGAGGCTACTGCAGAACTAAGACATGAAGCCACATCTCTAACATCAGGCTCAGGGCTTTTCCCCCAGGGCTCTCGAATTGGAGGGTGCTACGGACAGGCACCTACCCAGTCTACAATGAGGATCTTGCTGGCCTTGCTCTGCTGTTGCAGCTGCCGGCAGGCGATGGCCACTGAGTTGAAGAAGCAGAAGCCCCTGGAAGGAGAGACAGGTCCTGCCAGCCCATTCTCTCCACATGCCCTCACCTCCCCAGGCCCCTGGGTTGGCCCAGCCTGAGAAAGCTCAGGGAAGAAGAGAGAATGTCCCTGAAGGAAGTTCCTGGGGGCTTGCCCCCCACCTCATCCCACCCAGGTCTTCCCTTAGCCTTACATGGCTGTTGAATGATCTGCATGGTGTCCTGGGGGCCGCACCACAGCGAAACCATTCTGGAAAAAGAAAGAATGCTTGTCAATCAACAGACAGCTCTGACCCACAGCTGCCTGAACGTACCCCAAGAGTTCCAATCTCAACCTGGTTCCCAGAGCCCTCAATTTCCCCTCCAAAACCCCGTAGCAATCTCTAAGAGGAATGCGATGCCTGGGGTTCTGGGCCTGGATTCCCCACTACCCCACTCTGCTGCCTCCTTTGTGGTGTGTCCACCTTCAACCCAAACCTCCTACCTTTAGCTCACGAGAAGCCACTTTGAAGGCGAGGTCAGTGACACTGCCAGCGGCCCAGCGGGCTGCATTGGAGGAATGCAGCTCATTCCAGATGGTGTCAGTGTCCACCTGCGGGAGCCAGAGTCAGGGCCCGCATCATCCAAGGCTTCACACAGGAGCCAGGGCCCAAGGGGGTGGTCCCCACCCCACGGCCAGGACCCCAGGGGCAGGGAGCTGGGCAGACAGTGCTGCCTCCCCAGTGCCCCACCGCCCAAAGGCAAGGCCTCCTGTGTCCCCCGATCCCAGCGTGACTTTTTCCCAGCTTAAGTCCCAGCACCAGCCCATTATCTGGCCAGCACTCTGCTGGCAGCATCACGCCTGCCTCCCCGGTCAGGGGAGGGGGCATGGCGTTACCTGGGCGGGACTTGGGGTTTGGGCCGGGAGGGGGTTTTAAGCCCCAGCTGACTCTGCTCAGGCCCTGCGGGACGGTCGGAGCTGGAGGGGCCGTCTGCACCACTGTCTTCCACTCAGGGCCCCTAGCCCAGGCTGGGAGGCCCCCCAAACCCAGTCCCTGGGCCTCAAGGCTAGGGAGGGGCCGGGGGGCATGATGGGGAGATGGGGAGGGCGAGGCAGACCAAGAGAGGCGAGGAAGGCAGAGAGAGTCGCAAGAGGCTGGAGAAAGAGAGAGAGAGAGAAAGACAGAGAGGGAGAGGAGGGAGGAGAAAACAGAAGCAACAACAGTTGGAAAAACCAGAAAGTGGCAAGAAATGGGAAGTTGTGAATAGGGCACTGACTGGCTCCCAAAGTCCCCCACCAGCTACAGCTCCCACTTTCCCTCCGGAATGAGGCCTCCATCCCCTGCCTCTACACACCTTGCTTGAGAAACTACTGCAGGGATAGTGTTAGGCGAGGAGAGCTGAGCCAGAGGGAGCGGGAAGCTCCCTTCACAAAGGGGTGAGGACTTAGGAAGCAAAGCTCGCGAGCGGAGTTTGGGGCTGTGTCCCGGAGTAGGGAGTGCTGGGATCGCCAAGGACACTGGAAGCACCACCGTGATGTCACACCAGGCAGCCCAAGGTCTGGGGACCAGGCTGAGGTACCCCAACTTGCCACTTAAGAGCAGACAGAGCAGCCTGACGGCCAATGCCCAGTCATGGGGGTCTTTGAAGGGAGAGATGATCCTAAGCCCCAGCCTTGGCCCTGCTCCTGAAACCTCACTCAACATCTACCAGACACCTTCTAGGGGCAAGGCTTAGGCTGGACTCCGCATTCGGGGGAGACTGTGGGTCCGAGACACGCCTGTCCAAAAGGAGCTTCCTGCTGCAGGGGGCACCTCAGGAAGTCCCTGGCTCACCCTGTCTGGCAGAACCACAACAAGCAGAGGTTCTGCAGGGGCTGGGCCTGGGAGAACCACAGGGAGGAGAGCTGAGAGCCCTGGCAACGCCCCCCTGAGACCCCTGGGCACACTTACCCCAACCCCACCACAGGGCAGCATCACAAACATCCGCTGTGCCAGGAGCCCTGCGGGGAGAGGCCCAGCCCACGTCAGCGTGAATACTCTCAGCCTTTGGCCCAACAGGGAGCAGGGAGCCCAGACAGCAGGGCCGGGTGAGTATTGGGGGAGAGAAATATGGAAGGGAGAGGTGGAGGTGGGCTGAGGAGGGGCTCGGCAGCAAGCTGGAGTAGGGACGTCCAGGGTGCAGGAGGAGGCTGGCTGGGCGGGCAGAGCCGAGACAGGAGTGCATGGGAGCTGGGTGAGGTAAGCTGGCATGGGGAGACAGGGCCACTAGGCCATTACCTGCCAGCTTCCCGTTGTCCAGTTTGAGGCGGCTGAGCGGGTTGGTGCCGTAGAGGAGCACGTGCCGCTCAGAGTGGACCGACTGCAGCTCTTCCAGGGAGGCCTTCCGGCCTCGGAGACACTGAAAAGGGGACCACAGAGCTCTGAGCTCATGCTCGCCCCTTCCCTCCCATCACCACCACCCCATGTGCCCCTCATCTCTCATGGGCCCCAGGGCCCCCCACCCCTCCCCTCCCATGACTCCTCCCTCCACCCATTCCTCGGGCCCCACCCGCGCCTCCTCACCTCACACTGGCTCCGGAGCCCCCGCTCCTGCAGCCGGGACCAGATGCTCTGGATGCGGCCGGCGTGCTCCGGGTGCCTGCTGTTGTCACCGCAGGAGCACTGGTGCTTCAGCATGACCGAGTCATAGATCAGCCCTGCAGGAGCAAGGGTCAGAGCGGGGACCCAGGGAGTCCTCACGCCCCATGGCCTTGGCTGCAGAGAACACGCCAGCACCGCCACAGCAGGCACCCACATGGAGCCGGGCGGGTACACACCCCTCACACCCACACAGGCCTGCATTTCATCCTGCCCCTACCCCAGCCCCAGCCCCTCACACCTGTCCACACACGCCCAGACACTTCCCCAGGTGGCAGCAGCCAACACATCAACACAGCTCCAGCCAACATGGCTGCCACAGAGCCACGGCTTTCCCACATGCGGACACGACTGCTGGGTGGCCCAGCTCTCGAGGGCCCAGCACCAGGCCCTCAAGTGCTCAGAGCAAAGCATGAGGCCTAACGTACAGCATCTCACACACGTGTCATGAACCCAGAGAGGCTACCAAGGGGCAGCAGGAGGGAAAAGAATTCCTAGGAAACCCCCAAACCGGGAGCTAAGAAGCCCACGATGACACTGGACCATGTGATAGACAAATCCAGCTTTGGAGAAGTGACTATTTCAGTCTGACCCGTGGGAAGTCTTCAGAGGAGGGTCCTGCTCATTGCGGGTGGGAGGGTCAATTTCTGTGCGTCTAGGACACCAACGACTCTCAAAATGCTCACACCATGTGACCCAGGAATGCTACTCCTTTAGAGTGAACCTTGGGAAATAATCCCAAGCATGAGGAAAGATTTATGCATAAGGAAATTCAAATAAGCTATAATCTAAATGTCTAACTGATAAGGGATCCCTCAGTAAAAATGAAATACAATAATGAAATACTATGAGACTCTCAGTTTTAAAGACTAATTATGCCAAGAAGGATTCATAATATGTTAACTAAGTAAAGCAGGATACAAAATGTAGTTCATGTGTTCACGGCATCTGTACATGTACATATGGCCAGAACAAAGCCTGGACTGAAATACAGCAGAATTTCAGAGGGGTTACTTCTGGGTGGTGGGACACTGGTTGGTGATTTTTCTTTTCTTCTTAGGTTTTTCTGTACTCTTCAAAATGTCTAAAATACTTCTGAGCTCTTTTTACAAGCAGAGCAACAGTAATAAATATCATTTTTTAAAAGGGCTGAGTGCATTGGCAGGAGACTGGAATTCTTATCCTGGCTTGACTACCACTTGCTATTTGACCACAGGCTTGTCACCTTAGATTTTGTGAGCCTTGGTCCTCATCGGCCAAATGCAATAACCAGCTGTTCCATGTGCTCCATGGGTACTACGTGGGCCTAACAAGGCTAAGCGCTCTGTGGCCTCTAAAAACATCCCAAGTGACACCAAGACACCCACATGGACTCGTGCAGCCGAGCCCCTCCCTCCACCCACCACCCTCCTCCCGGTCTCACCTGTGGTGAAGGGCAGGGTCCTGGCAGGGGTCTCTGAGCTGGAGAGGACTCGGGCCTGGCTGGCAGGCTCTGGGGCTGACAGTGAGGCAGGTGCGGCTGGGGAAGACTGAGCCCGGGACAGAGGCCGGTGCCCACCCTGGGCCAGAGGAAGCAGCACAGTGTCCCCGGTGCTGCCCCGGGGGAGCCGCCCAGCCAGTCGCTGCTGTTCCCAGAGCAACACCTAGGGGAAAGATGGGGCCTTGGTCTCCAGTGTTTCAGGGTCCTGCTCCCTCTACTTCTGCCTGAGGTCTTGGGAACTGCCAAGCAGGCCCCTTTCCTAGAGAGATTCCAGGATAAACCTAGACCTGCTGTCCAGTGGGGCTCTGGCCTTTGACTCTCTAAGCCCCCTGTCCCCTGCAGCCCCCTGACAGGTTTGCACCCCAGACTGACCACCCATTCCACCAGCTCCCCGGGCCCTTGGGGCTCCAAAGCCAGGAACCAGGGGAGGGGCGCTGGATCTTGTGCTGACCAGGATGTCCTCCTGTCCTGGACTATGTAACTGTTCAAGAACATGTGTGTGGCCTGTCATCATGTGTTATGGAGTGAATTATGTTCCCCACCCTCAAATTTATATGTTGAAGTCCCAACCCCCAGTACCTCTAAACATGACCTTATTCAGAGATAGGGTCTTTACAAACAGAAGTAATCAAATTAAAATGAGGTCGTTAGGGTGGGCCTTAACCCAGTATGACTATTGTCCTTGTAGGAAGAGGAAATCTGAACAGGCATTCACAGAGGGAAACCACATGAAGCCACAGGAAGAAGATGACCATCCACAAGCCAAGGAGAGAGACTGGGAACAGCCCCTGCCCTCACACTCACAGCCCCCAGAAGGAACCAACTCCACCAACACCTCGATTTTGACTTCCAGCCTCCAGAACTGTGAGATGGTAAATGCCTGCTGTTTAAGGCACCCAGCCTGTATCCCAACAGCTCCGGCAAGCTAATGCACTGGGTCTTGATTCCCACAGTGAGAGCATTCTGCTGGACATGCTGGAGCCTGGCTCCATCCCACCTCTGGCCCTAGCCACCTTTCTGGATAGAGGGGAGACATACCAGGGCAGGACTATGTGTGGCTCCAGGAAAGGACAGACTCCTTCCTGGAAAAGGGACATGCTTCACCTGAGACTGGCAAGCTGTTGTGTGTATGTGTGTGTATGGGTGTGTGAGTGTGCATGTGTGTGTGTGCCTACACCTTAGTGTGGATCCAGCACCCAGGATCTTATAGGGCAACCATGGGTCCTAGAGCTGCCTGTTGCACTGATGTCGTATCTCCCTCCCTTCCCCATCTTATGCCAGGCCCCAGAGTCTTCTGAGGACACTTTCTGAGGGGCAGGTGGGGACTGCCATACCTGAGGGTGCTGCTGGAGAGAAGCGGGGCCTCTGGCCTCAGGCTGCCCATGGCCCAGCTCCCTGTGCTCCAGGCCATCGTCCACCACCTGGCCCGGTCCCCCGCCATCTGTCTCCAGGTCTTCAGCCGAGGGTATCTGCCGCAGCCGGGGCTTCTCACTCGGCTTGGCTGACCTCTGGGGAGGGGAGAACCTGGCTGAGAAGCCATGGTGGAGCGAGGGGCATGGGGTGGGAGGTGGTGGGCTGGGCCAGGCAGCTAGTCATCTTGCTAGGACTCCAGCTGCCATGCAGCTCTGGGCCCCAAGAAGCCACATCCCCCTCTTTTGCCCTCCAGTTCCCTGCCCTTTCTAAGTACCCCTCTTCTTTGGGCCCCTAAGTCCCCAGTTAAGCACTCCCTCAACCTCCACTGCCCAATTCCTCTCACCTTGATCACCTGGACGTGAGTTTTGAGCTGCTCCAGGCGGGGCTGCATGGGGCCCGGCGGTGGGGGAGCGGTGGCACTGGGGGGCAGGGGCTCTGAGCGAGTCCGGCTCAGTGGCCAGTGGAGGCCTGACCCAGAGAGCCGCTCGGTGGTCATTAAGGACTGGGCAAAGTGGAAGGGCAAGGGCCCAAGCCCGGGCACTGGAAAGAATCGGGGGGTGGAATAAGGAGGGAACCACAGGGAGCAATGGAAGGAAGCGAGGGTATAGGGTGGGGGGCCAGGGTGCAGCAGGGCAATGCGCAGGGCAGGGGGACAGAGATGGGGAGGAAGGATGGGTCCATCCCAAGCTTGGCTCTTAGCAGGGTGCAGGGACCCAGCCCCTTCCCTGAAGAAGCAGCAGACTCACCAGTCAGCAGCGGGGCATGAGAGCCTGAGGGGTCCAGGAGGAGAATGGGCTGCAGGCGAGAGGGCAAGGTGCCCCCAGCCTCGGGCTCCAAGCCATGGGGCAGGAAGAGGGGAGTGTGGGGGCTCCCCAGGATTGGCCCCCGAGGGCCCAGAGTCGGATGGGTCCTGCGGTCACCGTCAGCCTGGGGGAGAGGCGGGAGAAGTCACGGGGAAGAAGATTCCAGCAGAGAACAATGAAGGTGATGGGGTGAGGCAGCAAGAAAAGGGAGTGAAAGAAGCTGGGGGGGCTTGGAGTGGGGGTGGGCACCCCAGCCACTCACCCTGGCAGGGGCGGGAAGCCCCAGAGTGATTGCGGGCAGCAAGGACACTGTCGGCAAGGCGAACGGGGCCACAGAAGTCTCCTGCAGCCGCAGCCGCTGGCCCAAGAGCGCCTGCCATAGGGAGCAGGGCGAGGGTCACCGGTCCCAGACCTCTACCCCGGCGCACCTTCCCCAGAACACCCAGGAGGCTCTGGCAGGGGCTGCCCAGACCCTGCAGCCCCAGCCCAGGTAGGGCCGCCTGCTGGAAGAAGGCTGAGCCTCAGAACTGCCCCAGGAGAGCCCAGTCTCGGCAAGGCCTTACCTCCGAGCCCAGGATGGGATTGGGGCCGTGCTCGCTGTCATTGGGGGAGCTGCACCCTGATGCGGGCGTGCTGCTACTACTTGGGGAGGAGTCTGAGGGTTGGGGAGAGAGGGAAGTGCAGTCAGAGGCCAGGGTGGGCAGGAGGGTACAGCCAGGCCGCCTGGTGCAGGAGACCCAGGAGCACCCCCTTCCTTAACGAGCACCTTTGCTTCCTGCTTTCTTTTTTTTTTTTTTTTTGAGACAGAGTCTTGCTCTGTTGCCCAGGCTGGAGTGCAATGGCACAATCCTGGCTCACTGCAACCTCCACCTCCTGGGTTCAAGCGATTCTCCTGGCTCAGCCTCCCAAGTAGCTGGGACTACAGGCATGCACCACCGTGCCTGGCTAATTTTTGTATTTTTAGTAGAGACAGGGTTTCACCATATTGTCCAGGCTGGTCTCAAACTCCTAACCTCAGGTGATTGACCTGCCTCAGCCTCCCAAAGTGCTGAGATTATAGGCGTGAGCCACCGCGCCCGGCCTCCTGCTTTCTTCCCATCAGAGCAGGAAGAAGACAGGCCACCTTTGGCCTACAGCACCTTTGCATAATTTTTTGAAGGGTGCCCCCTTTTCTGGGAGATGTCACCTTAGCTAACAGAGCAGGGACTGGGTTTCAGCCCCAACTCCCCCACTTCGGCAAGTGTGTGGGACACCCCCATGCAACCACGCATGGCAGTCCTAAGGAGGGGACCCCTGTCTAGGTGGGGCCTGACCCAAAGGGACAAGACCAGCCAGGTTTGAGGATGGCAACCGCACTGGCTCAGCCGGCCCTCACCTCCGAGGGTCTCTGCGGGCCGCCGCCGGAGGCTGGGGGGCGCACTCTCCTTTCGGAGCAGTGGATTCTTCCTCCGCTCCAGGGACTTCTTGGGCTTATAGCGCAGCTTCAGGTTGGGCTCAGAGACTGCAGGGAGCACCAGCGTCACTCAGGCCCCCACCACCCTTCTTTTTTCCACCCTTTAATCCCTCAGTCCCAGTCATCTCTATCGGTCAAGGAAAGAGAAGGCAGAACTAGAAAGAAGATCCTAGCCTACCGATGATCTCCTGGCCCTGCCCAGCCCGCCCACCCCTGCACACTCCTCCCCCATGTCCGAGGCCCTTCCCCCTTCCTTTGCCTGAAAGGTCCGCCTGTTTGTTCAGCTCACCTGTCTTGCGCAGAGGGAAGTGCTCTGGGGGGTCACTGGGCAGGCTGGGAACAGGAGGCAAAAAGCTGCTGAGCATGGAGCGGGTGGCTCCTTCCGTCTCCAGGGGCTCCAGGGTTCTACAGAACGAGTGCCAAGGCTGCTTCAGAGGTGTGGGGACACTGCACGGGCACTGCCCTGAGCACGGGCCCTGGGACCTGAGGGGGAGGCTGCAGCGGGCAGGGCTGGGCAACGTGGGGCTGGTAGGAATGGGGACCATCTCCAGGTGGCAGCAGTGGGCCGCCTGTCCGCTCCAGCAGCTACAGTGCAGAGCTCTGACCTAGGCATAGAAGCCAGGTGCTTGGTGCGTGGGTGAAGAGCCCACTGGGGGCTCTGTCACCTGCACTAGGAACCTGCTCTGGGAACCAGGACATTTTTGCGCTCAGGGAAAATATAAAGAGAGAAGGGGCTCATGTGCAAGAAAAAAGCCAGTAGGGTGTGTGTGTGTGTGTGTGTGTGTGTGTGTGTGTGTGTGTGTGTGTGTGTGAAGGGCTCAGGTGGGGTGGGGAGAATTTAAAGAGAGAAGAGGGCAGGTATCAGTTGAGAGAGGGGCTTGGGGGCATTATGTTTAGAGGAAGGGTAAGGACTGGTTGTGGCAACTGGGGAGGAAGGAGGCAAGTGTGTGTGCTCATGGCTAACACGGGGGCAGGGGTGGAGGGTGCATGTGGGGACAGGAGGGCAGGTGAGGAGGGTGTTACCTGTAGGGAATGCCGGGGCTGTTGGGATGGACTGTTCTTTCTAGGGCCGCCTGCTGTTTTTTCAGAATCACCTCCGCTAGCTTCTGCTTGACCACGCTGCTGGCTACAGCACCTGTAGGGGCAGAGTCAGGAGGGGGCTGGAGGTGGGTGGACAGGCGGCCTCGTGGCACTCCCTGGCCACTGCTCTGTCCCCATCCTCAGTAGGAGGCGTCCCAGGGACTCCCTAGGCAAGAGCCAAGCCCGAGGCCCTACCCCTCCCTAGAGCCTCCAGACACCACCCCCCACCCCCACATCCCCCACACATTCACAGGCAGAGCCCAGGCAAGCAGAGGGAAAGCCTCGGCTCAGGCCCAGCTGGCTGCGGCCCTCCCACCTCACCCCTCACAAGCCACACAGGCAGCCGCAGGCACCCGGCTGGTGGGGCTGGGCTGGGCTGGTGGGGCTGGGCCGGGCTGGGCTGGGGTGGCCACCTCCTTACTTCGCTTGCTCTTGTCCTTGTGGAGAAGCTGCCGCAGCTCTTGTTCCTGGGGTCCCACCTGCAACTCGGGCATCGGCGTGTCCATGGAGAGCTGTGGGCAGGGCCGGCAGCCCAGAAAGGGACAAGGAGTTGAGGACTGAGACTGGTGTCTAGGGATGCTGAAGGCGGGGAGGCTGGGGACCAAGCTCAAGGTGGCCCCACATGCAGGGAGCTCCATCTTTACCCTCATGGGATCCACCGAGCGCTGCTGCTGCAGGCCTGCTAGGAAGAGGTGGTGGTGCAGGCGCTGGGGACGCTGCAGGGCCAGCAATGTGGGCTCTGGTGGGGGCTCCACTGGGGGCCGCTGGCCCACCCGCAGGTCCATGGGCTGCGGCTGAGGGCCTGGTGTGTCTGCACAGGGCCTGGGGCAGCCTAGGGACAGAGAGAGGGAGCAGGGTAAACTGGAAAGTTTGTCCTCGGGGGCATGATACAGCCTGATCCCCCCTCAGCCTCCCTCAGGCTCACTTGACGATGGCAAAACACTCTCATGGGGGTTTTTCCTCACTTAATCCTGTCGTGGTCCTGCAAGGTAGGTATTATCAATTCCATTTTACTCGTGAGAAAAAAGTCACATGAACTGTGCACAGTTACACTGTATCACTGGTGGTGTTTGAACGGAGTCTTCCGACTCCACCACAGTGCTCTTCCACTAAACATGCTCCTCCCTGGGCCGGGGGCTGAGGGCTACAGTGATCTCCGATGGGCTGCAGATCCTATGGTAGGACATTCTTGGCCCTGCCTTCTCCCTCCCTTCATCCCTCCCTGGAATCAGAGGATTTGCCCAGCTGCCCTCTAATGAGTTGGGCTCAAAGGAAGCAATCAGGCAGGCAAACAGGCCCACTTTGTTCTGCCTCCAGCCCCAAGCCTCACAGGCCCTCTGGGTCGCCACCCTCCCATGCTCTATCCCCAGTCATGAGATAAAGTGATGCCTCAAGCCTACAGCCAGCCCTGACCGGCCACGTTGGGCCTGCAGAACCCTGTGCCCAGGGCAGGTTCCTCAGCTCATAGGGCCCATGTGTCCTTGGGCCTGCTCCTGGGTGCCTCCATGGCAGCTCTGGGCCTGGCATGGTCAGGATGACAGGCACGGCTGCCTCTTCTCAAGTGTCCTCTGCACCCACACTAGGAGCACCCTGCCAAGGCTGTGGGTGCAGGGGCTATTTATAACTGGCCACCAGACTAGGGTCCATGCCAGCATAGCCAGCTGGACCAGGCTAGGCTGAGCAGCCAGAGAGGCTGAGACACTGGGAGACGGAGCTGTTGCAGCGGGCTTATCCTGGAGAAGGGGAAGTGGGTGGGGTAGGAGCAGGCCGGCCCCATGGGAGGGCACACAAGTGGAGAAGCCTTCCTGGAGAGGCCTCCTTCAGCAATTCCAACGCTGGGCATCTCCCAGTGGGGCGGCCACAGACTGTCCTCAGGGATTGGGGCTGAGGAGGGCTGGAAAGGCCTGTGGCAAAGTACCAGTCCAGGAGTCAGAAATCATAGCCTCCAGGCCCAAGCCGGCCACTCCTAACCACAATCTTTATATCTACAGCACTTGTGCATGAGCAGCTACAAAACCCTCTCACCTCATCAAGCCACTGGCCCCGGGGGGTAGTCATTACTATCTTGTTATTCTAAATAAGGAAACCGAGGCTCGGAGGTGAAGGGCCCTGTCCAAAGTCACCCTGCTAGAGGCAGAGCTAGCATGGGTTCTGGTCCTACCAAGGCAGGTACTCCAGTTTCCCACCAACTTTCAGGAATTCACCTCCCCTCAAGGGGCTTTCTCACTAAGCAAAGAGGGGTTTGCAGTAGGCTCTCATTAAAGGGCATTCACTCTAACATTCCCTGACTGTGACATGGACACAAGACAGGAGCCCAGCAAGGAGGTGCCCGCCATGTCCCCCGAATATCAAGAGGCCTGGAGGGACAGTGATGGCTGTGCACCCAGATGCCACCCGCAGTAGAAAACGTACGGCTTTGATGCCCCACCCCTTGTTCACATTGCCTCCCAAGAAATCCGGATTCTCATTCGGGTTGAGTCTGGGTTTCGAATACCAAAACACTCCTGCCCCAGGAAAGGTTTCAGTCCTTCCATGTTCTGTGTCCTGGCTTCCCGGGGTGACTCCCCTGATTATGCAAGAGGCGCTTGGGGGAACCAAGGCCAGCGACCTGGACCCAAGACCAGTGGCTTCAGCCACATACGGACTGTGAGCAGACCCCCAGCAGGGGCCCTTCCCCTCACACTCTGCATGACCACTGCCTCCACAGCGGAAGGGAATACAGGATGGGCTCTGCCTGGAGCCCTGGAAATACTTTTCGAGGTGGTTTAGCATTTGTGAGGCTCCACAATCTGGTCCTAACTTGGCTTCTCTCAACTTGCTCTGCATTTGAACATGAACCCTCCACCTTGGCCATCAGCTTCCACCTGTCACAAATCCACATCTCTTCTGTTCTCTGACCTTTTGCTCACAATGTCCCCCTGCCTGTGCTGTCCTCATCCCTACATTCTACTTTTCCAAATCCTACTCTTTGCTCAAAGCTCAGCTGGAGTCCTCCCTCATCCCTGGACCCAGCCAGCGCCTAGCATCCCTCCCTCTTTTGGACTCCAATCACATGGCTGTTCCACACCAGGATTAGTGCTCTGTGGGCAGGTACCATGTCTGAGTTAAGCTCCATAGGGCAGGGAGTTGGTTTCATGCATTGTTTATTATTCCTAGCACCTGGAATAGTACCTACCACATGACAGGCACTCCACAAACATAGAATCAATGAATAAATCAATGTCTCTCCTAAAATGTCCAGGAAAGTACCCTGGCACAGAGACAGAACTCATTAATGATTCTTGAACAAATGGATAAACTCATGAATCAGGGTCCTCTCATTGGGCACTGGTCACATTATTGCATTCTATTTTTTTTCTCTTTGTATTTGTGTGTGCTTCCTCCCTAACCTGCCTGTTAGCTTTTCAACAGCCAGGACTGAAGCAAGGAGGATACCTGGGCTCCATTTCTCCCTGCTATATGGAATTATTAGGCATCAGGCTGTATATCTTGCACTCAGTAGGCCCTTGGTTGATATTGGCTACACTGAAGGAAGGGCAGACCGCGTCCAGTCCAGACCTGGCCCCATGGGCATGTCCTAAACCAAAGCAGCAGCAGGAAGTCCAGTCCTTCCCCAGGGCAGCCTAGCAGCAGAGGAGGCTCGGGCCAGCAGAGGGAGGAGGCGCAGATGGTGAGAGAACACTTCCCCTCCAGCAGAGCAGTCCTGCAAGGGCTGCCATGCCCACCTTGCAGAGCCGGTGTGAGGACCGAGTCCACACACAAGAACGCACCTTGCCTGGTGCCTGACATGGGGTAGGGGTCTCAGTATAAATATTAGCTTCTTACTTTCCTTCCTGTTTCACTGCTCCCAGCAAGGACAAGACGGGCATCCTGTGTTTCCTTTTCCTGTTGTGTTTCCTAGCACTGTGCCCAGCCAGCACCCAGAGCTGCCTCTCTTACCCCGGCTCCTCGCCCCTCCCTGGAGCCGCCACCTCCTGGCTCTCTGGCAGGTCAGCCAGCGACCCTGCTTCTCTAACCCCTCAGCTTCTCGCCTTCTTACAGCCTTTCCACCCCTCATCTTCCACTCCCTACCATGGACTCCCCCGGGTTTGACTCTTACCTGCGCCAGTGGGGCTGCAGTAGTGGGCACCCGGGCTCACCTGGGTCCCATCTGTAGAGAGAGAGATGGAGTGAAAGAGCTGCAGGGAGGGGTGAGGAGAGGGAGCAGGAAGGAAAGAAGGTCAAGCCAGGCCTGCTCCCTGCCACTCCAAGCTTGAGCACGCCAAAGCCTGGGACCTCCACCAGAAGCTAATCAAAACAAGAAGACCCCACCCCATTCGACTCCTCCAGTCCCCCTGCTGGTGAAAAGGGCTCCCAGCTCCCTCTTCCTCAAGTCACTCATTCTAAATGACTTGAGCTCAGACTACAGCAAGAACCTAAGGAGGCCTCAGCTCACCCAGCAGTGCCCTCAGCCCTCCCTCCTGTGGTCAGATACAATCTTCCCTGGGCAGCCAAACCAGGCTCCCATCGCCCGAGGGAAAGAAGAAGGCCAAGAGGTGAGGTGGGGCCAGAGGTGGGAGAGCCTGGCTGGGGGGATGGCTGGGGGGACAGGAGGAGAAAGGGAGGAGCAGGCCTGGAGAGAGGGACCCTGGCCTGCTCAGAGCCTCCCAGGTGGGAGTGAAAGGAGCAGGAGGGGACACAGAAGTTTCCAGAGTGGGGGAGGGACTGGGTCATGGCCCGGAGGTCAAGTCAGATCTGGTGGGAACTGTGAAGTGATAAGGTCAGGAGTGCACAGCCCAAGGACCCCATAGTGCAGACCCTTTTCCTCCCACTGCCCCATCCTATGTCCTGCTGCCTCTGTTTCCTCAGAGAAGGGACCTACTCAGCCTCTTTCCCAGATAATCTGAGATAGAAATCTTTTCTTTTGGAAATGGCTACCTCTCTCAGGCTCCTAAGCCCAGCAAGAAAACCTATACTAGGGCCCAAGCTGGTCAGCAGCAGAAAGACCCCAGGGGACATGGAGGCCAGCTGGGGATGGAGAAGACAGAGATGAGTCCTGAGGCCACCTGTCCAGGACAGACACCTTTCCCTCTTGCTGTCCAGTTCAGGGTCAAGGGGACAGGAGGCCAGGAGACCCAGAGGCTGCCTGGACGGGGTACTGGGTGGACACAGAAGCGCTCTGCTGGCCAGACTTGGGGCAGAAGGGATATTTTTTGAGAAACTGCCGGGGTGCTCCTTTGGGTCTGTGTCTCAGAGGCAGCCACAGTTCCTCTTCAGAGCCGAGAAATGAGAACTTCCTGCAGGCAGGCGCTGCTGGGGGAGGGGGCAGCCTGGGCACAGGGAGACTCCCACCGACTGCCCCTCAAACCAGCCCATGCTTCGGGTAACAAAGTTCGGTCAGAAAATGCTGCTCTACCTATTTAAATTCTGCCCATCCTCTGAGGTCCAGCCCAAGTCCATCTCCTTGGGAAGCTCTCCCTGACCTCTCCCCTCTTCCTTTTCCACAGCACTCGCTCTGTGTCTACCACCTTGACACTTCATTTATCATGATCTCTGTGGTGCCCTGTGGAAGCCATGCCCATCTGCACCAACACCTCTCAGGGCACGTGGCAGGCTCTGTTAGTAGCTGACAAATCAAATACAATGACTCTCTCCTGACAACCTGCCTGAGACACAGCATGCATATTTCTCAAGGTGGTGGGCCTCAGAGGCAAACTCCCCTCCCCACGACATGGTAACCCCCAATCCCAGGCCTTCTTAGTACCTCTTCTTTCTTCTGCAGGACCTGGTCCTCCCAGAGGTTTCTGGACTGGGCTCCAGGGTGCACTCCCAGAGACTGTGTCAGGCTGAGTCCCCTGCCTCCTGGGAATTCTGTCCCACCTCCCCAGTCCCTACCCAGGGGCTGGTCAGCAGCATTCATGCTTGGGAGCAGAGCCAGGTTCTCTGTGCCTTGCTCCCCTGGTAACCACAGATTCCGGACACCATGCACTCTCTGGATAGGAGAAAAATTAATGACCCTGAATTCTGTGGTGTGGGCTACCAGGCCCCAAAGGGATGTTTTGTGGTGATAATCCATAATATAAAGTCTGTCCAGAAAAGCTGTGTGCATGTGTGCATGCGTGTTGGCAACGGGGCTGCTTCCAATAGCAATTCCTGGAAAAAGTTCTGCTTTTCCCCCGCTCCCTGGCCCCGTGCTGAGGGCCATCAAGTTCAGAAGAGCGCAGAGCGACAGAGATTAAGACCCAGGAACAGCTCTCTTTGTGTCCTAGAGAGAGGAAAGGTATCTACTGGCACCCCGTCAGTAGCTGAACTGAAGCCAGAGCATGAACATCCTGCCTCCCAGTTCTGGCTTGAGTGTGGGACCTCTTTTCCTATCACTGCCTCTCTCCAAGGGCTGTTACTACTAATTTGGGGTCAGCCTGAAAAAAAAAAAAGAGAAGTAAATGGACCCAAGGTACCAGGAATACTGTCTAGCACAGGGCTCTCTGCCAGGTTGGAGAGCTCTTCTTTTTGGAATCCTGGCTACTCCCCTTTTCTATCTTCTTTGGAGGCAACTGCAGTCAGACTTAAGAACAGTTTACTTGGCACTGGGGCATGTGGGCCTACCAAGTCACCTTCTTAAACCAGAACACCTGATTTTACCCAGAAACCTATGGAGCCCCTGTTCCAATAGGTGCACCCCAGCCCTCAGCAACCTCCAGAGTAAACACAAACACAATTCTAAGCACCTGGAACAAACTGACCTCCCTACTGCTCCTACCTTATTGCCTCAGGCCCCAGTCTTGGTCCTCCCTCCCCAGCAGGTATGACTTTGCCTCCTAGATCTGCAAAAGGTGGATGAAAACCTGAGCCTTGCCGACCACCTGCTCTCCCAGGAGCTTCATGTCTTCAGTGGGACAGAAGGCTTCCCCAGGAGCACTGCCACCTAGAACGCCCCCCTCCCGATGCCTCCAGTGTCTTTTCTTAATTTTTTTTTTTTTTTTTTTTGAGGTACGGTCTTGTTCTGATGCCCAGGCTGGAGTGCAGTGATGTGAACATGGCTCACTGCAGCGTTGACCTCCTGGGCTCAGGCAATTCTCCTGCCTCAGCCTCCAGAGTAGCTGGGACTACAGTATGCACCACGATGCCTGGCTAAATTTTTTTGTTTTGTTTTGGTTTTTTTTTTTTTTGTAGAGACGAAGTCTTCCCCTGTTGCCCAGGCTGGGCTCCTGGGCTCAAGCGATCCTCCCCGCTCACCTTCAAAGTCTTTGTTGAGGCTGTTCCCACCTCCCTGGACTCTTGATTAGCGGAAAAGGAAGCAGCAGCAAGAAGACCTAGGCCCCAGCAGCAAGAGGAAAGCAGGCAGTGGCAGAAGGCCATAGTCCTGGGTTCAGAGCTGACTCCCTTCACACCCGAGGTTGCTGTCTCTGGTTCTCCTTCCCTGACATAGGCTGGAAAAAGCTTGAGTCTCCATGGGGCTGGCAGAGAAGATGAAGGCTGGTGGTGAAATGGCTTCAGGAAGATCCAAGAATAAATAAACAGGAGAAAGAACACTGTGGTTGCCAGGCCTCCCTGACACAGAGTGGGGGCTGAGCACAGAGGATCTGCTCCTCTTCCAGGCTTTAGAGATCGTTCAGACCAACAATCTCATTTGACAGAGGAGCAAAGAGAAAGAAGGGGCTAGGTCACAGCCACCCAGTCAGCCAGTGGTCCAGCCAGGCCAGGCCAGACCAGTACAGGGGAAACCCAAAGGTCAACCCCAAATGCAGGTACTACTTCCCTGGGAAGTCACTGATCTAGGGGTTGAAAAGATGGAAATATGAGTGAAACCTGGTTCTCACTTTCAAGGAGTTTGGAATACAGCCTGCAGCCTTAAACATATTTGAACAAGTACAATACTTGCAGATACTAAAAAAAATTCAGAGAGCCCAAAAGTTGTTAGGATAAGTTTCTCATTCATCCCAGACTCCCTAGAACTTCCCTGGAAGCCGCCCTTTCTAACAGCTTCTTGTGTCTCCCTTCCAGAAATTCTCTATACTGCTCATTGATTGGCACTGAATGCTTCTTGCTCAGATTTATCCAGAACCCAGCAGGGAGCTGAGAGTGGGCTGGAAGCCCCTGCCACATGAAGTCTGGCAGGCCACAAACTGTGAGGGAATTGAAGGTCTGAAGCACACAGGACATTGGCTTTGCGGTCAGATGGGCCTGGGTTTAAGCCCCGACTCCCTCGGTGACTGGCAAAGCAAGCCAGAAACACAATTTAACCTGCTTAAGCTGCCCCATCTGTAATCAGGAGATAAGAATACCTACTTCAGGCTGGGCGAGGTGGCTCACGCCTATAATCCCAGAACTTTGGGGAAGTTCTGCCCTGGCCAAGGCAGACAGATTACTTGAGGTCAGGAGTTCGAGACCAGCTTGGCCGACATGGTGAAATCCCATCTCTAACAAAAATACAAAAATTAGTCAGGCATGGTGGCGGGGAGCATGTAGTCCAGCTACTTGGGAGGCTGAGGCACAAGAATCGCTTGAACCCAGGAGGCGGAGGCTGCAGTGAGCTGAGATTGCACCACTGCACTCCAGCCTGGGCGACAGAGCAAGACTCCGTCTCAAAAACAAAAACAAAAACAAACAAACAAACAAAAAGAATACCTACTTCAGAGAGGTCACCAGAGATTAGCAATGCTGTCTGTGATGCAGCCAGCACACGGTGGGTGCTCCCTTGTGGTAGCGAGTATTAGTTTGCCTCCTGTACTTGTCTGCAGCCTCCTTCCTGGCATTAGCGTTTCAGTGTCTGCTCCCAACTCTCCTCCCTCCTCTACCACAGACCATTTTCTCCTGGATGCATGCCCCTGCCCCATCTCTCTCTCTCTCTCTTTTTTTTTTGAGACGGAGTCTCGCTCTGTCACCCAGGCTGGAGTGCAGTGGCACAATCTCGGCTAACTGCAAACTCTGCCTCCTGGATTCAAGTGATTCTCCTCCCTCAGCCTCCCAAGTAGCTGGGACTACAGGCATAAGCCACCAAGCCCAGCTAATTTTTGTATTTTTAGTAGAGACGGTGTTTTGCCATGTTGGCCAGGCTGGTCTCGAACCCCTGTCCTCAGGTGATTTGCCTGCCTTGGCTTCCCAAAGTGTTAGGATTACAGGCGTGAGCCACCGTGCCCAGCCCCCTGCCCTATCTCTTATCCCCAGCCTCTCCCAACTATGCTCTCTTCCCTTTCTCTTCCACCTGAACTTTTGTAAGCGAACACCTTACTATGTGCCAGGAGTTGTTCTAAGTACCCTACATTTGCTAACTTATCTAGTCCACATGACAAACCTATGAGGTATTTACTGTTTCATCCCCATTAGATAAATGAGTACGCTGAGGCCCAGCAGTATTAGATAACTTGTCTGAGGTCACAGACAAGTGGCAGAGGTTGAGCTGGGACTTGAGCCCAGGCAATTGGGCTTCAGAATCCACGCTCTCAACCAATACACTCCACCCCTCCTCCCCAGCATTCCCACTCGCCACAGGCCAGCCAGCGAAGGACACATGCAGGACCTAGATGGGCATGCAGAAAGATGGAAAAAAAAATCACACGGCCCCACAGAGACCCATGCCAGCAGCAATCCCCAGCCCTGCGCAGGAGAGAGGGCAGAAGCTATGTCATCTTTGGGTGCCCATGAAGACAATCTCAAAGAATCATTTGGAGCAACTGTTGACTTTGTAGAAACCAAGCAATGATTTGGGACTGTGTGCTGGAAACAGGGGGCTGGCAATGGGTTGGGGTCTTAGAGGACCCTCAGCTCCAACTCCCCTGCTCTCAGTGCCCTGCCATATCCCTTCTCTAGAAGCTCCCAAGTCCCTCTAGGACTCTCTCATTAGCGTCCCAAAGCAAGCTGCACCATTTCTCTGTATAGGCAGAGGAGCCAGCTGCCCATCAGGGCAGAGGCTCAGCTGCCAGGTGAGCCAGCCGGGATGTCTGCCTACCCAGACGAAGGCCTCCGTCAGTCCGAGGCAAGAGGACAGAGAAGCTCCTGCACACCAAACAGGAGGCTGGATGTAAGGGTGGCAACAGTGAGCATGCCTCTTTCTCCGCCACCTCAGGGCAGCTGGGGCCCTGAGGCAGCTATTTTTAGCTCTTGACACCTGGGTATTTTGCAGCCGCAGGATGTCCGGTTTGGAGTCTCTTTCTGGGAATCCCACACGCGGCTGTTGTAAACAGCCCCACGCAGCAGTGGCCTGAGCTGGGAGCCAGTGTCGCCCCCCCACCCCACCTCCACTTCTGCTGTTTGAGATGAATCAAACAGGAAGCAGATGTAACCATGGCAGCGGCGGCTTGAGCTCCCTGGGGGTGGGAAAGCATCCTCCCTGGTTCTTTGTCCCCCACCCCAGATCCCCAGCTCCACCCTGTGGCCTCTCCTCAAGGATGGAGACCTGGCAGAACCTGAGGCCGGGGAGCTGGGCCATTCTGAGTTGCGTATGGCTGTCGGTTTCTGGGTCTGGCACTCTCTGGAGACCCTTGCTGTCCTCTGACAGAGAAAAACAGGGGTCCTCCCAGCCCTGTCCAACTCCCGGGACCTCTCGGGCCACCACTCAGCCTTCCCTGCAAGTCCATTGTGAAGGGGAGGGCATAGCTACTTCCTGCGGTGGCAGGCCTGGAGGGCCTGCATCTACTTCCTATTACCCATGGCCTTCAGCTTATAGCCTGGCCTGCCCCTGCACTGCTCTGCCCACTTAGGGAATTCCTGAGCCAGTGGGCTCCCCTAGTCCACACTACCCTAAGATTTCTCGGTTCCAAAAAGCCCTCAAAGACATAAGTTCCACATTCATCCTCACTCCTCTGCTCCAGTATCTCCAGTCCCTGAGATAGGAAGTTCACCACGATGTCTAACTGCCATCTTTCCTATCATAAGCAAAACATCCTGAGCAGGCAAGATTTGAGGCCCTATCTGTAACATGGGGATAAGTCGGCCAGTTTCTGCCTTCATCTCTCCCCTTCTCCTTTACCCCTCTGGTGCCCCACTTACACCAGTTGCTCCCTCTTAGCAGCCAGTGTGAGCCAGTCTTTCTCAAGGGCCAGTGTTTGCCCCAACAGGAAGCACAGTCACCGCCCCAGGCTGCCTCTAGGGGTGGCTCCTTCTCCCCTCTGAGGTGTCACACTCATTCCCTTGCTCTCCTTGTCACCCCAGCTCCTGGGCCCTCCTCATGCAGACCCTGCCCCTCTGTGTACCCTACTCCTGCTTTGCCCACTGGTTCTGCCTCTCCCAGCTGCAGGCCGAGCGAGATGTGCCTTCCTCACTCTTCTCACCTGTGCCACCCACAAGGCCACGCAGCCCATTCCCAAGACTGCCAGGGAAATGTTTAAGTTACAATATCAACAATAGTTATATTATTTTAATTAATTAATAATATTAATAATGATCAACAATCATGTGTTAATGCTTACTGTGTGCTGGCTATTATCCTAGGCATTTTTGGCGGGGGGAGGGCAACCTCCTCCCACTAAGCGATTTTTATTTATTTATTTATTTTGAGATGGAGTCCCACTCTGTCACCCAGGCTGGAGTACAGTGGCACGATCTTGGCTCACTTCAACCTCTGCCTCCCGGGTTCAAGTGATTCTCCTGCCTCAGCCTCCTAAGTAGCTGGGATTACAGGCGTGTGCCAACATGCCTGGCTAATTTTTGTGTATTTAGTAGAGACGGGGTTTCACCCTGTTGATTAGTCTGGTCTCGAACTCCCAACCTCAAGTGATCTGCCCACCTCTGCCTCCCAAAGTACTGGGATTACAGGCCTGAGCCACCACACCAGGCCCCCACTAAGCATTTTAATTGTACTATTGCAAGTAGTCCTCACAACTCTGTAAGGCAGATACTGTTTTTTTGTTTGTTTGTTTTGTTTTGTTTTGTTTTGTTTTTGAGACAGAATTTCACTCTGTCACCCAGACTGGAGTGCAGTGGCACAATCTCAGCTGACTGCAACCTCTGCCTCCCGGATTCAAGTGATTCTCCTGCCTCAGCCTCCCAAGTAGCTGGGATTACAGGTGCAAGCCACCATGCCCAGCTAATTTTTGTATTTTGGTAGAGACGGTGTTTCACTATGTTGGCCAGGCTGGTCTCAAACTCCTGAACTCACTGAATCCACCCACCCTGGGCTCCCAAAGTGCTGGGATTACAGGCGTGAACCACTGCGCCCGGCCTATATACTGTTATTATTCTCATTTTGCAAATGAGGAAACTAAGGCTAAGAGAGGTTCAGAAACTTGCTGAGGTCACACAGATGGTATGTGGAGCTGCTGGGACTCCAGAACCTAAGCTTAGCATCGGTACACTGGCGTGGACTGCTTACTCAGCCTGCCTCCTAGTAGTGGCTGAGGTGAGACCACCAAGGGGACAAGGGGATGCAAGACACAGTGAGGCCCTAGGGTATGCTCCCAATGCCAGCCTGTTCCCACAAAGTGTGCTGTGTTCCACCCCTGCCATCCTCAATTCCTTTTCCATCTTCTATTTCCCTTCCTTTTTAAATGTACATTTTACCATTTTTAAGTGTACCATTTAAACACTTTACAGTGTTTCCTGTTAGCTGCCTCCAGCAGGGTATAACTAAACGGGCAAACCTCCCAGGGCTGCCACAGAGGATCAAACGCTGCGTGAGCTCTCTGGAAACTGTCAAGCCCTCTACAAAATGCGGGTTGCATAACCAGAGCAAGTCACCCTCAGAGTGGGTACTCGGGGGTAAATTCTCTTGGGAGGAAAAGGTCTCTCTCTCTCTCTCTATCTAACTCTGTCTCTCACTCACGGGCAGGCCTTGGGCAGGTGGAAGCGCTGGAAGCACCCACAAGTGCAAAAGGGAGCACCTACCTTCAGGGCCGCTTTCTGGGGACTAGGAACACAGCTGCACGGCTATCAGCATCCCTGGATCTGGGGCAGAGGAAGGCAGAAGCCACAATGGAGACCCTGGTCTGCACACAGTAAGAACCAGGCAAACCGAACTGAGGCATCTCGAACTGAGGCATCTCGGATGTGAATAGCCACAAGCTGTGAATCCTGACACTCACAGGGATGCCACATTAACATTAATGACAGTAAATACCCTAGAGGTCCCATCCCAGTGGTGCCCTAGAATCCCCCTCCTTTTGCCTATTACTTTGGAAGACAGCAGAAGTCTAGTGGGCAGATTCTGCACGTGACCTGATTCCCTTTTGCAGCCAGGCTGCCCTTGAGACTTGGTTGAAGGGGTTTTTCCAGATCACAAATCCAGCTAGGGTGCTTACACTGCCTTCAGGTCACTCAACAGACAGATGCATGGTCCTGGGTACTGATTTGGACAAACCAGCTGTAAGGACAATTTCTGGCCAACTGGGAATTCCGTAAGATGAAAATTTACCGTAATGGAAGGTGGAAATCACTGACTGAAAAAACAGTATATGCAGAGTAATCTCATTTTCATAAAAATTACAACACATAAAGACACATAAGGAAATGGAAAGATGTGCAGTGATCTCTGACTGATGCGTCTGTGATGTTTTTTATTTTTTAGTTTTTGCTGGTCTGTCCTGTCTGAGTATCCACAATGCACATGGACTGCCTCTGTAATAATTACGCAGCATATATACGTACATAGACACAGCCCATGGTAGCAAAGTCAAAGTGTGACCTCGGGCTCCCGTGAGCATTAGTCCACAGGGTTTTCACCGCCCCCGGGTCTTCTTGGACCATATATCCTCTGAGGTTCCGTGTTATCTACAACCTAGCGTCCTCTGCCTCTCCTGAGGCTCGCCAAGGGCCTAGCACAGAGCTGGGCACAAAGTCAGGACTTACTTAATGAATGCCTTCTGGCTGAATAATGATCATTTCCTGAAAGAAGTGCCTCATGCCTCTTCCAGAGCCGCTGTGCTGGGAATACTCACTGCTGACATCACTGACCTGCCCACCCCTCCTCTGTTCTTCATAAGAGCAACAAGGGAAGGGCTAAAATAAAGTTCACCCCAGCAGATGCTGGCAAGGTACTCCACATCAGGGCCATCAGGGGCAGCCCCATCCCAGACCCTCCCCAAGCTGGCACAGCAGCCCCTCTCCAGGGCCAGCTGGCTTCAAGGCCCTGGGGTCCCTCCTCGCCCTGCCTCACTGGGAGAGGCTGGGAGAGGAGTGAACAAGAGAAGCAGGGGTCCACCCTATGACTTCTGGCTACAGCTCTGGCTGTTCCAGGCCGCGATGGGTGGAGAAATCTGGAACAGGGATTTGGCCTGGTTTTTTCTGTGAACTGGGGCTAGGCCCAGTTTCTGTTCTTCGTGTCTGCAACATTCCCTATCCCTGACCTTCAAAAAATATGAACAATAACATTAATAATGATGATGAATATTCAGTGAGCCCTGACTTCATACCAGGCACACAGCTAACTTTATTTACATTATCTCCTTTAATCTTCATAGCAACTCCATAAAGTTGAAACTGTAATTATTTTCACATTACAGATGAAGAAGTGGAGGCACAGAGCAAAATGTGCCCATAATCACACTTGCAGGAGAAACCGAGACTCAGCCAAGGCCATCCCATTCCTCCCTCTGCGTCCTTACAGGAAGCTCTCCTGCCAGGCTTTGCCATATATACAGTAGGGTCTAAGGCGATAATTAACATCTGTAGAGTGCTTTAAGCACCAAGTGGGGCACAGAGAAAAGCCCCACTTGAAACTAGGAAATCGAGTCTCAGAGCCATCAGCATCCTTACTCAAGATCCCACACCTTTCGACTAAGATTCAAACCCAGGTCTCTGGCGTCAGAATGGCACATTTCTTCCCTATTATCACACGATGCCCCTGGCTCACTCTCAAGGCGGCCCCGGCTGCGTGGAAGGGAGAGTCACACCTCCTTCAGCGCTGGAATCTGGGGGGCGAGGCCTGCGCTCAGCCCCTCGCCCGGTGGGGGTGGGGTGCTGCGCCAGCACCTCCTCAGCGTCTCCGCCGTGACTCACTCCCGGGACCCAGGGGAAGCACAGCCCTGCGCTGCGGGCAAACATCGTCCGCCGCCCGCCCCGCCTCCAGCTCCCCGCCTCCACATTTGCTAACCGAAACAAGGCTGCTGCTATTTTTAACCCTCCAGCTCCCCCTTGCCTGGGGCTCCCCCCTTCACCTCCCCACCCCCCGCCCCAGCCGGGTGCCACCAGCCTGTCATTCTGAGAGCAGTTCTATAACCTGAACGCGCCTGGGAGGGCGCAGCGGACGTCCCGGACGTGCAGGTTTGTGGGGCAAGCAAAACAAGACGGTTACAGCCCAATCGCCGAATTCCCCCACCCCAGACTCTTTCCGAACCTGTCACTCCCAGACTGCCCTGCTCCTCCTGCCATTCTGGGGGTTGGGGTAGAGGGGAATGGGACTTCTGGGCTGGGGTCACCTCAGGAGCCAGAGCTAGGCTCCTTGGAACGGGTCCTGCAGGGAGGAAGCTGAACTGAAGGGGATTGGAGTTCCCCTACGGATCCCCAGGGTGAGAGGCTGACCCTATAGGCCCAAAGCTTCTGACCACCAGGGTTTACAATCCCTGCAGGCAACATGGAGGAAAAAGGAAGTGGTGCGGAGACAGGGTGGGGATGGTGAGCTTAGCCCAGGGCCCTCCTGACGAGGAGAAGTCCCCTCCCCATCCTGCTGTGGGGGCTGTGGAGCTTGGGCGGGGAAGGCCTGGGAGTCGGGAAGAGCACTGAGCAGCCTCCAGAGAGGCCCAGGGTGGAAGGCAGACTTGGCAGTGTGCAGGGGGAAAAGCGGACCTGGAGTCAGGGCTCCTTTGACACTCAATAATCTAAGGCAAGGGCCAGGCAACACCTTCCTGCAGCCTGAAGCTCTGGGTCCCCAGAAAAACCTTCCTGGGAGAAGAGGTTGGAGGTGAGAGGGGCTGAGGCCTGCTGGCCTAGAGCAGGAACCTGACACCCAAGTTGCTGATGTGAAAGTTAACCTCCTGAGAGGGGTGAAGCGTAGAGCTGCAGGTGGACCAGACAGGGGCATTTCCTCCCAGCTGATGTAGAGCCTGTGTCTTGAATCAGCCCCATCTGGCCCTCTGGTCTCAGAGTCTCCCCCAGTTTGGGCAGCAGATTCCAAGGGCCCAGGAGAGACTCTGGAGAGCCCAGCCAAAGGGCCATCTGGGCTCAGGTTTTTCCCATGTGCCTCTCCTGTCCCAGCCTCCATCCTCCCTTGAGCCCTGTCCTCTCTGGTCCCAACCCCAGCCTTCCTTTCTGGTTCTGTCCTCTCTTCCAGGGCCCAGGTCCCCTCTAGGCCTTGACCCCCTCTCTTTGGTGATTCCTGAGCCAAGTAAAGTAAAGTGGCCACAGAGGCAGCAGGCTAGACCAGAGGGGAGGTACTTGGCACAGTAGTTCCCCAACTGGGGAGATGGCGGAGAAGGGAAGGAGGTGGGAGGAAGGTGAAACAGGAGAGCTCCTGGGGAGATGCTGCCTCCTTCTCAACATTCAGTATGGCCACAGGGCCCTGGACTCAGCCCCATGGAAGAAAAAGGGTGCTCCCCAAGCAAGGGAGTGGCCTTGATCTTGGCCTTGTGCAGCTCCCCCTTCTGCTCTCCCCTCTGCCAACCTTTGGGGCTGCTTAAGGGGAGGAGACTGCTATCTTCCATGCCAAGTGAGAGGCTGGCAATTCAGCTCCAACCCTTAGCCATTGGTCAGCCCAGGGCCTCCACCTGCATCCAGGGAGTTCACAAGCACAGCTCCAGAGGCTCTGATGGCTCACTTCCAACCTGGGGAGGTGGGAGACGGCATCAATGTCACCTTCTTAGGCAGTCCTCCCCTGGCCACCCTATCAAAGGAAGTCCCACCTTGTTATTCTTTATTGCCATGCCCAGTTCATTTCCTTCTTAGGGCTTATCACAGTGTGTAACTAGTCACACATACTCATTCCTTTACTTGCCTACTTGTTCTGTTTGTCTTCTCCACGAGAGTGGAAGTTCCCTGAGGTCAGATGTTGTGCCTCTGTGTTCACTGCATATCTGTACCCAGTGCCTGGAACATTGCAAGGCTCAGCTAGGATCCAGTGAATGGATGAATTGCTGAGTGACTGGCTCAGCAACATGGTTCCCTGGTTGCCAACATTGACCTTTAGGGATGACACTCAACAGTTCCAGGATTTCTCCAAAAAGGAGGCAGCAGAATGTAGCAAGAAGAACAAAGTCAGAAAACAAGAAAGCCAGGACCCCAGAGGAAAGATCAGCCCCAATTAGCACCAGCCCAATCGGGTCCATGTCATCACAAAGTGTAGTTATGAGCACACATGCGCACACACACACAGGGGGTACATGGGTGAGCACAAAGTCCTGGACAGGTCTTAGAAGCCTTGAGTTTTCTCTTGGTTCTTCCTCTTAATGGCCCTGTCACCTTAGAGAAACTACGTACCTTCTGTGGGTCTATTTCCTCAAAAGAAAAAATGAAGAGGTTGACCCAGGGCAGTGGTCCTCAAACACAGCCTTGCCCCAGGATCACCTGAAGCACCTGTTAAAATCTGGATTCCCAGGCCCCACCCCTCAGATTCTGACTAGTCAATCTGGAATGGGCCTGATGATCTGAATGTTTTTAATTTTGAGACAGTCTCACTCTATTGCCCAGGCTGGAGTGAGGTGGCGCAATCTCGGCTCACTGCAACCTCCACCTCCTGGGCTCAAGCAATTCTTCTGCCTCAGCCTCCCAAATAGCTGGGACTACAGGCCTGCGCCACCATGCCTGGCTAAATTTGTATTTTTAGTAGAGATGGGGTTTTGCCCTGTTAGCCAGGCTCGTCTCGAACTCCTGCCTTCAAGTGATCTGCCTGTTTCAGCCTCCCAAAGCCACCGCGTCCAGTCAGGATTTTTTTTTTTTTTTTTTTTTTTTTTTTACAGAGTCTTGCTGTCACCCAGGCTGGAGTGCAATGGCGTGATCTTGGCTCACCGCAACCTCCGCCTCCCAGGTTTAAGCAATTCTCCTGCCTCAGCCTCCCGAGTAGCTGGGATTACAGGCGCGCACGCCACACCTGGCTAATTTTTTGTATTTTCAGTAGAGACAGGGTTTCGCCGCATTGGCCAGGCTGGTCTTGAATTCCTGACCTCAGGTGATCCACCTGCCTCGGCCTCCCAAAGTGCTGGGATTACAGGCGTAAGTCACCGCGCCCGGCCCAGGATCTTTATCTTTAACACATTCCCCAGGTGACTCTGAAGCAAATGGTCCAGGAACCCGCATTTGAGAATCCCAAATGAGATGGTGTTTTATAAGCCAGCATCTGGACTTCTATTAAAAAGCCACTCCTGCCCAGATATATACCCCCAAAAAACATGTCCATACATATGGACATGTTTACCCCACACAGGGCCATAACCTGCAAAGGTGTGCACCATACAGATGATGCACATCTGTCTTTTATGTGTGCATATTCCCAAAACACCCAACACAGAACCACCACATAGATCACAAATTGCCCGGAACCACCACATCAGCATACACAGGGTCTGGGGGGAGGGGTACACACACAGATACCCACCACGCACCCAGTGTGTGCTCACACACATCTCATGCAGACCCACACTAAACAGACGCTGTCCTGAATTTATTTTGCCTCTGGGAACTGGTCCAGGACCAAAGGAGCTATGCTCTGCTGATGAAAACATCCCTCCCACCTCTGCCACCCCCAACCCTGCCCCTTGCCCCAGGCAGCATGCTACCCACCTCTCCCTTGTAGGAGGAGGGAGACTGGAGGAGGGCAGTGGGGATGGGTTGGGAGGAAACAAGAGGCTAGGCCAGCGACTCAAGTTGCTCAGGGCCCTTCCGGGTGTCCAGCTCCCCTCTTTCCCTCTCCCTTCCCCCCAGAAGACGCCAAAGGGCCTTCCCCCAGCCCGCGAGTCCATGCTCACTCAGGCCACTCGCCTAGATTCCCAGGCCCCTGATCCTAGGGAGCCAAAAGGGTTAGGGAGGTGGCTAGATCTGGGGACTCCTCCTAATACTCAGGCCTCTAAGGAAAGGGCTGTCTGGGGGCACCTTCCTGTAGCCCTAAGGCCTGGGGCCTCCAGGGAAGGTTACCACAGAAACAGGGGGAAAATATTACAAGGAAACACAATACCCGGCAGGGTCACCTGCTGACCGGGCTTCCTGCTGTGTTGCCCACCCCCAGCTCACTGCTCTCACAGCCTCCTTCTCCAGCCTTGGCCTGGGCCTCCTCACCAAGGCTCTCCTTCCTGCCTCCCCAGAGCTGGGAGAAGCAGTCTTAAGCAGAAACTCTGCCCCTCCGTGGTTCCAAACAACAACATCGAGGATGGCCCAGAGCTGAGCCCCCCACTCCTAATCCTTACCAACCCCTCCTCACCATCACCACAGGAAATCAAAGCTTCCTGCCCCAGAGGAAGTGCCCCATCTAGTGAACAAATCCAACACACACAAACGCACAGTCCTGGGAGCCTCCGGGAGGACAGATGCCCTCCCGCTAGCCCCAGACTTTATTCAGGCCCTGCTTCCAGCAATACCCCACACCCCACTGGAGGCCTCAGTCCGAAGTCTAACTGAGGGCAGGCCAGGGAGAGCCAAGCTGTGGAGGGTGGGCCAGCAGAATGGGCACTGGCAGAGTGAGAAGGCCTGGTTCTGGCCCCCTCTGCCTGCCATTCCCTGGCTGTGTGACCCTGGGCCTTGCATTAGCTCACCTTCTCTCAGGCCGCTGCCAACTTCAAAATTACCAGCCCTTAATGAAAGGCCAGGAGAAAGAAGGCAAAGAGGAGATGGGGTTCCACAGGCTTCTGTCTTCCAAGTCCTTGGGCATGCTTGCCCACAGCTACCAGAGGGTCCCCACTCCCTACCCCATCACACATGAGTTTCTCTCTTGCTCAAGGGTTTTATATCAGAATTGAGAAAGTTCCAGCTTCCATGCCAAGAGGCCACCAAGGACTAAAGCTGAGGTCAATTATCCCTAAGCAAACTGGAGGGGGTGGATAATAGCACTGTACCTTCATTCTCCTCTCCATAGTCAACCTCTTCTGCTCTGCTCTGAGAAGTGTGCTTGGAATTTTCTTCCCATTTTACTGATGGGGAAACTGAACTTCAGTGTCAAAGTGGAGTGAACAGCTTAGACATGCAAACTTCCCTGCCCCAAAACCCACTGTAAGACCCGGTGGCCACAGAGACACCCGCCAAATAAGGGACACAGAGGCCTCTGGAGAACACTGCACCAGGACCATTCCAGGTGCAACATCAGGAGGCAGCTCTGAGCTTGCCTCTGAGCCTGGCCCTGCTGGGCAAGGAGGGACATCAGGGGACTAAAGGCAGAGGACCAGTCCCAATAGGTCCAAGACCTGGTTCCAGTCTAGGTTCACTGGGCTGGGTACCACTCACTGGGACTACTCTGTGCCTTAGTTTCCCTCAGAAATGACTGCAGAGAAGAAGAAAATGACTTAATAACCCATGGGTAGCGGCAGCCTAGCAGCCTATGGAGTCCTGGGAGGGGGAAAGGGCCGCCAAAGCGTCTCATTGGAGGGCAGGGACCTGAGTCACAGTCTCCTTCCAGCCCTATAGCTGAATAGGGGTCCTGAGGAAGGTCCCACAGGTCCAGATCCAAGTCCAGGGAACAGGCTGAGAAGTTGATCCTGAGCTCCCAGCAGGGCCGCTGAGGGCCGATGCCCCATTCTCACCCTAGAAAGCGGCAGGCAGAGCTGGGCCTCAGGCAGATGTTGCCTAGGGGAGTGGGCAGGGAGCGTTGGCAGCGAGACAGCCAGTGTCCAGATGCAGGGGGAGGCCTTTGGGTGTGCAAGACAGCCAGCGGGGAGAAGGAGTGAGGAGCAGCCGTGGCTGGGGAGGTCAGACCCAAACGGGCAGCCACAGCGGGAAGCAATGGGGGTGGGGCACTGGGTGGCCTGCGGGCCCCAGAGGGCTCTCTCCTGGCCCACAGGCCTAGAAACTCTGGTCGTGGGAACCCAGCCCATCCGCCAAATTTGCCGCCTGCTCCCACACTCCCCAACACCAACAGACCCCAGGCCTGGGGGGTGCACATCCTGTCCCCCACCCCTCACACAGCCTGCGGCGCCCCGCTTCCCGCGCCGCTGCCGGCATTGACCTCCACAGCTCACCAGGGCACAGGTGTCTCTTCACCCTGATGGGTGAGCAAGGATGGGGGGCAATGCTCAGAGAAACCTCCCAGCCAGAGACCCCTCCAAGGGACCTCTTTCCCCGCCGAAGGATCTGAGTAGGGCCCTGCCCGGCTCCACGGGATGGGGGCGCTGATGTCCAGCCCCACAAAGCCCAGCCCCAACTCAGTGGGTCCTGCCCTTTGCCCTCGCGCTTCCAAACCTTCCGCCCCGGAGCACCGCCCCCTCGCCGGGCCACCGCGGCCGTCCCTCCCTCCCCGGTCCCTCGGCTCGTCCTCCCCGGGAACAGGGGTGATGGGACGTGGGGCCCGCACACCGGCGGCCGGGGCCTCCAACTCCCTCCCTTGGGCCTGTAGCTGCCCCGGGGCGGGCGGATGTGGGCGCCCCGCGGGAGGCCCGAGCCCTCCGGCCCCCGGAACCAGCTCCGACCCAGAGCCTGCCAGAGCCCCGCGGAGCCGGGCGGGACAGGCGCGGTCGGGGGGCGCAAGCCGTGCTGGGCCCGCGGGGCTGGCCGGAGCCCGAGCCGGAGCCGGAGCCGGAGCCGGGGCCAGGGCCGGAGGCCGAGCCTGGGCGGGCGACGCTGGGTGCCGCGCGCAGGGCGGGGCGGGGGGCGGCCGCCCAGTACTCACCAGCGCCGGGGCTGTGCATCCAGGGGCCGGGGCCCTCAGAGCGGGGGGCTCATGGCGGGGCGGGGGGCTGGGGCGCCGGCCTCACATCCCCCCAGTCGCCGGAGGCTGCAGAGCGACTGTGAGACGGCGAGAGGAAGGGAGGGGGCCGGGAGGGGGAGGGCCCTGGCAGCCCGGCCGGCCGGGTAGGATGACAATGGAAGGAAATGCTTTATCTGAGTCTGAGAGCGGGCCAAGGGGGAGGGGAGGGAGGGGGCAGGCGCTCGCGGCCCTGGGACACACCACCCCGGCAGACACTGCACCGCGCGGCGCACAGGCGGGCCGCAGACACCGCGCGCGGCCAGATCGCGGCGGGGCGCGGCGCACTGCCGGGGAGGCAGCGCCGAACCCGGAACGCCGGCCGCGGCTCCGAGCCCCAGCCGCCGCGAGGCGCTCCGAGCCGTGCACAATTCCCGGAAACCCAGCTACCTGGGCGCACGCACCCTCGCATACACAACGTACACGAGCACGCATCCATGTTTACAAGGGGCAGAATCATTTACACAGCACACACTGGGGCTTCGGGGTGGACCCTCGTGCACACACTACATACCCATACAGCCCACAAGCACGCAGCCATACGCGGGCACAGTGGGACACGCGTGGTGTCCCATGTCCCATACAAGGAATCCCAGACGGACACCCCCCACCACACACACACACACACACACACGTAAGCACGACTTGCCTCAGGAAAGTTCCAGGATCTGATTTGAATCACTGCCCAGCCCTCCCCCACTGGCACCCCCACACACACACCATGCCTGCTGAGGGGAACGGAAGGGTCCAGCCTGTTCCTATTAAAAGAAAAAGGGTGTGGGGGTGGTGCAGATTTTGAAAGTTTTCTTTTTTTAAAGAAATTTCTCAAGGGACTTCCTTCCCTCCTCTCCTCTTCCTCTCTTCCTCCCATTCCTCTCCCTCCACAACCCCCCTCTTTCCCCCTCCCGGTCCCTATGAGTCAAACTTCAGCAATGTGCCCAGTGTCCCCCAGTGCATTACAGCGGATCACAGAAATGTTCCAGTCTGTGAGTCGGAATGCAGCCGCCTCCAGCCCTCCCTCAGCTAATAAACTCAGCTCAGGGCCGGCTTTAGGCAGTGGCCCTCCCTGCCTCTCCCTCCACTTTTAGCTGGAGAGAAGGTCAGATTCAGGGGTCAGGGGCTAAGGACCTCGCCATTGTGCTTCCTGGGCTAGCCGGTCAGCCGTGTCTGCCTCCAGCAATCTGGAGCTGCTCCTAGGAAGGGGAGAGGTCCACCACGCAGGAACACTGGGCTCTCTGCAGCGTGAGGCGCCACCATTGTAAACCAAGGAGCAGCTTCCCCTGACCCCATTCTATCTCCCGCAATCCTAAGAAACCCCAAGAATCCAGAGAAGGAAAAATGGAGGCAGCCCCAGAGGTGGAGTCATGTCTGATTGGAAGCAAGAGCCCACAGTGGCCTAGGAGGGCTTGGCCATGCTGGCGGTGAACTTCAAACCATAGATTCTATTCCCTTCCCTCAGGCACAGCTCGGGACTCACTATCTGTTGCTACCGGCATATTCAGCGTGGGACTTCTTACTTCAGCCCCTTTCCTTGTCCCAGTTCTCCTTCGGCAGGCAGATCCAGCCCCTCTGCGCTTGTTAACTTATCCTCCCAAAAGCCTTTCCTGGCATTCAAGCCCTCCTACAACCTGGCACCACACTCCATACACATCCCTGCCCAGTGCCTCCTGGTACTTAGGGCTCAGTAGTGTTAGTCACTATTATTACTATCATTATTTCTGCCAGACTGGGCTGCTGGCTGCTTCCCATCATGTCCTCACGCTTCCACACTCCCTTGCCTTCGCTCATCATGCTCCCTCCAAAAGAAATGTCCTCCCAGCCCCTTTCTCCTTCTGTTGAAATCTTTCCAATCCTCAAGACCCACTCCCTATCTAGTGGGAGGGAGGGAGGGAGGGAAGGAAGGAAGGAAGGACTGGAAGAAAAAGAAAGTGGCGTACCACTTTCTCCAGGAGGCTTTCCCGGATTGCCATAGCCAAGAGGAATTCTTCCCTGAACTGTGTGGTCTTTATACATTGACCTTCGCCCACCTAGTCTACTTGTCTCAACTCTCTTCCTTCCAAGAGCATTCAAGAGTGGATATCCCTGAGTCCAGCTACTGCCTTGGTCATGGGTGCATTTCTTGTAGTGTCTTGCACAGAATTCAAACTTGATGTGAGTTATTTGTCGAATTGGGACAGATGTTCATGACTTTCAAGAACCCTTCTCCAGCTGGACACCTACAGTACACTCTTTCACCCCATAACTACCCATGCTGACTCTCCAAGACACATGCTGTTCCACCTTAGGTATGTCATCCCCAGCCCTCAATTCCAAGCCAGATCATCCTCCTTCCAAATGCCTCTTTGGTGTCCACAGACTCCAGAAAAACTGCTTGGTTACTGCAGACCCCCAGCGACATGCCTGCTATCTCCCTTGTCTAGCTCCACAATTGATCCCAACCCCCAACACACACATATCCGTAGCTTTTCTGTAGCTATTTCTGTAGTAAAGCCAGGCCCTTTTAGGCTCATTTCTACCATGTGCGTTGTGCATACATTTATTTGTGAGTCTTCTTTCTCTTTTTAACCTCATCACTGAGTTTTGAGTGATCTGAATAAAGAGGCTATCTCCCTGCCTGTCTGTCCACACAGTGCCCAACATGTGGCTTTCTACACACCAGGACTCACCGCCTCCAACATATAGTCAGAGAAAAAGACAGCATGTGCAACCTGCATCTGGGAAAGCTGGACTGTGTCTCTCCTTCCCCTGCCAGATTCACTTACCAGACCCCGCCTCATGGCAGAGTCCTAAGCCAGTTTCTAAGTCACATGTCCCCTACCAGGATAAATTAGAAAGCCTCCAAGAACCTTAGAGACATGAGACAGAGAAATGCAAGCTACCTCTCTCTCTTCTAGCCTGGTTACCATGGGGAGCCTTTTTTTAAAAAGCTCTTGAGTCCAGGCCTCTCATAGCTTGCTCAGCTGAACACCTAGCAGAAGAGACTGGCCCCAAAAGACGTGCCTTGGCTTCCTGAGCCTTCCCTAGAGTCTCCGGCCAGCACAAAGCCTGAGGGCACCCCAATCTGCTTCCCTTTGGGACTCTGGGCCTACTTGACCTTCTCTTCTCCTTTTCCTCTCCTTCTTTCCTTAGTTAGCTACTGTTTACCATTTACTGCGTAGCAGTCCTTGCTATCCCCTGGACAAACATTAGATCATTTATTCTTAACAATAATCCTTGTTATGCTCATGAGTAAAGCATGGCCTTTATGGTTAAGAAACCTGATCAAAGTTGCACAACTAGTAAGTGACAGGGCCATTCATTCATTCAACAAATATTATTGGGTGCCTACTTTGTGCCAGGATTTAAAGCCCCAGAAAATTATCCAAACTTTCTGATACCCTCCGTTCCCAACCTTCTAGATGTGGGGGCCATAGCCACAATTCCTCCCCCAGCCTGCACTTATCCTCACACACTTCGCACAAAGCCAACCAGAAAGTGCTCCTTCCCCAAGGCCTCAGTTCAGTGAGATCTCAGTGGACACCCATTGTATTGGGTTAGTTTGGATCTTGCATTTCAGTTTCTGGATCTGGAATCAAATGCCAATTCTCAGGGTTTGGGACTTGCAGATTAGTAAGGGAGATTAGGTCCCCAACTCCAAATAAAGGGTTTCATGGGACCAGACATAAGAGATATAAGAAGTACAGGAAGGAAAGAAGAAAGGAAGGAAGAAAAGGAAAAAAAGGAGGAAGGGAGAGAGGAAGGAAAGAAGAAAGGAAGGAAGAAAAGGAAAAAAAGGAAGGAAGGAAAGGAAGGAGGGAGGGAAGGAGAGAGGGAAGGAAGGAGTGGAAGAAAAAGAAGGAAGGAAAGATAATTTAGGATTTATTGAGCATGTTCTACATATCGCACGCTGTTCAAAGCCCTTTCACTTAAATCTCATTATTATCCCCATTGTTTCCATGAGCAAAGTAAAACTCAGAAAGACAAAATGATCTGCCCAAGGCCACAGAGCCAGTAAGTTACTTAATCCCAAGTATGTCTGATTCAGAGCCTGTGCAATTTCCTAGCAGGTCAAAACAATGAAGAACGCATTGCCAGGGTCTCCTGTTCCAGTGTAGCCTGCTTCCTTGAGGTCCCTGTACATCTCATTCCAGATGCCAAGTTTCTGACCCCAGCCATGTGGTCTCATCCCTGTTTCCCACCTTTCTCTGTTGCACTGCACCAGCAGAATCAGGGGAACCGTATAAGTATTCTGAGTAGGGTTGGGGGTGTCACTTTGGGGTACAGGCAGGCAGACCCCTATCTAGGATTTCAGGATCTGAGAGAAGAGGTGCCAAATCCTTCTGGGCCAGAATTGGATGGCTAGATCAAGAAGAGGCTACAGTGTGGCTATAAGTACCAGGGCCTCAGGTTGGGAGGGTAGATGACTGTGGGGACTGGGGCAGGTGGAGAGAACTAAGCTGGTCCCTTCCCCTTACCCCCATCTCCCTACAGAGTCAACAAAGGTGATGTGGTTTCCCCTGTGGTCTGTTGCCCTAGACACCTGCAGTTCTGAATATACATGTATGTGTCTATGTGCCAACTATGTGGCAGGGGACACAAGGAGAAAGCACTGGGACAGGATGGGGAGGGGCAGGAAGCCAGACAGTCTCCTCAAGCCCAAGACAAAGAAGGTACCATGAATGAAAAGACGGCAACGGTCACCCCCTTGACTATGCCAGGTCCCCAGCCAGGAGCATCAGGAGAGAGCTAGAAAGGAGACATTGTGGGGATCAGGAGCCTGGGCTGGGAGTCAGTGAACTTGAGTTTTAGGCCCAGCTCTGCCATTAACTTCCTGGGTCACACCTTTCTAAGTCTCAGTTTCCTGCTTTGTAAATAGCAATATCTTGGCTACTTACCTCACAGGGCTGGCCTGAAATCAGATGAATAATACATGAAAAGATTTGTACCACTGTGAGTTTTAGAATTATTTTCCTGATGGCATAACAAATATTACAATTGCGTACTTTAGCTCCTGGATACACAACACAACCAGAGTGTGGAGATAAGAACATTAAAAACCAAAACAAAAACAAAGCACCTGCCCTTCTATTGGTCACAGAGCGTTGAGGAAACAAAACAAACACATAAAATACTTGAAAACCTCTTGCAAAGCCAACTATTTAAAAAATCTCACTGTGTGATCTTGGCCAAGTCGCAACCACCCTGGGCCTCAGTTTTCTCATCTGTCAAATGAGGGGGCTGCTTTAGATCATCTATATTTATTTTTCTGAGTCTAAAGCAGTTTTCTGATTCTATTATTCCAAGCGCAAATGAGTGCGTCGCAAAGAGGGAAGACCGGAGCACATCAGGACAGAACACGGCCTCCATGAGGCTGGCAAGTGTCGGTCAAACTGGGTTTTGAAAGAGCCCAGAGATGTGAATCAGAGTGGGGAGAGAAGAGGGGGTGACATTCCAGGTAGGGAGAATGGCATGTGCAAGGGCGAGGCAAGGAAGCAGAGGGTGGCAAACAGATTAGCCAGGCTCAGGAATGAGGTTGGCAGGATTGGAGGGGCCTGGGGAGGAAGTCAGGAAAGGAAGAGTAGAAGGGGGCAGTCCCCAGGGCTGAGTGGCTAAGATGTGAAAGTGGGGGAGGAATATGGGTGGGGAGAGACGCTCTCAGCCCCAGAGTTTGGTGCCAAAGCCTGTGGAGCCAAACTCCACCCAGGAGAGAGGGAAAGCAGGGTCCCCTTGCCAAGAGGCCCCACCCACCAGGGAAAGCCCTTCCCTCCCTACCCTCCTCTCCCAGCTTCACTCCCAACCCTGAGGTAAGCAAGGCCCCGCTTAGGCCAGAACCTTGTTCATGGCAGAAACACACAGATGGGCAGGTGCCACATCCTTCTATAACAATAATGCCAGCAGCAAAATAATAATAATGATAATGATAATGATGAAATAAACTACCCATCACCTGCTCTCTGATAAAACCCCTCAGCAGCAAAACCTCACGATGTACCCATTTCATTTACGAGAATATTTGCTCCCAAAAGCTGCAAGTGTTTTATAAGATTATCTAGTCTCTAGGATCCCCTAAACCTAACACTTTATCAAAACCACGTAGGCTGGGCGCAGTGGCTCACGCCTGTAATCCCAGCACTTTGGGAGGCCAAGGCAGGTGGATCATCTGAGGTCAGGAGTTTGAGACCAGCCTGGCCAGCATGGGGAAACCCCGTCTCTACTAAAAATACAAAAATTAGCCAGGTGTGGTGGCACATGCCAGTAATCTCAGTTACCCAGGAGGCTGAGGCAGGAGAATTGCTTGAACCCAGGAGGTCAAGGTTGTAGTGCACCACTGCACTCCAGCCTGGGCGACAGAGCGAGACTCTGACTCAAAAAATAAATAAGTAAATAAAAACCACTTGAAAGAACCTGTGAAAAAAAGATTCCTGAGTCCCATCCCCGACCCCATCAGACTCTTTGAGAAGGTTGGATAGTACCCAGGAACCTGCAGCACCACAGGTAATTCTAAGGTGTGGTTAAGTTTGGGACTCCCTGGTCTAATCCAAACCATTCCTTTTACAGATGAGGAAACGGAGGACATGAGGAGGATGTAAATTGCCAGAGATGACACGGTTAATCAGGGCCAGGGCAGGCAGAGAACTCAAGCCCCAGGGTTTCCAGGTCAGCGCTCCTTCCACAGCCTGGGCTGCCCAACCCAGAGATGCCTGTGCCAGCAGAGATTATGGTCAGGGAGGCAGCCACTGGGCCATACTCTAATCATGAGTGAGAAGAAATTCGTCTGAGTTGCAAAATGCCTTTCTGCAGCCAGCTCACCATTACTTGCTCCACTGGGCCCCTGCAGGGATGCTGTGGTCCTCCCACTGGCAGGCTTCAGCTTCGGCCTTGCCATATGCCCCAGCACAACCCTCCAGTTGCCCCAGGGGCTATATTGGCTGGTCAACAGGATCCCACTTTACTACAAATCTCAATGCTTCTTCTTTGGAAGCACATACCTCTGACTCCAGAATCTCCAGGAGAGACCCCTGAGAAGGTCTTGGCCTGAAGACACTCACCTCTCTTTCCCCAGGAGTGTCTTTTAGGGTGAGTTTGGATTATGCACCTGTGAGTCAGGAGACTAGAGGCAGGAAAGAGCAATGAGCTGAGGGTGGCTAAGCTGGGAGGTGAGCAAGGGTGCCCTGGCTGAGACCTTGAAAAACTCCACCCATGATGATCACCATTATACTCCTCTTCATCAACACACATTTGTTGAGCATCTACTCTTTGCCAGGCACCGTGTCAGGCTCTCAGGCACAGAGGCAAAAAAAAAAAAAAAAGCCACAGTGAGGAATTCATCACCTCCTGGGGAGCAGGATACAATCTAAGAACAGAACCTGGAGTGGAGAAAACTGTTGGATGAGGGACTCGAATAACATATGCTGCAAAGGAGAGGGAGGATTCAGAGTCACCAGAGTCCCAAGCTGGGAGACACCTAATGGATCCTGGGATCAATGTGGATTGGGGCAATAGTTCTGCCCTCACCTGCTCTCCTTTGTGCTTGGGGTCTGAGGAAACCCAGAACAGTGATTCTAGAAGTCTCTGCCTCAACAGATCCCTCACTCCAGCTTGGTCTAAATGGCTAGGGGTGGGAAGGCAGAGGAGGCAGAGACAATGTGCAGACATCTCCCTTGGGCAGGCCCTGAGTCCTGGGCTCCAGGGTTCCCTGGACTGAGCATTTTTTTTTTTTTTTTTAGACAGAGTTTGGCTCTTGTTGCCCAAGCTGGAGTGCAATGATGCAATCTCGGCTCACTGCAACTACTGCCTTCCGGGTTCAAGCGATTCTCCTGCCTCAGCCTCCCGAGTAGCTGGGATTACAGGCACACACCACCACACCTGGCTAATTTTTTGTATTTTTAGTAGAAACAGGGTTTCACCATGTTAGCCAGGCTGGTCTTGAAGTCCTGACCTCAGGTGATCCACCTGTCTCGGCCTCCCAAAGTGCTGGGATTACAGGTGTGAGCCACCATGCCTGGCCCCCTGCACTGAGCTTTTAAGAGATCATTTAGGCCTGTGCAGTGGCTCACACCTGTAAACCCAGCACTTTGGGAGGCTGAAGTGGGCAGATTACCTGAGTTCAGACCAGCCCGGCCAACATGGCAAAACCCCGTCTCTACTAAAAACACAAAAATTAGCCAGGCGTGGTGGCAGGCACCTGTAATCTCAGCTACTCGGGAGGCTGAGGCAGGAGAATTGCTTGAATCCAGAAGGCAGAGTTTGCAGTGAGCTGAGATCGTGCCACTGCACTCCAGCCCGGGTGACAGAGCGAGACTCCACCTCAAAAAGAAAGAAAGAAAAAAAGAGATCATTTAAAAGTACCCAGAAGAATGGACAGAGTGAGGAGGTGTTGTACTGTGGTTAAGAGCAAGGATTTGGTGTCGAGCTGCTTGGGCTGGAGCTTGTTGCTTCCCCACTGCTTGACCTTACGTATATTATTTAACCTTGAGGAGTCTTGGTTTCCCATCTGCAGATTAGGGTATGAAGTGCCTGCTATATTAGGGTTTTGCGAGGACTGATGAGATTGGGACATGAAGTACTTAACTACAGTGCCTGACACACATTGGGCTGTTAGGGACAGAGCTCCAATGCTCACATCAGTAATAGAAGAGAGACAGTGTCCTGTCTCTTCTGTCTCCCTAAGCCTGTTTTCCTCTATAATTTGAGGTCTCAAAGTGAGCACTGAGCTGATTTACGCAAATGAATCCAGTAGGGCCTATCGCCCAAGCTGACCTTTCTAGGGTATACAGGGTAGCTTGGCCAGGCTACAGAAATGGGAAAATAGGTGCAACCTTCCTGATCCTCCTGAGATCCTCAAGTGTTGTCTTGAAGTTGAGGGGAACCAGGACCAGGCTGCGGGGAGTACCACAGGGACTGCAGAAAGGGCCTGGCCTCCCCTCCCGAAACACTGCACATCTGGAGTGATCTGCCCATCTGGCTGCATCCCTGGGGCAATGGCCACAGCTGCTATTTGAGGGAGGAGACATCCAGCTCCTTAGCCAGGGCCTGGGGCCAGGGGTGGGGGGGTGGTGGGTAGTGGGGGCTATAAATAACTAAGAGGACCAGGGGGGCAAGGTTGACCTTTCGGGGCGGGGGGCAGGAGCTGGTGACTTCCCCCTCTTTGCTTGAGTCCAGAGCCAGAGTTTTAGCAAAACAGGAAGAGGCAGCAGCAGCTTCTGGGAAAGTGGGAGTGGCTCCCCTTCCCCCACTTGCCTGGGGCCTTCGGATCCCAGCCAGGACCTGGGAGAGGTGGAGTCATCTAGGCAAGGAGAGGGAGGGGCAGACCCATGCAGACTGGGCCCCAGCTTCAGTGCCCTCAAATGGTGCAGCCGGGGCACAGGAAAAGGAGAATGAGACAGAGAAGGGCAGCCCAATGGAGTATATCTGCCACCCCTCGTCCCCTCCTGTTCCCTTCTATAGGCATTAGAAATGGAGCTCAAAATGTGCCTGTGACCCAGGTAGTGTACATGGAAGTTCGAGGTCAAGTTGAGCACACCTCCATCTCTCATCCCTTCCCAGCCTGTGGTGAGCTAAGCCTAAGCCAGAGTGCGTGGGAGGGAGGGCTCTAGACAGGAGGAAGGACACCTCTGGGCTTCTGGAAAGAGATCCAGGACCTGGCCCAGGTGGAGTGATAGAAAAATCTTCCAATGAACTATCAAGGTCAGGGGATCCAAAGGTCTGGGTGGTCCTGGGTGAGTGTTTTTCCAGAATAATGGGGCATCTACAGGGACAAGCTCAGGAGAGCTAAGCCTCAGTCCAGAGACCCTCATGAAGTCAAAGACTGAAGGAATTATCCAGGAAATGTTGCCTGGCTTTGCTTTGCCTGAGTGAGGCTGGCCACTGAGAATCTGTCCTTCAGTGTCTGTCTGGAGACATCTAGTTGGAGCTCTGGCTGGCCCACACCTCTAGTAGGGCCTGCACCTGTGTCTGTCATGTACTGCCCTTGTCTCCTGAGCCTGGAGCCCCACACTTCACCTGCTGGGAGGGTCTAGATAAGTGCTGTCCAATAGAAACAGAATGTGAGCCACATACGTAACTTATTTTCTATTAGCCACATCAAAAAAAGGAAAAATAAACAGGTGAAATTCATTTTAGTAGTATATTTATGTAACCTAATATAGTAAATCTAAAACATTATTTTGGTGTGCAATCAAAATAAAAAATTACTAATGAAATCTTTTACATTTTTTTTCCATACTAAGTGTTTGAAAGCCAGTGTATATTTTATACTAACAGCACATTTCAATTCTGACTGGCCACATTTCAAGTGCTTAGTAGCCACATGTGGCCACTGGCTACTGTATGGACAGCACAAGTTTAGACTTATAGCTTTACCTCTTCTTCATCCCTTCCAGTCTCTTATTGGGGAAGAGGCTCAAGAGGTGAAGGAAAAAGCTGGTGAGGCCAGTGTTAAGGGTTAATTTGCTCTAGGAGGGTGACCACTGCCTTTGGGTTTCAAGCATCTATCTCTAGACCTGGATCCGTTTTAGTGTCCAGGCAGGCAAGGAAATTGAGGCATAGAGAAGCATCTTCCCTGACAACTGGCCTTCTCCTGCCCTTCCCAGTGCTCCTTCTCTGAGCAGAAGGTTGATAGAATCCGATGACCTCTTCAGGCGCATTAGCCTCCACCTTCCTCTTTCCTCTTCCAAAAGCGACTCCAAACCCAAAGGTATTTGAGTAGCTGAGTTAAGGAATATGGGAGGAGAAGCAAATTTGGAGGAAAATGCAGAATGGAGCTTTGCACAGGTGGAGTTTGAGGTGTTGGTGGGATGAGCAAGGGGGGTTGTTGAGTGGACAGTTGGTATCTGGAGCTCAGGGAAGAATTTGGAGGTCATCAGTGAGAGAGGGAATTGTAGGAATGAATGACACCACAAGAGCAGGGGAGAAGAGAGGAGAGAAGGGGAGGGCAGGGAAGATGGCTAAATACAGAAACCTGAGAAAACAAAGACTTCAGATGGGCGAGGAGTGGAAGCTGGAGCAGGCCGGGAGCAGTCACAGATTTCAATGAAGCAAGAGGAAGTGCATCGGAATCCCAAGTGGGAGAGAATATCAAGAAGGAGAGACTCGCACACGGTTGCAGTTGACAATGCTTTGAAATCATTTTTTTGTTGTTGTTTGTTTTTGTTTGAGATGAAGTCTTGCTCTATGGCCCAGGCTGGAGTGCAATGGCTTGATCAGGGCTCACTGCAACCTCCGACTCCCAGGTTCAAGTGATTCTCCTGCCTCAGCCTCCCGAGTAGCTGGGACTACAGGCACCCGCCACCAAGCCCGGCTAATTTCTATATTTTTAGTAGAGACAGGGTTTCACCATGTTGGCCAGGCTGGTCTGACCTCAGGCAATCTGCCTGCCTCGGCCTCCCAAAGTGCTGGGATTACAGGTATGAGCCACCGCGCCCGGCCCTAAAATCATTCTTATAAAGAGAGCTCACACAAACTGTTAAGAAGCACTAGAACAGTGGAGACTAAAGTTCAAAGCCCAGAAACAGACTCTCCTGGTGCAGAGGAAACACAACTCACAAGCAGAGGTAGGGGTATGTTCAACCTGATCATCCTCAAAGTAATGCCAATTAAAATGAGACAAAGGTAGGTGCCTTTTTGAAACATTAGCGAGAGCTCGGTGAAGTGTGTGTGCTGTCGGTAATGGCGTAACCTCTTTTGAAATCAGTTTGGCAATATATAGTAAGAGCTATAATGTGCTGTTACCCTTTGGCTCAATAACCCCACCCAGTGTATCCTAAACTAGATTTCTATAGTCAAAATTGGGGGAGGAGGAGCGGAGTATGTGCCTAATGATGTCCCCCATCACACTGCCTATAATATAGAAAATTAGAGACAATTTGAACACTTATGATTGGAAAATTGTGGAGGTAAATTATGATACTATATTTCCACTTAATAGAAAACTATGAAGCTGTTAGGAAGATGTTTATATGCAACACAGCATCACAAGAGAATAGAGATTGGTACATACCCCATGATTGCAACTGTATTAAAAAACATATAGGCATGGAGGAGAAGGTGAAGAGGAAATATGTGTCATAGGTAATGATTATGTAGGGTGGAATCGGTATATATGGTTTTGGTCTCATTTAATGAGTCTTAACATTGCGGAGAGCGGGAATGAGGGTTGACCAGAAGCTGAGATTTGGGTCTCAGCTATAGCAAGGGCCCTGACAACCTTCCAGAGGCCACGAATGCATTTATCTGGCAACTTAATGGACTGAGCTCCGACTGCAAGGCAGGTGTGGTCACTGTGGGTATCAACTCAGCATTCTCCTGATAGGAAAAAGCCCACCATGAGGGGTGATGGCCAGGTGCTCACTGCAGATTCCCTCCCATATATGGGAGGCTCCTGGAGCTCCGTAGTCTCCTCTACTACTGCTGAGGAGCAGGCCGTGGCAGGCGCCTGTGGGGACAGCCCCCAGAGGACTGGGCTGACTACAGGAGGAACAGAGCATCACAGTGAGGTGAGCTCAGCGGGTATGAGGGCCTCTCTGCTTTGGGGTGGGGGTTGGTGGGCTGTGGTCGGCCACCTGCTGTTTCACATCACCCCCTGAAGGTGACATGAGATGCAGGGGCCATCACCTTCACGGCGCCCCCAGGAACTCTACCCGGGCCCCCACCTACAGGCGCCATTAGGCCTCCTGCTCCTCCCCGTTCCACTCTCTTCCCACAACAACACACTGGGGCCTTGAAATAACACATCTTTCTTTACGCCATCATTTCCACAGAATTTGCCTATGATTCATTTGTTGTCAAGAGGTATTAAAACCTCCAGCTCCCAGGCACCCTGGTCTTTGTTCCCCTCCCTCCTAGGTCCCACCACTCCCCTTCACACGGTGTCCTGCCCAGCTCTTACCCAGTCTCCCTGAGCCCCAGCATCCCAAACTCAGCGCCGCTGCCCCCACAACCACCCCCCCACCTCCTCCCCACTTGGCCTCTTGAGGAACAGTGGGAAGGGGCTGGGGCAGGTCCACATGGCACCCACCCACCTCCCCAGCCCAGCTCCACCAGAGGAGGGCCCTGCTGGGGGCCTCTAGCCTTAGGACTTGGAGATGAAGCCCTGGAAACTCTTTGCCTAAAAACAGGCGGCAGTGGAACCCTCAGCCCCAGAAGCTGCCCCTTTCTGTGACTCCCCAACCCCCTCACTTGGGCAGGATGGATTTTCCTCATACCTCGAGGCCTGGTCCCTGGGTCCCTCCCCGTCACTGTTTCTGACTAGGCACAGGGGTATAGAGTTTCCACCGTGTGTGTGTGTGTGTGTGTGTGTGCGCGTGTGCGCACGCGTGTGTGTTGGGGAGTAGGAAGAGCTGTCTTCTCACACCCTCATTACCCAGTAAGGCTTTGGGGTTCCCCTCCCAGTCCCTCCCCAGGGCTGTGTAGGTGTGTCAGGGAGCTAGAAGGTGGGGGTGGCAGGAGAGGAAGAGGGCGATGGGCAAGGGAGCTGGGGGGCTGCTGGGAGCCTGGCTGGGGTGACAGGAGCTGCTGTGGTCGGGTTATCTGATGTGAGGAGACAGGTGTGCAGCTTCGAGGCTCTGGGGGTGGGGGAAGAGCAGCCTGAGAGAGAAGTAGAAACAGTAGAAGCAGCCTGGAGCCAGCGAGGTAGACAGGAAAGACAGATGGGAGAAAAGAGCCTTAGTGAACCCAGGAAGGCCTCTCCCCAGAGGAGGATCACTTTTTCCCTCAAGTTCTGGAGGCAACACCAGAGCAGGCAGGCAGGTGGGCAGGGGGGTGTCCCCAGCCTCTGCCGTGGCCCAACTTCCCCAGCTCGCCAGCTCCCAGGGAACCAGGCAGCCTCCCCTCATCACTGTGGGGCTGATGGGCTCGAAGGTCCAGCCTTATCCCTGAATCAGAGCAGTTGGAGACAGTTGAGGCTCTATAATCTCGGTTGGGGGTTAACGGGTGGAGGAGGCTTTGCAGGAGGAGATAATGGGGCAGACCTCAGGTCTTCCGCACTACCCACCAGCACAACACCGTGGAGCTGGGGGAGTAAGCGGAGTTGTTGGCACCATGGGCCGGGCCAGGCGTGCGTCTGCCATCCTAGGAGCTGGGTTGAGGGCCAGCTTGGCCTTTCACAAGAGGGGTCCACCTGTGAATCCCTGCTTCTACCCCGTCTATCCCTGACTTGGAATGTGTTGGAGGAGCTGCTTATAAGGAAGACGATATCAGGTTAGATGTTATCTCTTTAGAGGAGAGGGTCCCCAGAGGATGATGAAAATTACAGTAATAAAGGCTAACATTTACCGAGCACCGAACTCCATGCCAAGCGCAATTCTAAATACTACATAGTAGCTCCTGTGGTCTTCACAACACCTAGGAAGTAAGTACCATTACTCTCTTTGCTTTACAGAAGACAGACAAATAGCCAGCAGTTCCACAGTGACTCAGGGGACTGCCAGGGTTCAAATCCTGCTCCTGCTAGATGCCACTTCTGCTGCTCTTCATTGCTGCCCTAGACAAGGCCAGGCCCTGCGGCGTGCTGCGAGCCTTCCTTCCGTTATCTTTACCAGCTCTACATGGTCATTCACAGATGAGAAAGCTGAAGATCAGAGAGCTCACACATTTCCCCCAAGGTTACACAGTCAGTAAGAGACACTATCAGGATTCCAATGACCTGCTGTTAAAGTTCATCTCTTATTCACTCATTGCCTCCCTCAAGGCTGAAGAGTGGGGTGGAGGGGAGACCAGCAGAGCTACTGAGCTCAATCTGCCTCCTTGGCCCTCCCAGCCCAGAGCTCTGCCAGCGGTGGTAGGAGGAGTGTGGTAAGTATTTGCTGATGAATGAACAACCGAAGGACAAAATAATGAACTGTCATCTTCCAAGGCAAAGGATTGCAGAAGCCACTGATATCCTGCCCACCGCCCTCCCCATCCACTCCTCTACCACCTCCAGTCCTTCCTGTGAACACAGCAGAGGCAGGAGCCTCTTGGGGTGGGGTCCCTATCAGGGAGGAAGTGCAGCTGGCTTCTCCCCCACCCCCTTTATCACTTCTCCCCCATCCCTACTTTATCACCCAGGGCCTCCACAATCCCCTCCCTGTCCCTCTCCGGGGGCTCCTGGGTAGGAGAGGGAAAGACATGTAAATCAGTGGGGCTAGGGGAAGTGGAAGAAGCAGAAAGGATACCAGGAGCATTTCCCCTACACGCTTAACCTGGGGCTCACAGTCCTTGCCAGGCTGGGCCAGTGGCTTAGGGGACCAAGCCCTTTCTGATAGGCCGCTTGATCTATCTGGCCAGCCTAGTAGGCAAATGGGGAAATGGTAGTCAGGAGTTGACAAAGTTGGGGCACCTGCCCTCACTTTGGCCCTAGCCCCATGCCGGCTGCCACAGATGTTCACAGGTGTCCGCAGGATTCTTTTGTTTTTGTTGTTTTTTGACATAGGCTCTCGCTCTATTGCCCAGGCTAGAGTGCAGTGGTGCGATCATGGCTCATTGCAGACTCAACCTCCGGAGCTCAGGCAGTCCTCCCACCTTGGCCCCCCTGGTAGCTAGGACTCCAGGCACATGCCACCAGGCCCAGCTAATTTATTTTTAAAATTTGTTTGTAGAGATGCCGCCTCTCTATGTTGCCCAGGCTGGTCTTGAAATCCTGGCCTCAAGTAATCCTCCCGCCCCGGCCTCCCAAAGTGTTGGGATTACAGGCATGAGCCACCATGTCCAGCCAGGATTTGGGATTGGGTCAGGGTGGCATGGGCCTTTCCAGAGGCCCAGTAGGCTTCTGAGTGCAAGTGAAGAGTGCAGCGGGGAGGCCCTACGGAGCTAAATAAGGGCTGTCGACCAGGCTATGTGTGACTTCTCCTTTCACCACCAAGGTCTGGAGGTCTAAGGGGAGCTCTGCCCACTACCCCCAGGAGCTCACGGGAGCTTCTTCCTGCCTTCCTCCTCTCAGCAACCAGTATCTAGGAGGCCATGCCTTCCTTCCCAGAGTCCAGCTCAGACAATTTGCAGAACAACCCAGCTTGAAATTTGATACTTGATCCACCCCTCGTGCATCCCCTAGATCAAATAACCCTGGATCTGTGACCCTTGGCTCAGATCTGTCTAATTCTTAGAGTCTGTTCAGACTTGGAGTGAGGCTGTTGAGTCCTGAGGAGGGAGGGGCTGTGGCAGCATTGACAAGTTCCCCGCATTCCTGTGGTACCTGAGTCTTTCCAATGACTCCCCTCACCTGAGGCTCAATCTCTCGTTACCCACCCGCTTCCCTTCCTTATCGGTGAGGTCTTGAACAACTGAACCAAAGAGCTTCTGGTTCATGTGCTAATGTTAACCTGCAAGAGGGCACAGTCTTTGGCTCTGTCTCAGTCAACTCTGAATATGGTCTGCAGACCTAGGTTTTGGAAGATGCAAGAGCAGGAGGGATGGTGAGAATACTGGATGACAAAATGAGGATTCAAAACATTGAGCAGGCCAGTGTGGGATAATCAAATCAGATAAATATAAAGAGGGACAAACGCTACATTCTGCATTTAGTCAAAAACAAATTGGTGGCCAGGCACGGTGGCTCACACCTGTAACCCCAGCACTTTGAGAGGCCAAGGCTTGGGAGGAAGGGAGGGGGTTTGCTTCAAGTCAGGAGTTCAGGACTAGCCTAGGCAACATAGAGAGACCTCATCTTTACAAAACACAAAAAAATTAGCTGAGTGTGCCGGTGGTCCCAGCTGCTCAGGAGGCTGAGATGAGAGGATTGCTTGAGCCCAGGAGTTTGAGTCTGCAGTGAGCTATGATCATGCACTCCGGCCTAGGCCACAGAGAGACCATCTCTCTCTTTCTGTCCTTCTCTTTCACGCATACACACACACACACACACACACACACACACACACACACACGAATTAGCCAAGTACAGAATGAGGGGGATGTGGCAGACACTTTAGGGAGAGGAGTTAGTATGAAGTTTCTGAAGCCACATGGAATTAACTTCACAGGTTCTGAAGTTGAAAGGAAGGTGTTTAAATTTGCATAAGTCTGTTTGCATTTCATTTTCTAGCAGGGACATTATTAGCCTTTTTGACTCTCATTTTCTCACAAGTGTACAGTGGAGTTTTCCGGAGGCTTCTTGACACATGATATCATAACAGGTTGAATGCAGAAGCCAATATGAGAATCTGGCTGCCTTCTACTAAACCAGACATTAAAGAGATTTGCAAAACTGTGAAACAATACTGTCTTGTCATTAAATTAGTTTTACTTTGGAAACTGGTTATTTTAAAGAAAAAAATGTGTTATTTGTTCTAACTTTTAATAGATTCATTATTGCCACATTTAAAGAATACACTTTAAAAATGTCTGTTTTAATTTCTAATGGTACATATTGATGAATCTAACCCACACACACAAAAGTTCTTTGGGGTCCTTCTTTTTAAGAGAGTAAAAGGATGCCAGGACCCAAATGCTTGAGAAACTCTGGTTTAGAGGCAAGCCACAGAGCTGCACGTTCGGAGAACTGCACGTACCCAGACACGGTGGTCGGTTGAGTTTCAATGTCTGGAACAAAGACAAATGACACTGAAGAGATCATGGTGGGGTTTATACCTCATCAGAGAAGCAGGGTTCCAACAAACATGGGGATAAATGAATCGATCAAACCCGATTCTTGAAACTTGTCTTGATTCCCTTTTCTCTGGGCATAAGCCACCCCTTGCCAGAGAATACTGACATTAATTATAGGTCAGTAAATACGCATGTAGTGAAGTCCAGGTGTTGGTGATTGTTGAAGGATTGACATTGACAAATAAAGAACATGACTGAAAGAAGTTGGGGACAGTAGTCACTAGAGTTCCATGCATTTCAGATTTATATTCCTATCTTCCCACCTCTTTCCCACACTTTTCTCCCCAGGCAGCTTTCGGCTGGGGCCAATTTGGTTTATTAAGTGGCACACCTGCCCCCTGGTGGCCAGGTGGTACAATGACACCTTCTCTCAGTTCTGGTAGATATCATGGAGCAGGAGTCCCTAGCACCAAGAAGCTGAGATCCGGAAGAGGCGCCCCAAAAAATCAGCCTGGAGTGAGTCTAGAGGGCCCATCAGGGATCGGAGGTTGGAATGTGGGAGCAATGTCACCTCCTTGATAAAAACTTATTTGGCCATCTCAGCAACCCAATAGTGATGTTGGCCAACACTTATGATTGATAACTACGTGCCAGGTACTGTTATAAATGCTTTACACAGATTATATCACAACAACAGCAAATCTATGAGGTAGGTACTATTATTGTTACCATTTTGTGAAGAAACTGAGGCTCAAAAACATTAAGTAACTTGCCCGGGGTCATACAAATAGCAAATGGCAGAGCCAGGCCTGGGAGACAGCAGTTTACTTGTTAACTGTTACTTTTAACTTGTTAACACTTTGCAGTTTCCACTTGGCATGCCTAGTACTCATCTGTCTGTAGGGCTGTCTTCTCCCACTGCACAGTGTTTTTCTTGGGGGCGGCGACTGTCTTGTTCATCGCCATATCCCCAGCACTGAGCTCGGTGGTGTGGCTGGTTAGAAACATTGGAAGGACTACATAACTTGGCTGGACCTCAGAGGGAACCTGCAGCCTCGCTCACTGTCAGCACGGACTATGCTCAGAGGCCCGGGGCACAAGACCCTGGGAGGCCCTTGGGTGAGGTGTGAGAGGGTCAGATACTCCCTGTTGCCTGGGAGGAGAAGCCAGAGAGCAGATCCCTAACCCCATGTCGCTGGCATGAGGAGAGGTAAGCACCACCAGATGCCCTCAGTAGCAGAGACTCAGAGCCTTGCTGAATCTCACTCATATCATGGAGATAGAGAAAGGATGGAAGGGGGATGTGATTGGGGCTTTGGGGGCGGGGGGGTGGTCAGGCAAGTGGCTCAAAGCTATCCCTGTAGGGCAGTAGCACCACCTCGTGGTGAAACTCAAGATGATTTAGGAAAAATAACCCAGCTAATCCATAACTGAGGGGAGGCTGGGAACCCCCTCCTTTGGAGTCAGCACTCTCCTTGGATAGAGCCACAGGAGAGGGCCTGGAACTCTTCCAGCGTCTCCCCAAGCCAGAGCAGCTCACTCCAGAAGTGCTCACCAGGTTGTATAGAATGTGAAGAAAACACCCCCTATGGACATGTCCTATGGGCCACAGGCTGAAAAGAGCCGCCTAGCTGAGGTCATGTCAATGAAATCACACGCTCTTCAGGGAACAGCCTGCATCCAATGACTACCTGATGCAGGAATATAGAAGTGTCTCCCTCACTTCATCTTGGGGCAATCCAAAGGGCCATCCCAGCTTCAGAGATCCCCACATGGGTTGATTGAGACCTTCACTGAGACTGCTTTGCAGCCCAACTTCTCCCACTGCTAATTCTACTTCTTTCCCTTCCACCGGGGCTGATAATCCTGAGACTGCTCCCTAACAAGCTCCCTGCACTTCAACCTGCATTTCAGAGTCTACATCCCTGGAACCCAACTTGCAACACCATCCCGTATATCATATATCACATGCGTGCATACAGAGATTCGGAGCAGCTGTCTGGAGCAGCAAGCTCTCAGATTCCCCCTGCCAGCCACAGGCTCCACACCCTGCTGTGCTTCTGGGTCTCGAGGAGCACAGACTCCCCATCAGCCTCACGGGCTCCCTGCCCACAATGAGGACTAGTTGCCTATAGGATGTCAGCATGATGAGCCATCTCCTTGGCCATGCTGGAGGTGTCAGACAGCATCCATCCTTCTTGTCATCTGCAGGGACCATGGGGCAGGCAGACCGACCTGCACTGCACAGGCAGCCTGCAAGGAGCCTGGTAGAAGCTGGGGAAATTGAAGGGCTGTGGTCACTCCTGGCAGGCCCTGTTTGCTTGCTCCAGGGCTAAAGGAATCAATACTCCTAGCACACCAGTGAGCTATTTATACCACATGATGCTTTGAGCCTATCAACCCGATGGTCTGTGCAGTGTTTTTGCTTTATGTCTCTTTTAAGGAGCAGACTCATTCGAACTACCCCAGGTGTGGCATAGCCCACTGTAAGGGGAGGATGTTCCCTATAGCACTTCCATATGATGTCAAGTTAGTGGCCATTCTGCCCTACAGATCAACAGAAGCACATGACGCCAGCATCCTCATGGAGTCATTCACAATTAGTACCAGATAAGAATGCATTGTGTAGACCAGTGCTGCCCCATAGACTATTCTGCGATGATGAAAATGTCACGCTTGTAATCCCAGCACTTTGGGAGGCTGAGGCGGGCAGATAACTTGAGGTCAGGAGTTCAAGACCAGCCTGGACAACATGGTGAAACCCTGTCTCTACTAAAAATACAAAACTTAGCCAGGCATGGTGTCAGGTGCCTGTAATCCCAGCTACTCAGGAGGCTGAGGCAGGAGAATGGTTTGAACCTGGGAGGCAGAGGTTGCAGTGAGCCGAGATTGTGCCACTGCACTCCAGCCTGGGTGACAGAGCAAGACTCTGTCTCAAAAAAAAAAAAAAAGAAGAAGAAAGAAAGAAAAAAGAAAGAAAGAAGAAAGAAAAAAGGAAGAAAATGTTGTGTATTTGCACTGTCTCTTACGGTAGCCCTGAGGTTATCAAATACTGGAACTGTGGCTTGTGCGGTTGACAAGCTAGATGTTTACCTTTATTTCATTTAAATACTCACATGTAGCTAGTGGCTACTGGATTGAACAGTGTAGGCATAGAACCAAAGCTTGGAATATGAAAACTTGAAAACACTTGATCCTAATTATGCAAACTTCCTGGGGTGTATTCCTCTTGGTTTACCTGGAAAAGTGCATTATAACACAGCCTTGGAAATTTTGTGTTCTTCTAGGTCAGCTATAAAAATGCTACATAAGATCCTTCTAACAGTGTATCAGAACTCCATTCTCCACATTTCTCCAGCCAGAGACATGCCCATTTATGCAGCTGTTGATTTCCTTTCTCTAAGTCCCTTCATGTTTCACAAAATAACCCTCAAGTTCTAACCCCGATTCCCCTAAGTCCATCTCATCCCACTGAAACACATTTTAGCCTTTGGTTTGAAATATTTTCAGATGTTTCTGAAAAATTAGAGTGAATCACATCCCCAGGCCAACTTATCCTCAATCAATACATTAGCTGGCATGATTTCCTTATTTTCAGATCACAATGCTGTGTTCTTGTTTACTGTGCCTAGCAATGCTACCCTTCATAAACCCCACTTCCTTGGGAAGCAGAGTGGAGTGCATCGGCGTAAGTTGGGCCCCTTAGGAGTCCTGTTTCTGCACAGCAGTCATTTGTAATCCTCCAGGTCACTGGCACAGCCGCCATCTCTAATGGCAGACACAGTTTTGCCAGTAGCTGTTTGGTTTTCATTTTTGAGGGTCTCACGTAGGTGTCATATATTGACTGCACACTTCCTGGGAGTAGAGCACAGTTTGGTCCAGCACCTCTAATTTTCCTGGCTCAGGGCCTGCTTTAGGAATGGGAACCTCTTTTATCTCCTCTCTAGGAGAGAGCTAGCAAGACCATCAGTCGTCTGTCAGGTCCCCCAACTCAGTAGGAAGCAGGACAATGTAGCAGTTAATTTGTGGCTTGTGAAGCTAGCTGCTGAAGGTTCAAATCCCATCCCTTGCTAGTGTGGCATTGCTCAAGCTATCCCTTCTGTCAAATGGGGGTAGTAATGATTCATCTCCCATAAGGTCCTTATAAGGATAAGGCAAATTGGTTTGCATGAAGCATTTATTTACAGCAGTACTTGCAACAAAGTAAGTGCTATATAAGTATGAGCCATTTTTATTACCATAAGCAAAGCTTTCTACATTGGTTGACTTGACAAACTTCTGGCAAACTTTTATTCTCTTTGGAAATCATTCAGCAGGCACTGTTTACATCCTTTCGCTGCCATATCTCTAGCTTTCACCAAATCTGCCACACATTCCTGCCTTCTCTGTTGGCCTCGCTTGGATTCTCCTACATGCTTCCAGTTAGCCAGCCAGAGGATTTTCCTGTCTCTGGGAATCTTGTGGAAAATCTTGCATTTTGGGGCACCTTCTCTTTCAGTTATAATGATATATCTTAAAAGTTTTACATTTACAAATGTCTATTTCACACTCTCATTCTAAAGTAGAATCGATGATGACCTTTTCTCCCCGTTCAGCCCCATAAAAACTCATTTTCCCCTCTTTTCTTTTCCTCCCAGCTCCTAGACTTCCTTTGGAGGAGTGGCCTAGGTGGTGGGGCCCAGGGCTGAGTAACTGATATTTCCAGGAGTTCCCCGAAGAAGGCAGGGCCAGAGGGAGAGCTGGGAAGGTGGTGACATTACAAAGACAAATGCATGTTATAGATGAGGCAACAGCATTATCCAAGGCTGAGGCGGAGAGCCCAGCAGGCCAGGGCCACATCGTGGTGGGGCAGGGTCTGATTCACACTGAGGCAGAGGTGAGTCTCCTTCCTTCTCCTTCTGATGGGTTGGTGGCGTTACAAGCCAGGGAAGGAAGGAAAGGGTCCCAGATCCAGACTTGCTCTTTCTGAAATCCAGGGCTTCCCCCAGGGACTGGGTCAGCCACCTGGGGAATGAGAATGGGGGTCTGAGCTCAAACATGGTGTAGTGAAAAGGACACCGGACCATGACTCCAAAATCTGGTCCTGTCCTGGTCCACTTCTAAGACGGAGTTTCGCTCTTGTTGTCCAGGTTGGAGAGTAACGGCACAATCTCAGCTCACTGCAACCTCCACCTCCTGGGTTCAATTCTTCTGCCTCAGCCTCCTGAGTAGCTGGGATTACAGGCATGCGCCACCATGCCCGGCTATTTTTTGTTTGTTTGTTTGTATTTTTAATAGAGACAGGGTTTCTCCATGTTGGTCAGGTTGGTCTCGAACTCCCGACCTCAGGTGATCCACCTTCCTCGACCTCCCAAACTGCTGGGATTACAGGCGTGAGCCACCGCGCCCGGCCTGTCCTGGCCCACTTCTAGCTAGTTATATATGCTTGGGTGAGTCACGCCCTCCTCTGTCAGTTTTCCTTAATGAGGGGATTGACTCGTTTAGCAACTTACAAGTGTTTTCTCCCACTGAAGAGCAAGCTGGACCAATACGTTCTGCAGCTAAAATCAAACAAGGGTCTCTCCCTAGACCCTTGTAAAATAACAACAGCAATAATTATTAATGTACAGAAGTTTCACAATGTAAGTTCTCCCCCCATAAATATCTCCAAATCAGTGGTACCTGCTACCCTGTATATTAGACTATAATACAAATGGAGTCTGAGTCTGAAAACAACTCATATCTAATAAATTTAAGATTAAGCGATATATATGCTATTCTGCAGTAAGGAACGTGGCTTTCAGATGTTTTTCCACCTGAAGAATTCTGAGAGACATGGGGCCAGGTGGACACCAAGGCTCTTGCAGTGTGAAGTCTGATTCCTCTCTGGGTTTTCAGGGAACTACGGATGCAGGTGCAAGGACACAGCTTCCAGGAGTTGGGCCGCTCACGTTCCCACTGACTTTAACATTCCTGGTGACTCAGGGAATGCGGCCGCATTCCCCAAACTCAAGCACTGATCTGAAGAAGCCTCTGTGATCCACCTCGAAGAACGCCTTTCTGTACCGGTCCCGCACACCTACAGCTCACTCTCACAAAGACCCCACCTTGGAGTAAACGGACAGAGGCTTCCCACCAGCTGGGCTGGGCTGGCTGCAGAGGAGAGCATGCACTTGAAGTTGTATCACTCCGCCCCTGCCTCACAGGCACCTTTTGACTTTTGGGTGGTGGAGTGAGAATAAGAAGGCACCTTACCCTACATCACGGAACCCCCAAACACTCTCTCTGACTAGCCACCCGAGACTGCCCCGCTCTCCCTTCCCACACTCTGGGGTGCGGCAGCGCTAGCTCTTAGCCCTGTGGGTGAACAGCGGCCTTGCAACCACATTGAGGCGGCAGGGAGATCATGACTCAGCCGCTGGGTTCTGAAAATTCTTCTCCTCCGTCCCGCCCTGCCAGATGGAGAAGATGCGGCTCACTGCTTCTCCAGACTGCTTCTCCAGACCCTCTCCCCTGGGGAGGGGGTGGGGGGAGCAGGCTCTCGGTTACTCTCGGTGATCCGAGGAGGACAGGGAGGGCTGGCTCTCCTGGGCAGGAGGTAAGGCACTGGCAGGGGGAGGACGAGGTCGGCAGGTGCTTTTCTGCAAACTGGGGACAATTCAGTCCTGCTACATGGATCCGTGGAAGGAGGGCTTCCACCTCAACCAACCCCTTAGATCCAGGGCAAGGAACGTGGGCTTGGTGACAGGGACAGCTGTCATATTCTTCTGTGAGGCTGTTTTTGTCTGTTTTTCCTCCTTGGGTCTCTAGCAGGTGGGTTCGTGCCTGGTGCTCCAGTGATGGGAAGAAAACCCACCTCACCACAGCTACTGCCCGTGAGAATATAACCAGGGCAATGGGATGTTGGTGGGCACTGAAGGGGGTGGGGTGGGAGCTGTGGGCCGATTATTTATCGTGAGTAGGCAGGAGAGGGAGACCCCACTAGGCGCTGGACAAGCGGGGCCTGCAGTGGGGGGAGGTGCAGGTGTCTCTGTCCCTGAGGAATGGATGCATTTCTCCTGCCTGTTCCCTCAACATCAGTCAGCAGCCACTTATGCAGTGGTGGAGGCATCTCTGGGCAAGGCCCTGCCTCCAGCCTCTGCCCTCTGCCCCGACTTGGGTTTCTTTGTCAAACAAACAGCAACTCCTCATGGCTGAGGTCTCAAGGGACCGGGGAAAAGCCTGCAGGAAAGGGGTTAGGTTGGACAGGAGAGAGAATGGGCTGGGTGGATAGGGGAGGTGGCAGAGGAGGGGCTGAACCCCAGACGGGGTGAGGAGGGCTGCTGAGTAGCCGCCAGCCCCGGGCCTGGCACGTGGCCCTGGAGGAGCAGCCCCACCCAGGCACCGCCACAGGCTGTCCTAGTCAGGAGATCTCATTGCCAAACACTTCGAGCACAAGGGGCGTTAGCTTCATGCTGCACTCAGGCTGGAAGGAGAGGCAGCGGTACTGCTTGGAGTGCTCCTCATTGAGGCTGCGCAGGTCGGCTAGCTTCTGGATCATCTTGGCATAGAGCAGGTGGCTGCCCGGGGGCGGGTGGCGGCAGCGGATGTACGTCTGCAGTGTGTTGGACAGGCGGTCCTGGATGGCCTCAATCAGCGCGGCGTCCTGCACCCCAGGACGATCTGTGGGCACGGGGATAGAGGAGAAGGCACAGGAGCTCTCAGCTGGGCCCCTCACTGCTCAATCCCACCACCCCCCACCCACACAGACACTCAACGGCAGCACCCCCTAGGCCACCCCTCTATGACTGCTGACCGGTGATACCACTGCCTGGCCCCAAAGCCCTCCAGTGACTTCTCCGTGCATTTAGGATCCAGACCTAGGTCCTTCCATGGGCGCACCTGGCCCTGTCCCTGCCTGGCCTTGCTCCCTGTCCATGCTCTGTCCATCCCTCAGCGTCCCGATGCGCCATGCTCTCTGGCCACCAGCCTTCACATCTGTGCTCCCTCTGCTTGGAACTCTGCTCTGCTATCTTTGCCAGACTCTTACTGATCCTTTGGATAACAGCTTAAAAGGTCTTCCTCCAAAAGGCCATTCCTGGCAACACTCTACCTCTGTAGCCCAGACCACGTCAGCTTCCCTCCTTCTATTCTACCCTTCTGTAGCATCACTTACTTTATTTTTAAAACTCTTGCCTTGTTAGGAATTAATAATTAAATAACATTTGTTTAATGTTTCCTCCTAAGCTTCATGGGAGAGGAGCCTGTGTCCCATTTGCTGCTGAACCCCAGTACCTAGCATAGTGCCTGGTACCTAATAGGTGCTCAATAAATTGTTGCTAAGTGGATGAATGAATGAGGGAAGGCTGGCTGGGCAGGGGTAGAGGAGCCCACCTCCATTCCTTGAGCCTCCAGTCCAGGAAAGCATCCCTGGGCAGAGGCCACTAGCACAGGCTGAGGCAGGGCCGCCCCTCTTTGGACCTCATCACCGACATCATGTCCCCAAGGTCACAATAACTTTCTCTTCGGCCTTTTCTCCTTCTTCTCACCTCTAACCAGCAGAAGAGGTCAAGGGTCACTGCACATTGCCTCCAAAATCAATCAGGTAAACTATATAGGCAGAACCATCTCTCAGGCTCCAAAGTTTTGTAACTTGCCCACAAGAAACCTCAAATAACAGGAATGTTGAGCCCAGTTCACGCAAGAGCAGAGCCTGAGTATTGGGAATGCGCAGGCCTGTCTGTGGCCCCAGGAACCCTGCTTATCTAGTTCCTCAGAATCCCCCCTACGAATCGCCTGCACACTCTGCAAGGCAGAGCCAAGGGCAGTGAGGGGCACCTCAGCGTCCACACACCACAGGGGCTCTGCAAACCAGCAAAGTAGGTATTTCCTTATCTGTGTCTCCTTTTGCTACGTCTCCCTTCAGGTTGCCCAGCTGGCCCTCAGCAGGTCTTTGTCCTTCATACTCCCCGCTCCCCAGGTCCCTGAGCCCCTCCCTGCCTGGCCCCATACCTGGGGAGACGATGCAGATGGCCATGAGCAGGACATGCTCCTCCTCATGCAAGTTCAGCTTCTTCAGTCCCACCTGGAACTTGATGAGGGGCTCAATCAGCTCCAGGCTGTGTCCGGCTGTGAGAGACAATGGCCAGGTACTGTGGGCAGAGCTGAGGAGCCGCCCACCCACCTCCAACCCCATGGGTCTGACCCTCGCCCTTCTCTCCCTGTTGGTGCCTAACTCCCTCCCATGTATCTGATTGGAGCCCAAACCCCAGGACGGGTGGAGCCAGAATCTGGGAGCTGGAAAAGTTGGAGGTGGAGTCTAGGCATACCTTTGGTCACGTCACTGACGCGGTACTTGTAGTCTTGGTTGCCACAGGTCCAGGACATGTCGTCCATGGTGAAGGACTCATTGGAGCGCAACATGATGACCTCAATGGCACTTGACTTCAGCAGTACGATCTGGTCCTCAGAGGTGAGGTCTCTGCAGGGGAGGGAGGGAAGGAGGTCAGGTTACCAGTAAACACCTTCAAGCCACACAAATCAGTTTAGTGCTTTGACAGGTATACACCTGCTGGGCACCAACATGCACCCTGGGTCTTTCATCGAGGAGCTTGCAGGCTGGCTGGAAGGGACAAGAGTGTTCCTTGAGAAAGAACAGTTCAACACTGTGATCATGTGCCAAGGCCAGAAGTGAAGTAGCTCAGTTACTAAGACAAGAAAAACTCAGAGACCAAGCAGCCAGAGCTATGGGGCACAGGAAACGGAGCCCAGGGAAGTTCCCAGCATTGAGGCATGAATATGGTGGTCTGCAAAAGGTAGGGCCATGGTATCTTCAACAACACCCAAGTTTTCTCCTCCTCTCCCTCCTGCTGTCCTCCAGTCCTTCTCAGTAGTAAATTCAGCCAACTCTGTCTCTAGGATGTCTCTCAAGCCCATGATCTTATTCCCACTCCTACCAGGAGTGCCCTGGTTCAGAGCTCCAGCGTCTTTTCCAATAGCCTCTTACAGGAATCCCAGACTTGTGTCTCTCCAGTCTCTCATTCATCTTTCTTACCACTGCTGCAGGTCAATGTCCTCTTGCACTCAGAAATCTTCACTGACTCTCAAACACCCTAGGATCAGGCCCACACTCCCTAACTTGGCTCCAACCTCTCATTCCAACTCCCTTTCCCATGGTAAACTCCACCAACCTTCCATTCTAGCAGCATCATGCCACTCCACATTCAGATGCTGTGTGTTCTCACTGTGCCTTTTTTTTTTCTTGTGACAGGATCTCACTCTGTTGCTGAGGCTGCAGTGCAGTGTTATGATCATAGCATGCTATAGCCTCAAACTCCTGGGCTCAAGTGAGTCTCCCACCTCAGCCTTCCGAATAGCTAAGACTACAAGCATGTGCCACCATGCTCAGCTAATTTTCTTTTATTAGTATTTTTAGAGACAGTGTCCTGTTCTGTCACACAAGCTGGAGTGCAACAGAATGATTATGGCTTACTGCAGCCTCAAACTCCTGGGCTCGAGCAATCCTCCTGCCTCAGCCTCCTAAGTAGCTGGGACTACAGGTGCACACCATCACGCCTAGCTAATTTGTTTTGAGACGGAGTCTCACTTTGTCGCCCAGGCTGGAGTGCAGTGGCGCGATCTCGGCTCACTGCAAGCTTCGCCTCCCAGGTTCACGCCATTCTCCTGCCTCAGCCTCCCGAGTAGCTGGGACTACAGGTGCCCACCACCATGGCCAGCTAATTTTTTTTTGTATTTTTAGTAGAGACGAGGTTTCACAGTGTTAGCCAGGATGGTCTCGATCTCCTGACCTTGTGATCTGCCTGCCTAGGCTTCCCAAAGTGCTGGGATTACAGGTGTACGCCTAGCTAATTTTTAAATTTTTTTTGTAGAGATGGTGTCTCACTATGTGGCCCAGGCTGGTCTCAAATTCCTGGCCTCAAGTGATCCTCTCATCTTGGCCTCTCAAAGAACCAGGGTTACAGGTGTGAGCCACTGCACCCAGCCATCACCACGCCTTTCAGCATACTACAGCTCCAGCCAGGAATACCCTTCTAATTCTCCATTTTGTTTTTCTGGTCCTGAATCCACTGTGTTTTCCACTGGAGCCCCGCACCTTCTGACTCTTTAGCACAGTTAGGGCCATGTCGTTGCGATGCCTTGAACATTGCTGGTGCTCTTATTTTGCCCTTCTCCTCCAGTTCTGCTCTTTACATGCTTGTTTTCCACTCCTTTTTTTTTTTTTTTTTTTTTTTTTGAGACAGAGTCTTGCTCTGTTGCCCAGGCTGGAGTGCAGTGGTGAGATCTTGGCTCACTGCAACCTCCACCTCCCAGGTTCAAGCAATTCTCCTACCTCAGCCTCCTGAGTAGCTGGGATTACAGGCACCCGCCACCACACTCAGCTAATTTTCGTATTTTTAGTAGAGACGGGGTTTCGCCATGTTGGCCAGGCTGGTCTCGAACTCCTGACCTCAGATAATCTGCCTGCCTCAGCCTCCCAAGGAGCTGGGATTACGGCGTGAGCCACTGCGCCCGGCCACTTGTTTTCTACTCTTGTTTGTAAGTTACTTGGGGGCCAGCACCTCCTCTTAATCACCTTACTGTTGCCCACACACTGACCATTGAGCCGTCAGCACAAGATGATCAATAGAGATGCGTTGATGATTTGAGAGGCCAATGACTAGTTCCACTATTCTGAGTCAGGAATGGGCTTGTCTGAACAATGGCGAGGAAAAGGCAGGGCTCACAAATCAGCTTGCTTCTGGCTTTTACTCCCTTTCTCTTCCTGACTGTCTACTTCCTCCTGGATATCCTGCAGATAGGCTGTCACCCCCTCAATGGCTGCATGTTTATATATAAAGATGGGAAGCTGATATTAACTGATGAGAGTGTTGTATCAATGGGTGATAGATGGTGGGAAATGAGAAGGCTTGCATGATCAGGATGGCCAGCAAAGGATCTGTATTGAAAAAAATCACAACGTGCTACAGTTGGAGGGCCCCTCTTAGGAACTCTTAGAGATGGCTCCTACATAACCTCTGCAGGACTCTCCTAGGGTCAGGGAGCTCAGGGCCTCTGGACACAGCCATGGGGTTGTTAGCGCCGAGATTAATGACCTCTTCTATTGAGCTACAATCCACGTGATAGTACACTCATTTGTGGTTCACAGTTTTGTGCTCAATAAACCCAGAACCAGACTTCTCCACTAGCCATGGGACTTCCTTTGAACCATAACTAATGGAGTTTTTTAAAAAGGAAAACTGCCGTGTCCTCCTTCAGATAGTCTAATGACACAATGTCTAACATCTCACCATCCTTGTCACTTTTCTCTAGATGCTCAATCCACATTTAAAACACAAAAATGAACACCATCCCCATTTTTGTTTTGACTCATTATACAAGTAAAACATACTCATTATCAAATCTTTGGAAAATACATAAAAATGTAAAAACAAATTAAATTTGCTCATAACCACACTTCACATTTTGGCGTATTTTCTTCCTATCTTTTTTTCTTATTTATTTATTTTAATTTTTTTTTGAGACAGTCTTGCTCTGTCACCCAGGCTGGAGTGCAGTGGTGCAATCTCGGCTCACTGCAACCTCTGCCTCCCAGGTTCACACAATTCTCCTGTCTCAGCCTGCGGAGAAGCTGGGACTACAGGCATGTGCCACCACACCTGGCTAATTTTTGTATTTTTAGTAGATATGGGGTTTCACCATGTTGGCCAGGCTGCTCTTGAATCCTGACCTCAAGTGAGTCCTGCCCACCTTGGCCTCCCAAAGTTCTGGGATTATAAGTGTGAGCCACCGTGCCTGGCACCTTCCTGTCTTTTTTCTATGCAAATATATATATACCCACAAATATACATAGAGAGAGGGAGTACACATTTAACATACTGGAGCTTATACTAATTCTTTATCCTACTTCCTATATCACTCAAAATTATTTAGCCCAGTTCTTAGAGGGTTGCATGATGTTACATCATAACAGTATACTCTAAGTTATTGAGCCAGTCTTCCATTTATCTATTTTTGAACATTTTGATTGCTTCCAATTTTTGCTATCATAGGTAATTCTGAGAGGAATAACTTTATACATAGCCTTTTGTTCAGTGCCCCACTCAAACAGATGGCCAGCAGTGAACACATCTTCCATGGATGCAGGCCAGAGAGGTTTTAGTGGGATCACCGCTTTTGTGATCCAGACATCCTGCTGCTAGGAACACAAACCCAAAACGACCCCAAATGACTGCCCACAGCCTGGAAATACAGGGCCTTTCTAAATACAGCTCACAGCCAGGACCAGGGATGGTGGCGTGGTGGGAGTAGAGGTGGAGTTACAGGGGAAGCCATAAGAGAGCTTGTTCCACGATGATAGGCACCAGCACAGCTCCGTTCCCCCTCTCTCACCCGTGTGACATTTACACCCTTCTCTGTCTTCATGCCTGCAGCCGCTTCTGGGCACCCGAGATGTGACTGGAATTGTGTTGCTGTTTCGTCTTTCCCACCCCCACAGGCAGAGCCCGGCCCCTCCCCTCCCCTCCCGCATTCCCACGGTACCTCCAGCAGGCTTGTAGCAGGGCTCTTATCTCCTTACAGCAATTGTTTACATGTCTATCTCTTTCATCAGACACCAAATCCCTGGATGCCAGGGACTGTCTTCTCAACAACTTTTGTCCCTCACAGTTTATGTAAGAAAGCTATTTGTTGGATGGATGAAGAAATGAATGTGGAGAAAGGGCACAGCACGAAGGAAGCATGATAACCCCCAGGGCTCTTCCCTAGGCATGGAAATGGCAATGAAGGTGAAGGCATTTAGCAGAAGAGGGCAGGGCTGCAGCTTTTGTGGCCTGGTCTCTTGTGTACTTTACTTGTCAGTGAAGCCTGGGGGTCCCAAGTCCTCAGATCTAAGGCTGCTCTTGGCCATTTAGATGCTGCTGCTGATGCCACCTCCTCCATGCATTTCATTTGCAGTGCCAGCAGGGAGGGAGATTTGTGGGGTGAGACTGAGAGGCTAAGGGAGGAGAGATGGGAGGAGAGAGCAGGCCAAGGCCACACTGTAGCACAGTTCACACCCAGAACAGCCCATCCAGCCCTGCCCCACGTTGGTCTCATGCCCACACTGGAGACTCATCCTGTGCCCCCACACACCCACACAGAAGTCTCATCCTGCCTTCCCCACACCCTCCGCCCCTGCCTGCAGGCAGCAAGATCAAAGCCACCAGAGATGCAGCCACTGTTCTTCTATGTCTTGGAACAATAGAACCCCTAAGTGTGGAAAGCAGCAGAACCAGAGAGCTACTGGGCTGGCCCACCCTGGGCCCAGTTGGAGCCTAGGTTTGGGCTCCAGTCCAGGCTCAGCATCACCTCTGTCCAGTCACAAAGAGCGTCCATACCAGTGTCCCTGCAAGCTCTCTTAGCAAGGCCTGCTCCATTTTCATTGGCATACCTTCTGCTCTGGGACTTCTCAAGTCATACTGAAGACAGAGAAGCCAACCCTAGCATGTCCAGGATCAGTTTAACCCATTTTGCATCAATGGCTGGGCAGCTCCTGTACCTGCCATATGTACCTCACTTTAGCCATGAGTTGCAAGGACAGACTAGGGGACAGAGGAGAACATGATGAAAGGAAGAGGGCAGACTTCAACTTAACCTCGGGAAGAGAAACTGAGAGTAGTGCTATTTGTGTCAGGGTACATGTGGGAGGGCAATGGATAGGGGCCTTGAGCATGGGAGAAATTGGAGGCTGGGGTTCCTTAGTGAAGGGGGCAGGATTGGAGTAATCCGACTTGATGCGTAACTTTCTTTTTAGGGCAGCTTTCCCATGTATGCAATCTCAGCCACCATTGGAATCACTGAACCTGGAATCACTGTATCTGGAAAGGGCCGTGGGGGCCCTCTGTCCTACTCCCCACTAGAGCAGGGAAGGATGAAGCCTGTGTAGACAAGGACTGCTGCCTGACATGAGGATGGAAGCCGAGTGCTTCTGTGTTTTTTCCCTAGCCGTTTACACAAAACAAGACTTTGGAATATGTGGAGTTTGCAAACAGTAACGTGAAGCGTGGAGGAGGGAGTTGGAACTTGTGCTCTACGGAATGTGTTGTCAGTTCCAAAGAAAGCCTCTGAGGGTAAACCCTGGGCTCAGAGCAATGCCGGGCTCACACAAGATCTGTCGCTTGCTCCTGCCTGCCTGCCTGCCAGAGGGGCCCTCGCTCCTATCACTACAACCAAAATGTGCAATGCAGTAGGAGTGTCTCAGCACTGTCTGCCAGTTTTCTCTTCTTCACCATTTTCACATTAATTCCAGGGGAAGAGCATCGAAAAATTTCTGTTATTTGTGTTGGTGAGAGGCATAAAATAACACAGAGCCAGTTTTCTCAGGGCAGAAACAAACTGGAAAGTTCTGGGTTTAGCTCTGTGAATGACCATCATCTCACTGGCAAGGCATTAATTTCGGCAATAACTCATGGCTTTTCTACACAGCTAAGAGGGCCATACACCAATATATGGCACCTCATAATCTGTTTCCATCCAGAGCCGGCAATGTTAACTCATTTTCCAGTTCCCCATATTCCAGCACTGAATCTGAGCATTAGTATCTAGGAAGCATTTTCCCCCTTCTGCGGGAAATACAGCTATTGCTGCTACTTGAAAGACGATAACATTGCTTGAGATTGATTTACTTCTCTTTCTCAACCATATTGTTTATGTATTTTATGGCAATATACCAAATGAACTTTGGGGAAGAATGAAGGTACAAATATACATAAATATAGCCATTTCCCAACACATCTATTAAATGTGTCAATACTCTATTGTTTTAAGAATATTGGCCGGCAGTGGCTCATGCCTGTAATCCCAGCACTTTGGGAGGCCGAGACAGGCGGATCACGAGGTCAGGAGATCAAGACCATCCTGGCTAACACGGTGAAAACCTGTCTCTATTAAAAATACAAAAAAATTAGCCGGGCATAGTGGCGGGCGCCTGTCATCCCAGCTACTCGGGAGACTGAGGCAGGAGAGTGGTGTGAACCCGGGAGGCGGAGCTTGCAGTGACCGAGATCATGCCACTGCACTCCAGCCTAGGCGACAGAGCGAGACTCTGCCTCAATTAAAAAAAAAAAAAAAAAAAAAAAGAATATTGGCCGGGCGTGGTGGTTCATGCCTGTAATCCCAGCACTTTGGGAAGCTGAGGCCGGCAGATCACCTGAGGTCAGTAGTTCAAGACCAGCCTGGCCAAGATGGTGAAACCCCATCTCTACTACTAAAAATACAAAACTAGCCAGGCGTGGTGGTGCGTGCCTGTAATTTCTGCTACTCAGGAGGCTGAGGCAGGAGAATTGCTTGAACCCAGGAGGCAGAGGTTGCAGTAAGTTGAGATCGCGTCATTGTACTCCGGCCTGGGCAACAAGAGGGAAACTCTGTCTCAAAAAAAATACAAAAAATTAGCCAGGCATGGTGGCACGCTCCTGTAGTTCCAGCTACTTGGGAGGCTGAAGCAGGAGAATTGCTTGAACCTGGAAGGCGGAGGTGGCAGTGAGCTGAGATCGCGCCATTGCACTCCAGCCTAGGTGAAAAGAGCGAAACCGCCTCAAAAAAGAAAAAAAAAATTAACCTTGCATGAGTATTTAAATATAAGTATTATATACAGTATTAGTGTTAAAACAATAAAACATAGGAATAAGTGAATGAAATTTATATGAATGAATTGATAAAGGAGGATCCCTTCTCCAGTAGAACTCCTTATACTTATATATTTTGGCAAAAATGTATCAGTATGGTTAGGAAATGGTCTTTATTTTTTTCTTTTTTGAGACAGGGTCTTGCTCTGTTGCCCAGGCTGGAGTGCAGTGGTGCAATCATGGATCACTGTAGCCTTGACCTCCTGGGCTCAAGTGATTCTCCTGCCTCAGCCTCCCTAGTAGGTGGGACTACAGGCATGTGCAACCACACCTGGCTAATTTATAAATTTTTTTTTTTGTAGAGAAGAGGTCTCACTATGTTGATCAGGCTGGTCTGGAACTCCTGGGCTGAAGAAATCCTCCTACCTCAGTCTCTCAAAGTGTTGGGATAGGCATGTGCCACTGTGCCCAGCCAGGAAATGGTCTTTAAATGTACATTTTGGTGAAGGATGCCAGGGTCATATATGCCAGTAAACCTATCTCTCTCCAGGATTCCTAGACTGTTTCACAAGTCTACATGGCCAAGCCCTTCTCTCTATCACTTCATTCTGCTCTCAGAGTTGGGGTGTGGAGGAATCATATCGTTGAATTTAAAGAGATAATATGAGGATTCCAGTCAAGCCAGCTGGAGTGAACACAGCAGTGAGCTGGGAGTTCTAGGCCTGGCTCTGACATGCTGGCTCCAACACCTGGAAGGGATCCTGGCTGGCCATTGGACCTCTCTGGGCTTCCACACCATCATCCAGAAAGTGCGGGGATGGACTAGCTCTCCAGTGCTGGCCTGCAGAGTAACGCAAGACAGGCTGCACTTTCTAAATACAGATTTCTGGGCCTACGCCAGAGATTCTGATTTCGCAGGTCTAGGGTAGGACCTGAATCTCTATTTTAAAGAAGCAATGGAGGCTGGCTGCTGTTGCTCATGCCCGTAATCCCAGCACTTTGGGAGGCTGAGGTGGGTGGATCACTTGAGGTCAGGAGTTTGAGACAAGCCTGGCCAACATGGCGAAACTCCGTCTCTACTAAAAATAAAAAAATTAGGGCAGGGTGCGATGGTTCATGCCTGTAATCCCAGCACTTTGGGAGACCAAGGCGGTTGGATCACGAGGTCAGGTGATCGAGAGCAGCCTGGCCAACGTGGTGAAACCCCGTCTCTACTAAAAATACAAAAATTAGCCGGGCTTGGTGGCCCACACCTGTAATCCCAGCTACTTAGGAGGCTGAGGCAGG